>NC_134859.1:63542222-63856944 GCF_049852395.1 Peromyscus maniculatus bairdii | reverse complement strand
CCGCCGCCGCTGCCGGCCGCACTCGGCCCCATCAGTCCCAGCTCCCTATCTACTTCCAATCTCAGATGGGGCTCACCTCACTCCTCCCAACCCCCACCCCGGGGTCACGCCGCTGCTCCTTCCAGCAAATCGTCCGGATCCCGGCAAAAGCCGGGATCGCAGAGGCGCTCGCCCCAGCGGCTGCAGAGTCAGCTAGCGGCTGCAAGCGCCCGTTATTTCTGCAGGCCTGGTGAAGGAATGTGCCGAGTAGGGTCTGCCAACGGGCTCCAAAGGGGTCCCCAGCCCTTACCAGCACTGGAGGTGGAAGGCGGCAGGGCAGTGATCGCAGCACAAGAGATCCCCACCTTCCTTGCAGCTATCGCAGCTGTCGTGGTTGGTGGCCCTGCCGCTTCTCCGGGACTCTTTCTCCGGCTTCCGACTCCGCTTTTCAGTCTCGTCCGTCTTGGGGGGAGCCAGCAGAGCTTGGATTTGCTGCACACACATACAAACGGCATGTGTGCACATTCGGAGTTCCCGGGCGGCCCGTAGTCCCCGAGGCGCGGCTTCTCCGTCACCCACCCCTCTCCCCCCTTTTGTCCTCCTTCCTCCCATCCAGGCTGCTTCCAGAACCTCTCGGTCCCCGGAACCAGGGGGAGCCCACCCTAACTGCGCTCCTGCAGCACAACAACGAGAAAAGCTCCTTCCAAATGGGGAGGATCAGGGTAGGGGGATGGGGAGAGGGTGCGCGGTTCCCTTCTCGCCACTTCCTTGTATGGACAGTGGGGGACTCCAAAGCCCGGCTCCGAGAGGCCCGAAGCTTGGTACCCGGACGTGCAGGGGGAAGCACAAAGGGGCCGACGAGAAGGGGGTGGGGAGGCCTGCCGGTGCAATGAAATGGAGTGGGCTGAAGCCTCAGGAGAGCAAATCGAGGGCGGCGGGTAGGTGAAACTGCTGCAAACATCCTCGGAAGCTCGGGCTCGGTCCCCCAAATTGCAAAGACGGGAGGGAGAGGCTGGATGAGGAAGAGCCCCCGCCTTCCCCGGCCCTCTGGCGCTTCGAGCTTAGGGCCGGCTTTGTGGGGCGGAGGTTCCCTCCCGGCACTGGGGGGAAGGGGATGAGGGCCACTCTTACCTCCATCAGCCCCCCCGACGTGTCCAAGTCGTATACGATCGTCTTGGTCTCCATTTTCTCCCACATTCATCCACCTCCTGGGCTGGGCGCTCTCTGCTCCGGCCCCCCCAGCCCCGGGGGGAGGGGGGAGGCGGAGGAAGGGGGCACTCCTGACCCCCGACCCCCTTCTCTCTTCCCAACACAGGTTCCGACTTCCTCGCCCTGGCTCCCCCCCACCCCCCGGCCCCCAGTCCCTGGGACGGCAGCGTCCTCCCCAAGGGCCGTGAGAGGGGAGCAACCCCTCAGCCCCGGCCCGGCGGCTGGCTGCACAGTGGGTCCCGGCTTAGGGGGGGGTCAGGCCTCGGCGGGGCCTAGGCCCACAGGCTAAAGCTGGCGCTGGCGACCGCCGGTCCGGCCGGGAAGGCTGGAGGGCGCTGCCATCCCGGGATTGGGGGACCGGAGGGGGGGGTGAGAGGTTAGGTGAGGTTGTGAGACGTGAGGTGACTCGGGGGAGGATGGTGGGGGGTGGTCCCCGGGCTCCGCCTCTCGCCGCTGCCGCCGTCTGCGTCCCGGCTGCCGCGCACTTGGCGCAAACTTACCGCGAGCGCCCGCAAAGCCACCCGCGCAGGCGCCCCGGGATCGCCGCTCGCCGCGCGCAACCGCAGTGACAGCCGGCGGCCCGGCTCCCGCGCAGCCGCGGTGATGGGGTACCCCCCTGCGCGCAGCCGCGCTGGCATTCGCCTGGAGCCCAGAAGGACCGCCTTTCTGCCGTGCGCCAGCGTACTGGGATGGAAGGGCGGGGCCTGCGGCCTCGCTCAGGCGCCTGGGAAAGCGCGTAGGGGTCACGGCGCAGCCGCAGGAACCTGGGGACGCTTCGCCCATTGGTGTTTGTGTGCCGACCGGGGGCTGTGTTCCCGCGCAGGCGTGCTGGGTCGCCACCCTCCCGTCCCCTAACAACGCGCCCGCCTCCCGCGCAGGCGTATTGTCACCTGGCGGCCTGCACAAGAAAGCTGCTCCTTTCGCCATTTTGGCAAGGGGGTTTGGGCTACCCTGCCCTTGGAGTCCTCAGTCACCAAGATGTGAGGTTGTGTGGCGCTGGTGTGCTGTCGGCGGCAGTAGTACTCATAGGCACGTTGTCGTGGATTGTTTGCCTCCAGCATCAGGTGTGGCTGGAGCAGGCCGCCATATTGGTAAAGGGAAAAAAAAAAAGCCATTGCGACAAAAAACGACGCTTCGGGTGGCGGTTTGGATGGCTGCTGTTTCCACTTAACTCCCGCTCTCGACACTTAATTTTAGCACGGACATCGCTGCCTGGCATCGCGATGGAACCAAGGACCGTTCAAGCTGCCTCTTACTACCCTCTCTTAGCCACTGTCCCTGAGAACCACTCTTAAAGAGGAAGTCAAAAGCCCAAACAGTCCGTAATCCTGACAACGCCCAGCTACCTGCCTACAGCTGACTTCAATCCCCAACTTGCAACGCGGCGCAGTATTCAAGGGTGAACGGGAACGCGTTGCACCCTGGGAGTAAGAATCGCGATGGGTCTGATGAGTTGTGGGAGTTGTAGTTTCATATGCAGACGCTGCCCTGTACCGTAGGATGTCTGGGGCCGGGGGATGGGGAGCCTGCTGGGAAGGGTACTGGGATTTGTAGTTTGAGCCCCTCGCCTCAAATTCTGGGTAGAGAGACATATTTCTCTTTGGGTGTGCGCTGTTATCCCCTTATTACCGCCTTCCGATATGGACAGATACTTCTGCCTAACTGCGGATGAAGCCATTGAGAAGGGGACTGGATGAATAAACCCCACTAGACGTTAATTAACATTAGTGACAATACAACTGTGTCCTGCCTTTCTTCTTTTTTCTCCCTTTCCCTCTCCCACCCTTCCTCCCTTTTTCCCTTCCTTTCCTTCCTTCCTACCTTCCTTCCCTTCCCCTCCCCTCCCCTTCCTTCTCCTCCCCTCCCCTCCCCTTCCTCCCTCCCACCTTTCTTTCTTTCTTTTTTTTTTTTCTCCAAAGACAGTCTTACTCTAAAGCCCTAGCTGGCCTAGAACTCGCTATGTAGACCAGGTTGGCCATGAACTCACAGAAATCCGACTACCTCTGCTTCTGGTTCCATTTCTGGGATTAACGTGTGCTACTATTGCTACTATGCCTGGCTGTTCATAAACTCTTCTTCTTCTCCTCCTCCTCCTCCTCCCCCTCCTCCTCTTCTTCTTCTTCTCCCTCTCCTCCTCCTCCTTCTCTTTCTCCTTCGTTTTTCGAGATAAGGTTTCTCTGTGTAACAGCTCTGGCTGTCCTGGAATTTGTTCTGTAGACCAGGCTGGCCTCAGACTCAGGGAGATCCACCTGCCTCTACTTCCCGAGTGGTGGGATCAAAGGTGTACATCATCACCACCTGACATCTAAACTCATTTTTTAAAAAGATTTATTTATTTTTATGGGCATTGGTGTTTTGCCTGCATGTATGGCTGTGTGAGGGAGCCAGATTCCCCAGAACTGAGATACAGAGCTGCCATGTGGGTGCTGGGAATTGAACCCAGGTCCTTTGGAAGAGGAGCCAGGGCCCTTAACCACTAAGACATCTCTCCACCCACCCCCCCACCTAAACTCATTTTTATGTTACTACACACATCATTCTCAGAGTCGTAAAACTGGGAGGGACATAGAGACTATTTGATTTAAACTCTGCATTTCCAGAGTGGAGCAGTGATTTGCTTAGGTTTCGTAGTGCATTTGTAGAAAACCTAAAAAGGAAACATTTCTTGATTCATAGGTCAGAATGTGTCCACTACACCATGTTTACTGTCTCTGAGGAACTGTTGCTCCTCCTTTTGGGACAGTCAGAACTATAGGTCAAAAGGATATGGATAACTGTGAAGTTTTAGGTGTGTGTGTGGCTTTGTACTTCTCCGGTGGCCCTGTGTTGGTGCCCGGAAAGACTAAGGCCACGCAGAAGTGGAGAATGTCATGCAAATTGGCAGCTCTCGGACTTCCAACGTCGCCATGGCCACAATAGATTAGTAACCATAGGACTGAGGTGCGACTCTCAGAGGAGAGGGCTGAGATAGGTTCCTTGAACGGAGAGGCCAGGCTTCATGCCTCCTTCATGCCACATGACCTCAGAAGTTGAAACCTCATATGCCCTCTCTCACTGGCTTCCTTCCTACTGCCCGGAGCACAGCTGTGCTGCTGTGTCAGCCTGAAGGTATTACTGGACAGAGAAGTGAGCTGCTGGCACATGCCCAGTGAGCAAGGCTTCGCTTGGAGCCACACAGCCGTTGCAGCTGAAGGCAGGAGCGGGCAATGGGCTAATGAGGAAAATGAGAGTTGGCTCTGTTGACAGGTGCCAGAGGAACAAATCACTCCACACACCTTTCTTCTGGAGCCTGAAGGATGAGGTCAGCCCAGTGGGGGGGGGGGGGGGGGCAGGTCTTGGTACCACCTTGGAGAGCTCCAGCTCAGGGTGTTCAAGGGGACTCCAGGAAAGAGAGCAGGTGGGATGCAGAAGCCTTTGGAAGCGACCTCTTGTGGTCAACGTAGGTATTGCACTGTGAATGACCTGGAACCCCCAGACGTGTGCATGCGGCAAAGAGGCAGAGGCTGGGAGGAATTTCTGGTCCACATCCACATCTTCCCGGTGAAGATGGTAGGAACAGAAGGTGCTAGTGGATGCTGGTCTTCCTTTCAGGGATTTCTGTCTTTTATCTTCCGGTTGCCCATAATTCTCTGTTGCCTCCCTCCTGGGAAGATACTTTCATCTCCAAAGGCTTTAGGGGCCATAGAGAAGGGCAAGCCACCACTTCTTAAATTTTATTATTTATTATTTATTTATTTTGGTTTTTTGAAATAGGGATTCTCTGTGTAAAAGCCCTGGCTGTCCTGGAACTCGCTTTGTAGACCAGGTTGGCCTCAAACTCACAGAGATCCGCCTGCCTCTGCCTCCTGAGTGCTGGATACACTTTATTTTTATTTTCTGGCTTTTACTAGATAGGATTTTTGTGTGTGTGTAGCCCGCTGTCCTGTAGACCAGATAGGCCTTGAATTCAGAGATCTGCCTACCTCTGCCTCCCTAGTGCTGGGATTAAAGGCATGGGCCACCACCACCACCCACCTTTTATTTTTTGAGATTATAATATAATTACATCATTCCTCCTTTCCTTTTCCTCCTTCCAGCTCCCCTCATATATCCCTTCTTGCTCTTTTCAAATTCATGACATCTTTTAAAATTAATTGTTGTCATATACATATGTGACTACACACACACACACATTTCTAAATACATAAGTACAACCTGCTCAGTCTGTAAGATGTTACTTGTATGTATATTTCCTGCAGCCACTTTACACTCGATCTTAGCCAAAAGGCCGAGAAGCGATTTCTGCAGCCACTTTAAAGAGCCGAGGGGGAGGGCTCTTGCCTGTGCCCCCAGGGTGCCCTGTCGTCCTGCTCACAGTCTGGATGTTTTCTGAGGCCAATCCAAGTTAGCCAGTTTGTGTACAGGGGTTCCGTCTGATTCCAGTCTCTCAAGCTTCACTTGGTAGGAAGAAGCAGAAGGAAAGTTGCACCAGACGTGGGGCCTTGTCAGCAGTCCAGCGGTACTAAAGGGGTTTGGGACTGGGCCAATCTATAGTTCTAGCCACGGCAAAGAGGAGGAAATGAAGCACTGGGGTGGATGAGCACTTGAGTTCGCGAGTCCCCACATCCCTGTGGTATTAATCACCAGGGACTCTCACTTGAGCAGCCATCTGTGACACTGATGTCTTCGGGGCAGTGTTACCTAATGAACTATATAGAACACCTTTTCTCATAAAATCTGGGGGTGATTGATTGGTGGGTCCAGCAGGTCTTCGCATGCCAAGATCTACACCACACTCATCTACCACCTCTCTTCCCTCCAAGAAAGCACCGTTCACACTGCTGAATTGTTTTTTCCAAAAAACGCCATTTTAATAAGGAAACAACAGAAATAAAAGATTGTTCTCTGGCTGGAGCCCAGACCCCATATAATACATCATATGTACAAAGTGGCCTTCGGTCTGGACCGGGCTTCCTCCTCGGGATTTCTCACTTCAGTTCTGTGCCACGTTCCTGGGTCCTTGGACTTCTGCTCCTCTCCAGAATGTACCTGCCCTCTCCTGGTGTGCCATAACCCAGTGGCAGGAAGCAGGTGCATGGTGAGTGGCTCAAAAGAGGGACTCGTGGGGAAGGGGGGCATTTGTGACAGCCAGATAAACATCAAGGAAGGTCTGTCCCTCCTCAGAGTAGAGGGATGCCGGGGAGCAGTAGGGTGTCCTGCTTTGGTGTGGAGCATGAGTGTCCAGTGAAGCCCAACCTGAGCTTAGGACAGAGTCCCTGAACCTTTTAAGATTCCTTAAAATCCTCCCTTCCCCGGGACAGGGCAGAAGGCATAACTCCACTTCTGAGCCTTTAGAGAAGACCAGACATCGCCCTGAGGGGCTGGTGTTGGCATGCCAGGACTACCAAAAGGTCACCGTTGAGAATCATCTTGGCCACTGGTGATGGCCCTGTGAGGGGCACTCTGGTCCCATTTCCACTGCTGCAAATCAGCTCTTCCGGAGTCCCCACATGCCAGGGCTGGATGATGGCAATGTGTAGAAAGTGCCTCTGCTCTGCCTGAAGTTTCCAGGCCTGAGGGCCAGGGCATAAGAGAAGCAGGAGAATGTTGGCTGGTGGTAATGTGCTCCAGCTATGTTCTATCCAAGTCAGGTGCCCCCTGACTTGGACCCAAAGAAGGGCCCGAAGTGGGCAGTGGCTCCAAGAAAACAGGTCACTGTGGGCATTGCAGGCAGGGAAGGGCACAACGTCTTGAGGGATTGGTGGTGTCTCTTCCCAGGTGGTATGTACAGGAGGTGAAGGGACAGCAGAGAGCCGGCAGCCCTGCCACTGGCCTGTGATGCAGGCCTGCGTGCGCATCCACAGGCTGCTCCCACCTAGATGGACACTTCATATTCTCTCGTCTCCTGCAAAGGAAAGAGACTGCGGGGAGTTGGACACTTGTAGAAGATTGGTTGGGCCAGAAGCCACCTTCCCAAGGCAGAGGCGGGACTTGGCAGGACCCACAGGGATATCCACCCAAGGGAGCAGAGAACTGAGTCCTGAAGAGGTATCTAGGCCCACATGGATACTTACTCCAGTCTCATAAGTTGGGTTGTCAAATGCTGACTCCACCGTGATGCGGTTATAGGGGCGAGGGTGAGTTCGGGGGAGTTGCAGGGGACTTTTCCCCTGGAGCCTGTGAGAACAGAGGAGCCGGTGAGGCAGGAGCACAGGGCAGGGGTGAGCTGGGTATGTAGAAGAGGAAGAGAAGCCAGACTCACCTGGAGAAATAGAGGTACACACCTCCCACCAGCAGCACCATGGCAGCCAGTGGCAGGAAGATGGCAGCTGCCATGTGGGCAGCATCCAGGGCACTGGAGGTGGCAGGTGCCTTGGCAACTGAAAGCAAAGGGTGGGTGGGATTGGAGCTGATGTCCCTGTCCCTTAGAGCCTATGTCCCCTCCCTTCTCAAGGGCATTCAGAGACCAGCTCCCATTAGCTGGCTGGGGAAGGGAAGAAGCTTTGTGCTCTTCTAGGCCCCAACTGCTCTTCCTCTGCCTTCCAGTTGTGGGAACCCACAGCCTGGGAGCTGTGAGAACCAAGTGCAGCGGGACCACCAGATCTGGCTCTCAAGCATGGGGACTCACCATCCAGGCTACGGCCGTTGTAGAACCCATCCAGAGAGGCTGGAACAAGAGGGGAGGGCCAAGGGCAGTGGGTGAGCCTGATGGACCAAGCCACCAATGCAAGGAGCACAGAGGTGGGCTGGTCATGGGGGAAGAACTGACCAGGGAGAGCCCACTCCTGCGTTGTCTTGGTGATGTTAGATCAGAGACGGGCAGAGACTGGGGGACAGGAAGGGGCGTGGGCAGGTGCTTCTGATTCTCAACGTGGAATTGCTTTACTACAACAGCGCTTCGGTCCAGACAGGGCTTTAAGGGAGCAGTGGCACTCACCAGCCCTGCAGATGGGTGGGGGGTCACTCCAATGTGAGGGGTGTCCAGGCACGCATTTGATGCTGGCCTGGCCCTTCAGCACATAGCCAGGGGCACAGGAGAAGTGGATGGTGGCCCCTGCTGGGTGAAGCCGCTTCTCAGGACTGCGGGCGCCATTCTCGGGGGCACTGAGGCCATGGCAGGGCTTGAACTGTTCCACTGCAAGGCGGGCAGAGTCAGGTGAAGGTGTCAGGTCCCCCTCATTCTAAAGGGCCCCCTCCTACACACTCGACACTTACAGAGACATTTGGGGGCCCTGTCACTCCACTTGGGGCTGCCAGCCTGACGATCATGGCAGGTGAGGATGGCGCTCCCCGTCAGCACAAAGCCCTGGTCACAAATATACTGCACAGTTGCCCCCACAGGAAACTTGGGGCTGGATATGAGGCGTCGGCTGTGATCCACATCCCCTGGGTCACGGCAGGATGTCACTGTGACGGAGAGGGAAGGAAAAGCAGGGAAGGCTCAGCGTCTGGGGGCATGGCTCAGTTGGGAAGAGTGCTCTGGAAGCATGCATGAAAGCCTGGATTTAACGGACAGCACTAGATAACCCCGGGCTGGTGGTGCATGCCTGTAATCCCAGTACTCCAGATGGTGGATGTAATCCCAGTACTAAGAAAGTGGAAGCAGGAGGATCAGAAATTCAAAGTAATCCTCAGTTTCATAGAAGCTTGAGGCCAGTCTAGGTTAGAGACACTCGGGGAGGGACAAGAGAAAGGCCTGTTCGCCCTGGTTTTGTTCAGGTGGCACAGGCCAGCTAATGCCAGGCTATATGGCTCTACTCTCATTTAAATGTCTCCATCTTCCTTTTTTGGTGTTAGAACCCAGGATGGCATGCATGCCAGGTGGTACTCTACCACTGAGCTATATCCCCAGCCTTTTGGTTTTCTTTGCTTCATTTTTTTAAATGTATGTGTGTGTGCAGAGTTTATGTGTACTGCATACATGTGGATGCCCACCAAGGCTAGAAGGTGGTGTTGGATCCCCTGGAACTGGTTACAGGAGGCTCTGAGTTGCCTGATGTGAGTGCTGGGAACCAGATCTGGGTCTTCTGCAAGAGCAATAAGTGCTCTTAGCCACTCAGCCACCCCCCCCCTTACACACACACACACACACACACACACACACACACACACACACCTTTTTGGGGGAGATAAATGCCTCACACCATACCTTAGGCAGTATTCAAATTCCTGATCCTCCTGCCTCAGCTTCCTGAATGCTGAGATTGCAGGCATGTGACACACCACGCCTGACTGTGCCTACCATTTTGCTGACGTATCCTTTTCCCACTCACTAAGGTCAGCACTGCCTGGTCACCAGTCAGCCAGGGAATGCTCGCAGGACTTACCTGGAAGTCCTGTGACAAGGGAATCATCTCTATTTCACAGATAAGGAAACTGAGGGGACAAGTTGGAAGAGCAAGACTACTAGCAGACACAGGCCCAGTGCTGGATTTTCTCTGAGAACGCGGGACTCAGGCTGGGAGGGACCATGGGGCCGGGCACACTCACCCCTTTGGCATGAGGGCAGGTCCTCACTCCAGCTTAGGTCCCACTGGCACATGAGAATACTGGATCCCACCACCTGGTAGCCAGGGTAGCACTGGTAGGTGACCACTGTGCCGTGCACCAGCTCAGGCTGTGACGGGCTCTTCCAGCCGTTGGGGATCTCGGGTAGCTCTGGACATGTATCATTGCGGGGCACCTCTGGAGACACAGAAGCAGGGAGATGCAGCCCCTTGGCCAGTACCAAAGTGACTGTGCTGGTGCCAACTCGGAGTCCCTTTGGTCCCTGCCGATTATCCTGGGCCTACACTGGCCCAGGAAAGCTCAGTGATTCAGCCTCCCTTCTCAAGCCCCACCCTCTTGCCCATCCCCTGACATCACTGAGCCTCCCAAGATCCCAGGATTGTCCTCTTGGCTTTGACTCAACCCTCAGAAGCATGTGTCCAGATCCTCAGGCCTGAGAGATGGGCAAAGCAGGGTGAGGGAAATCACTTCTGTCCAAGACTGTCGGAAAGGAAGGCCCCGGCACTTTTCTCTAGTTCCTGTTTTTGTTAGGAAGTTCTTGCTGCCTCCCCAAATCTCTCCTGCTCTAACCAGAGGCTCCTGGTGATGCCTGGTGCCCTCCCAGGTTCTGCTTGTCAGAAAGGCCATCCAGGCTCCTTGCTGCCCTGCGCTCTTTGCCCTGCCGTGATTTGGGAATCTACAATCCAAGTCAGACAGAGACAAGCTCACCAAAGAAGTGGATGACAAATCCTTGCTGGTAGCCCAGCGCCGATGTCCCAGGATCTGACTGGAACTGGATGGTGACGTCGGCCATGGAGGTAAAGAGCTTGAAGTGGCCACGGGGCCCTGAGTATTGGCCCAGGACCCGGGCCGTCAGGTCATCCCCATCGTAGAAGGTCAGTACGTCCCCAGAGCCTATGCGCAGCCTGTAGAGGAGGAGGATCAGGGCAGGACAGGCTGGGGGAAGGGCCCAAGATGGGCTGGACAAGAGGTGTCCCCAGCCTCCGGAGCCGGCTTGCCTGACCCGAGGCACTCACACTCGGATGTCCAGCATGATGCGCTTGTCCTCCTCCACATGCACACCCCAGATGCAGTCCTGCCCTCGGCCATAAGGCTCCGGCCAGTTTGGAGAGAGCACCACGCCCGCAGAGTCTGTGATCTCTCCGCTGCACACGGCTGCAAGGAAGGGGAGGCCGGGAAGGCCCATTCTCTCCAATATGGCGTCCAAGAGTGCCCACCCCCACCGCTAGGGGTCCCCACCTCCTCCCTCAGGGGGAAATATCAATCACACACGACAGAGCCTCCGGCGCCCGGCTCTGTGGCTTGCTCCTGGGTGCCCACCCTGTTTTCACTGCCCTGGCAGACCCACCCCCTGGTGCCTGCTGACCTCGGCAGGCTGGCTCTGTCTCATTCCACTGGGGGTCGTGGAGGTCGACACACTCGATGATGATGGAGCCCTGCTCCAGGGTGTAGCCAGGGTCACAGCTGAACTCCACCGTGGTACCCACGGGGTAGGAGGGTGCGCTGCTGCTGAAGTTGCCGTATTTGACAAAAGGCTCGTAGCAGTGGCCCTGCTGAAAGGCTGTGAACCACAGGGCCCAGCCCAGCTCAGCCTCCACCGGGGTAGGCCAGGGGGCGGGTGCTCTCCTACTTCCCTCCTCGGGGCTTTTCTTCCTCAGTGCAAATGGGCTCGGAATAGGAGGCAGGGGAAACAGGGCACCCGACCCTCTTTTGGTCAGGAGGCCATCTTGAATCACCCCACTGCATTCTTGTTGGCTAGTTGGTGCTTAGTATACAGAAGGTGCTCAATACTCTTCTTGATGAGTTAATGAGCACATGCATGTATGTGTGGGTCTAGAATGCCTCTTGCAGCAGTCCCTCGTGTCCCTCAAGTATTGAGGTCCTTTTGCTTTTTTAAAACCTGGGAATCCATTCTCTTAGGCTAGAAATCAGTGCTCGAAGCAAAGGGCTCCTGCAAATACGGGCTGGGAATCTTGGACTGGAGTGAGGGGCCAGGGAGCAGGTGCTAAGCTTGGAAGGAGTGACAGAGTGCAGTTCGAGAGGGGAAGGGCACGGGAGAAAGAGCCCGGGCACCCGGGTTAGGCTCGGCAGGCTCAGCCCGCGCACCCGGGTTAGGCTCGGCAGGCTCAGCCCGGACACCCGCGTTAGGCTCGGCAGGCTCACCCTCATAGCGCAGGGCCATGCCCGCAGCGGCGCCGCTGCTGTCCGTACTAAACTCCACAAAGAAGTGTCTGCCAGAGCTGAGCAGGCCCTCAATGGGCAGGTATTCCACCTCGTAGGAATCGTACACGGGTGGGGCCTCCACGTTGTTCCCATTGCGGATGATGAGCCTGGGCCGGAAGCTGTATGGTTGGTATCCCGCCCCACCCCCCACCCCCCAACAAGGTATTCCCAGGTCCAGGCTCCCAGCCAGCCAGGACAGCCCCTCACCTGTCGTCATCTTCTGCCAGGGAGACCTTTTCAAAGTGCAGGTGCAGCCTCTGGCTCTCAGGAGCCTCTAGCAACCAGTGGCAGGTGAGGTTGCTGCTGTAGTTGCCGGGGAAGCCGGGAGAGACAATGCGGCCAGTGGTGGCGTTTCGAATCACTCCGCCACAAGCAGCTGTGGGTGGCAATGGACTTAGGCTTGGTCCCTGCCTTTCTTCGAAACAGCCTCCAAAGCCTCTTCCCCCCACAGCCCTGTGCCCCTCAGCATGGACACTAGGGACCTTTGCCTGGACATCGGCTTTGCTGGGGTGGCTCCGAAAGCCGGTCTTGCAGGCCTGCCTCTGCGGCTCCAAGCAGCCCAAACCTCAGAATCCCGCCTCCTGACCATCCACATCTCTGAGGCTTCACGTGCGGCTTTCTTGGCAGTGAGCAGATCTGTTGCTGCCTGGCTGTGGGGCCGTGGGCAAGCCTCTTTGCCTTCAGGAGCTGACTCTAATGCCACCAGGCTGACTTCATTATGTTAAAGTGCTTACCCAAGACTGACTGTCTTGGACATAGTTGATATTTTTATGCCACTCTGTCCTCTCCCCCTCCCTCCCTTCCTCCTTTTCTCTAGTCCTTCCCTCCTTTTTTTTTTTTTTAAACCCCAGGTAGGCCAGGCTGGCCTTGAGCTCAGTATGAAGTGGACGATTACCCTGAATTCCTGATCCTCGTGCCTCCATCTCTCAAGGACTAAGATTATAGGCATGCCATTATACATGGCTTCTTCTTTCTTTTCTTCTCTCTCTCTCTCTCTCTCTCTCTCTTTCTCTCTCTCTCTCTCTCTCTCTCTCTCTTTCTCTCTCTCTCTTAAAACAGGGTCTTCCTATGTAGCCCAGGCTAGTTTGGAGCTTGCAGTCTGGCTTGCCTAGCATGATAGCAGGCCTTGGGTTGGAACCCCAGCACACAAAACAACAGCAAATCAGTTATCTGTTTGTGTCTGTCCCTTAACCAGGTCCCCCTTGTCTTTTGAGGCCAGGCTTAGAGTTGGTTTTCCATGTTGAGTGAGCAAAATGCATGCATGAAAGTGGAGAGGAGACAGGACCAATATGCCTTGGCAGATCGCTAGCCACAGATGGCCTCAGATACCTTCTGCAGTAGCTCTCCAGACATCACAACACTGCCATTCATTGACTGACTGCTGAGGAACTCTCAAACTGACCCCTCTGGCCTGGGACTGCAGCTTCGTCCCCAAGGAAAGGCTGAGCTGCTCGTCTGGGCCCAGCAGTGAGGGTTTCTGGGCCGTTTGACCACAGAATTCACAGAAGGGAATGAGGCTGAGAAGCAGACCTGAAGCAGGGAGCTGGTTCCAGGCAGTTCTGGTTATTCTCAGACACACAGCTCTTCTCTTGGAGGCCAGACTACAGACACACAGCTTTGCTCTTGGAGGCCAGGCTACCATTGCCCATAACAGAGCACTATTTCCTCCAAAGGCTTTAGACAACAAAAGAGTTGAATCTAGATCCTGGGGCCCAGGATGAGTCTTGTCTCTTATTCTCCACAGAGCAGCAATCTGACTTTCTGCTTGGTCTCAGCATGGAACTGGCCTTCACATCGACCCATCCCAGGTTTGACTTGGAACCACACGGTGGTTTTCTATTGCCCTTGGGATGAGGGTCAAGCTCATTATGACCAGGACTCTGCTTTCCTTTTCCATCACCCCCACTGGAAACCTTCAGGCATACCCTACTAGATCATGCTGTTTCTGCATGCCTTCACACAGAATCCACCAAACTGCCCTGAGCTGATGTTTCTGGAAGCCCTCCAGGCCATCTCTGTGGGAAGCCCCCCAGGTCTCCTCAGTTTGGAACTGACCTCTCTTGCCCATGCACCTGCCACACTGAGATCACCCCATCCCAATGTTGTCCACACTAAACCACTCCCCAACCTCACCACTAGATGGTGCCCTTTGGAGGCAAGCGAGCATGTCTGTCTCTCGGTAACCAGTGCTAGGAAGACTATAAAAGGAAACAGGGTTCAAAAGCCCAGGTCTCTCCCCTTCCAAATGACAAAGCGCACACGTTGTCTGTCATGTGGCAGACCCAGCACTTCCTCCATGAGCCTTCTGGGTCTGTAGCCATCTCAGACCTAGGAACCATGAACCAGAACTGGCGTCCCTGCTCGCTCAGCCTGGCTCGCTCATCAGCATCTCCGAACTTCCCTCCTCTCAATTCCCAAAGCCACAAAGCCACTACCCCACTTCAAATCCTCTCTACAGGATGGCCTCCCAGCCTTCAGACAACTACTGCTGTTTCTCCGGAGCAGTTCTGACTTCCTCCCCTTTCTCCTAAAAAAACCGCAACACCTGTACACCTAGTGTCTCGGACTGACGGTCCAGGTCCTTCCCACGCCACCTGGCTGTCTTCTATGCCGTAAACACCCTCTCCTTCCTACCCCTCTATCATTGCTCACATTGTTCCCTGCACAGAAACATCAGACCTTCAGTGCCTACCTCCTCAAGGGAGCTTTCTCAATGCCGACTGGGAATGAATGTTTGCTTTCTCCCCAGGTCAGTTCAACCCCCACCCTTCGACAAGGTCTGATGATGTAGCTCAAGCTGGCCTAGAACTCAAAACCTTCATGCCTCAGCCTCTTGGGTGCCGGGACTGTAGTTATGACTACCATGCCAGCCACTTTATGACTCTTCCTTGGTATCTTTTCCTCTCTGCTTTAGAATTAGTGATCTATGCTCGAGGTTGATTTATTATTTTCAAAGTCATATGTATATGAGTGTGTCTGAGTGTGGGCTTGTACATATAAGTTCAGTGCTTGTGGAGGCCAGAAGGGGGCGTTAGATCCCCAAACTGGAGCTACAGGCAATTGTGATCGGCCCGATTGTGTGCTGGGAATAGAAGTCAGGTCCTCTACAGGAGCAGCATGTAGTCCTAACTGCTGAACCATCTCTCCAGCACCTCTATGTCCCTTCTCTCCCCTTCCCTGGAACTGTGGGGCTCTGAGGATAGAAGCCCTGTTCGATTCAGGCCCTTCTTGGCCCCGCTCTCCTTCTGTGAATTCTGTGGTCAAACGGCCCAGAAACCCTCACTGCTGGGCCCAGACAAGCAGCCCAGCCTTTCCTTGGGGGACGAAGCTGCAGTCCCAGGCCAGAGGGGTCAGTTTGAGAGTTCCTCAGCAGTCAGTCAATGAATGGCAGTGTTGTGATGTCTGGAGAGCTACTGCAGAAGGTATCTGAGGCCATCTGTGGCTAGCGATCTGCCAAGGCGTGAATCATCCCCGATCGATCCTGTTTCCTCTCTACATTCATGCATTCATCTTGCTCACCCAACATGGAAAACCAACTCTGAGCCTGACCTGTGATGCTGACATAATGGATGATGAGTGTAGAGTGGCTCCATACCACTGAGATGTGCAACCATCTTCTGGCTTTCTTACAGAAAGCGAGTGGAAGTTCCAGACAGCGATGGAGATGTGAGAAGACCCCCGCGGTACTCCTCTGCTTGGCAGCGGAGACTTCTCCGTGGGGACCCACTCACCAATGCAGACAGGCTCTTGGGCATCCCAGAAGGGCTGGGTAGCATTGAGACAGGTGAGGAACCTGGCACCCTTCAGCTGGTAGCCAGTGGCACAGTGGAAGCGGGCACTGCCCCCTGGGTGGAGGCTGGTGACAGTCACATCTCCGTAAGCTGGACGTCGAGGGAAGTGGCAGCTCAGGAGGTAGGCTATAAAGAGAGAGTGGGGGACGGACGGTGAGGGGGGGGCCTGCACAGCCTGCTCCGGGTGTCTGTGGGCTCCGGGGAAGCATTGGAAGTTCCACAAAAGTGTCCCATCTGTCCCCTTGCAGAGGTCAGTGGGGCTTGGTAAGCAGAACAGCAGAGGACTCGGAGGCTGAGGTTCTGGTCCAAGCCCAGTAACACATTGCACAGCTTTCTCTGTGGGTTTCCTTTCTACTGCTTCTCCCACCCACCCCCATGACCAGTAAACGACTTTTTACATTTTGTTTTGTTTTTTTTTTTGTTTTGTTTTCAAGACAGGGTCTCTCTGTGCAGTCTTGGCACCTGACTCTGCCTCCCGAGTGCTGGGATTAAAGGCATGCGCCTCCACCTCCCGGTTTACTTTAAAAGTAAACAGCTTTTAAAGATGTGGGAGGGGTATGAGAAAGTCACACTAACCTTCTCAGAAATTGGAGGTGGGATTAGCCTTTCTGGGAAACTTGGTTGCTTTTGGACTTATTATACCATATATGACCATATGGTGGCAGCAAATCCCATAAAATTGCCTGGTAAACCCCAACTCTTAAGCTAAGTCCCAGAAATGTTTATAAATGGGGAGTCTGGCTTGGATCTAAGAGGTAGATATGCCCTGGAGCAGTCAAGGAGAGAAGGTTTGGCTATGCCTCTGTGTGCCTTTATGTGAATAGAAAGAGGGGGCTGTCTTTGGGTAGATGAGGTTCCGAAGCTTGAGTTGACTGTGACTCAGTTTTGAGGCTTTTCACACCTGTCTTATTCTTAGTTACTAAGCGAAAACAAGAAGAGAGTTCTGAGGGTATGACCAATAAGAGGCTAGTTATGATTGGCAGGTGGTACATCAATGCCTATGAGATGGGTTCTGGGTTTAACGAAACCAAGACTGCCTGCATTTAAATGCAGACTCCTCTACTTCCCGAGCCGCCTTGGGCAAGTTATCTCTTTGCTCCGCGTCTTGGTTCCTTTGTTCAATCAGTGATTTAGAGTACTGCTTCCA
Source organism: Peromyscus maniculatus bairdii (assembly GCF_049852395.1). NCBI lineage: Eukaryota > Metazoa > Chordata > Mammalia > Rodentia > Cricetidae > Peromyscus > Peromyscus maniculatus. The sequence continues at coordinate 63,840,108 of NC_134859.1, read as the reverse complement.
ATGCTGGGGAGGTTAAGTGAGAGGCCATGTTGTGGTGCCTGGCACAAAGCACCCACCTAACACCCCAGTCGACTGTTAATGTCTGCGGTCATGAATCCTAACCGTGCCTCACACTTTCCAGCTCCTAAAGCACCGCCACACCCTTCCCACTTAGTACCTGTAATATACGTGGAAGAAAGAAGGTAAGGTAGGGGCTGTGAACCCATTTTAAGATAAGGAAAGCTGAGGTTTGGAGAGCCTGTGTACCCTCGTCATACTGCAAGTGTATGGTAGGGTATGGATTTGGGTTCCTCAGTGCCCCCTGCTTCCTACCTGGCCCAAGGGGTCAGAGAAACCTGAGAGAAACAGACAAGGCTGGCCTTGGAGGTTGTTCCGTGGGTCGTCCCCCCCCCCCAGGCTAGGATAGGGAGGGCTATAGAGAATGGAGGGGTGGGCGGCTGACCCCCTAGGAGCCATGGCCAGGTGTCAGGCTCAGCCCCTGTACTTTCTTCTTCCCTGTGAGTCCCAGCACAACCAGGGAAGGGAGTGGGCTGGGATGATGTGAAAGCAGGAGGCTGGTGGCATTGAGAGGCACCCCCAGACTCCATAATGGGTAAGTGCCACTTCCCAAGATGAGCTTCCTCCTATTGCCATGACAACCAACTGTTCCCAGGGAGTCTGCACCACCACAATCTGTTGAGTTATTTTCTTGCTGGCGGCTGTTTCTGGAGCCAAGTCCAGTGCCAGGAATGCTTGGATGGAGGAGGGAGGGGCCTATCAGGCACTCTGCCTCCCCACCCGGCCTGGGACTGGGCCAGAGGAATCTATCCTGCCACAAGGCCTGTGTGCAAGCTCATAATTGTGACCTCCTTCATCAGCTTGGACAGTGGCTGCATAGGCGTGGTTCTCGGCCCTCACTCACGTTCCGGCATCCTCTTTCTCCAGCCCACGAGAAGTGCCTGTGAGCATACGCTCCTCCTGTTCCCATCTCTGGGATCAGGGCTAATTACAGCCTATAATTAGGGGAATTACACTCATTAAGGAAAGAGCTGATCATTGACAAAAACTGGGCAGGGGAGGGAGGGCTTCTGGGACAAAGAGCAGGAGCGGGCCAGCTCTCCAAGTCTCTCCGAGGGATCCGCTCCCTCTAGCTCGGCCTCCGGCCCCATTGCATTCTCCCACTTTTGTCTGGCCACACAAAGAGGGGACTGGAGTTTTGTGCAAAGGAATTTGCAGCAAGAGAAAAGGTTGCTGTGGCGTGAAATTATGCCTGCTGCCGAGGAGGATTGATGAGCCATTAGGGAGGATGGAGGGGCCGCCCAGTCGGTCATCCCTGCCCGGGGGCGAGGCCTTACCTCCGCTGAGTGCCTGAATAACCTCTGCCCGCCACTAGGATCCCTGCTCTCACACCAGGCTGCTCCCCTAGTTTGGGTGACAAAGCCTTGACAAGGTGAGTGGGCAGGGTGCAAGCATCCCTAGCGCCAGAGGGCTTGCCCATCCATCAGCTCCCCCCCCCCACGGGGTTGCGGAAGTGGTCCATGCCAATGCAAGACAATGCCTTGATTGTTTCTACCGATTATTTCCCTATTAGCACTCCGGGATCCGAATTAAAGTTAACCTGTGCAAAGGATGGAACTGACTTCCAGCCCAGGGAGGGGGATGGGCAAGAAGGATCCCTGCGGGGAAGCGGGGAAGCGGGGAAGGGGCAGCTGTGCCCCGCCCTCTCATCCTGCAAACGGTACAATACTAGTTTCTTTAATGGAGGACACGCTAAGCATTTTCTGTTTTACGCAAATCTTAATTTTGCGGTATAGATGGTTTAGCCTTATTTTACAGCAGGAAAGGGAGGGTCAGATAGCGATGGCCTGTGAAGAGCAGAGAGGGGAAAAGAATTGAGGGTAGATGGGGAAGTGGGAAAGCATTTCGTATAAACATTCTTTTCCAGCCAGCACAGTAGCTCAGGCCTGTAAACCGTACAGTAGGCCTTAGGGTTGTGTGGTGAGTTTGAGGCCAGCCTGAGCTACGCGGCAAGACAAGGGTTGGTGAGATGGCTCATCGGGTAAATGTGTCTCCAAGCTTGACAACCTGAGTTCAATCAACCCCCTGAACCCAAATGGTAAAAGAAGAAAATGGCTCCCTGCAGGTTGTCTTCTGACCGTCGTGTGTGTGTGTGTGTGTGTGTGTGTGTGTGTGTGTGTGTGGTGTGTGTGTGTGTATGTGTGTGTGTCTCTGTGTATGTGTGTGTGTCTCTGTGTGTGTGTGTGTGTCTATCTGTCTGTCTGTCTGTCTGTGTGTGTATGTGTGTTTTGTGTGTTCTGGTACGCCTTTGAAGCATATGCTAATAAAAACTATAAATAAATGTGTGAAGATGCTGGCTAATTCTGAATTGTGGTGTGTAGATAATTATCTTATTTTTTGTACTTTTCCATAGTTTTAAATGTTTTCAAAATGAATAAGAATTGTGGTCAAGGTGGGAACTTGACACTAGAAATACTACAATAGGTCGGGTGGTGGCGGTGCATGGCTTTAATCCCAGGACTCAGGAGGCAGAAGCAGGCAGATCTCGAGGTCAGCCTGGTCTACAGAGCGAGTTCTAGGACAACCAGGGCTACACAGAGAAACCCTGTCTCAAAAACAAAACAAAAAACAAAAGTAACAACAACAAAAGGTATCACCATTCATAAGGAATGAAACTGGGGATCTAACACGGAAAAGAGACAAAGGGCCAACCCCTTGCTTACTCAGGGCGCTGGATAGTTTTATGCCAACTTGACACAAGCTAACCACCTGAGAAGGGGGACTCTCAGTGAAGAGAATGCCTCCATGGCCGGGTGGTGGCAGCACGCACCTTTAATCCCAGCATTTAGGAGGCAGAGGCAGGTGGATCTCTGTGAGTTTGAGGCCAGCCTGGTCTACAGAGTGAGTTCCAGGAAAGCCATGGCTACACAGAGAAACCCTGTCTTGAAAAACAAAAACAAACAAACAAAAAAGCAACAACAACAACAAAAATTATAGAGTTAAAAAAATAGAGTAATTCCTAATCAACTACTTTTACTTATTATTTTCATTTGTCCTGGAACTCTCCCTGTAGACCAGGCTGACCTTGAACTCACAGAAATCCTCTACTACCTGAGTGCTGGGGATTAAAGGTGTGTGACCCCATGCCCAGCTAATTTTTTTTTTTTTTTAATTTTTTGAGAAAGAGTCTCACTGCATAGACCTGGCTAGCCTGGAACTTACTGTTTGTTGACTAGGCTGGCCTCTAACACATGGAGATCCACCTCCCTCAGCCTCTCTAACGCTGGGGTTAAAGGTGTGCACAGCCATGTCCAGTGCAAACACTGAACATTTTACAGAAAACATTTCGAAAATTTTATCAGTGATGAATGGCTAGTCTTGATTCTCTATGTAATATGAAATTATCATGTTTATTAAAATTACAGAAAGGGACCATAGAGATGGACAGATTCAAAGACACCTGCTCCCAAGCCTGATCATCTGAGTTTGATCCCTGGGACCCACATGGTGGGAGAAGAGGAGAGCTCTGATTTCCACAAACTGCCCTCACATTAAATAAATAAATAAGTAAATTTTTAAAGATCAAAAATGACAGTTAGTGTACTAAAACGGAATAGAAGGAAGAGAACTCAGAGAAATCAAACACCCAGCTCAAAGTCGGCAGCTAGCAAGAAGTCCATGTCCTCAGTCAGAGCATGGCTGGTTTCCTCAAGTCCCTCTCCTTTCCTGAGGCGTTCTCAGTCGCCACATGGGGCCTAGACTGGATCCCAGGTGGGTGAGGAAACCCAATCTGGTTAGCTAAAGACCTCCAGATGGTCATTGTCAAGTCCCTTCAGCTCCTGCCTGACCTAGACTGTAATAACACCAGAGCCACCCCGGAGGGCGGGCAGTCAGTCCTGGCTGGTTCCTCTCTCTCTTCCTCAGGTCTTACCTTGGTAGTGGAAATGGAAGGTGCCAGGCCCAGCAGGTAGTGGAAGGCTTTGGAACCTCAGGGCTGCTTGGTGGGTGGGGCTGCGGATGACTTGGCCCCTCAGCAGGAAAGACTGGTTAGCCAGGGGCACTGGGTCAGGCCCCCCCAGGCCCTCCACCGTTATGGTCTCCCCTTCCTGAAGGCTGATGTTCTCCACCTGCAGGTGGACGGGAGAGAAGGGAACAGTGCTCTCAGGACTTCCTGTGCCTGAGCCCTGCTGACCTGTGACTCCATCGGTGTCACGCGTGAGCCTCTTTCTTGTACACTGGACCCCGAGGCCCCACACTAAGTGCCTTACCCAGAAAGAGCCCACCCTGCCTCCTCATAAGTGTGCGATGGGACCCGAGGTTCAGAGATATTCAAGCGCGTTACCCAAGTTCACGCAGAGGTTATGGGCTGACCTGCCGACCTGCTTCCTATCGCTGCCCCCTCTGGGCTGTATTTTTTTTTTTTTTTTTTTTTTTTTTTACAATACCATTCAGTTCTACATATCAGCCACGGATTCCCTTGTTCTCCCCCCTCCCACCCCCTCCCCTTACCCCCAACCTACCCCCCATTCCCACCTCCTCCAGGGCAAATCCTCCCCCCGAGGACTGCGATCAACCTGGTAGACTCAGTCCAGGCAGGTCCAGTCCCTTCCTCCCAGACTGAGCCAAGTGTCCGTGCATAAGTTCCAGGTTTCAAACAGCCAACTCATGCAATGAGCACAGGACTTGGTCCCATTGCCTAGATGCCTCCCAAACTGATCAAGCCAATCAACTGTCTCACCTATTCAGAGGGCCTGATCCAGCTGGGGGCCCCTCAGCCTTTGGTTCATAGTTCATGTGTTTCCATTCATTAGGCTACTTTTCTTCAATAATTGAGTAAACCCGAAATTTATTATAAGCCACAGTCGTCCTAGGGACCTCCATACTATATATATACCCTCTATGGTTCTATGGGTTGTGGTCTGATTGTTCTTTATTTTATTTCTAGAATCCACTTATGACTCGAGTACATACCATGACTGTCTTTCTGGGCTTGGGTTACCTCACTCAGGATGATTTTTTCTAGTTCCATCCATTTTGGGCTGTATTTTCTATTCGTAAGTTTGATGGTACTTGAGGGTCTGGCCAGGAGTGTGAGGCCCTAAATCCAGGCCCATGTGCCCAGCTTCCCCTGGTCATTCCCGTTGTATGCGACACATACTCCTCATGCCCAGCCTGCCCTGTGTCCACCTCTCCCCGCAACAGCAGCTCCTCAAGCTGCTGACAGTCATCTTGCTCACTACCCGGGCACCCAAAGCCTTGCTTCTTCCCTCATACCCCACATCCAGTCAGGCATTCAGTCTGGCAGATGGACTGCAGACCCGCAAACTCGACGTGGTCTCTATTGCCCATTCTCTAGCTCATCACTGTCATGACTCACCTAGATCACCGAAGCGGCCTCCCGGCCAGCCTCCCTGTCTGGAGGGTCTAGCCCACTCCTCCCTGCACGTCAATATTTTCTGAACTGAAACCATTAATAGTTTTAGTCCCTGCTACTCATCACAGGGCTTTCTTGTTTAAATCACCCAGTATTTCTCCATTGAGTCTAGGAAACCTGTGGTATTAGTCCAGACTCTGTGGCTGGCTGGTTCTGCCAAGCATGAACCTTGCTGGCCCCTCAGCGTGCCCTTCTTTCATGCCAGGATACCTGCTCTGATTACTTCGTTTGGTTTGCAGAGGTCTCTTTGAACCATCCCGTTCTTCAGACCCTTATCCCTGAGCATGCTTCTGGGTGCCATGCTTCCTTCCGTTCAAGGACCAGACAACAACAGACTCGGACCAGACAGGAAAGGTGCCCTGGGTTGGTAGAAGGGGCCTAGAAATAGAGGGACTCATCTTCACCCCGTGTTCCTGGACAAGTACACTATTTGGGCTTCATTTTATTTTTTATTATTTTTAGTAGAGTCTCATTATGCAGCCCAGGCTAGCCTCGAATTTATGATCCTCCTGCCTCAGCCTCTTGAGTGCTGGGATTAGAAGTGTGCGCCCCCACTGCCTGGCAGAGCTTTGTTACTCAAAATATGGCCCCTAGATCAGCAGCATCCACATCACATGGGGGCTTCTAAGGAAAACAGAACCAGGGTTGGGAATGCAGCTCAGCTGATGATAGGGCGTTTGCTTAGCAGCATCCAAGCAGCCCTGGTACTGAGCACTACATACACTGTGTGACGGTGTCTGCCTGTAATCCCAGCACACAGGAGGTGGACACAGGTGATTCAGAAGTTCAAGGTCATCCTTGGTCACATAGTAAGTCTGACACCCCACCCCCACGGAGCGGGGGATGGAAAGAAAAGAATTGGGACAGCCCTTAGACCTCACTTCAGATCCATGAACTCATCATACCCCGGATTGGAATGAGGTACTTGAGCAATGGAAATGGATCTCTAAACTCTAAAGTCTGTAGCTTGTTGCTCTGATCGAATGACTTAAATGTTGGGCCTTCAAGAGTTAACCACCTGCTCTGGTTAAGTGGCACCTAGTGAGTCACCAAACCCTTCCCGATCTTGTCTTCCAGGCACCTCAGCTGGTTCCTCCTCATCCTCCTCTTGCCCACTGGTTCTGAGCATGGCCTCTGACCAAATCCCGCCCCTCCTACCCCCACTCACTCTGCCCCAGGTCAGACCTATCCTCTCTCCCATTCCAGCTCCACGGGAGGCTTCAGGTTGCTCAGAGGACAAGGTTCAAACTCCCCACTCCCGATCAGCTCCAGGGGCTTTTCCAGTCTCGGTTCCCTGTTGCTCAGTCACAAAAGTGCCCCTGGTTCCTGCCCCTCTGGACATTAGCACAGGAATTACCGACTCCCCTTTCCTACCTCTGTTTCCCACACCAAACCATCAATCCCTCTTCCCCAGGCTTTCCATCAGATCACCCTCTCCTCATCAAGATAGACAGGTGCTACCAGGCTCAAAGGGATTCCTCTGACGGCGGCTGAGGATACACATGTTCTGGGGACCACTGGGGAGGGGAGCAGCTGGGAGGAGAGGAGAAGCTCCCATCCCTGGCAGGGAGGAAATATCAGGTGGGGGTGGGGGGTGGGGGGTTGAAGAGAAGGTTCAAGTCAGGACGCTAGGGGCAAAAACACCTCCTGTATGCCAGGAGCTCCCCGCCCAGGCACATTTGGGTGGCGGCTGCCTGACCATCTGTTGGGGACATCCCTCAGGGAATCCCTAGCAGGCGGAGGCTGGATGAGGTCCCTTCAAACTTGGAGATTGTGTGATGCTAGAGTTGGGAAAACAAGCCTCACACACGTGGAATCTGTAATTATCGAGAGATGCCAGGCAGCATACAATTCCGCCTTAAGCGGCACTGAATGCAGGCAACAGGAATCCTCAAGGGGAGAGTGGAGGGCTTGGCAGTTCCCAGATCCGCATGCTGCAGGTGGGCCTCAGAGCGCCTTTAAGAGCAGAGAGCTGGGTGTGGGAGGAGGCAGAGGTGTTGAAATCAAGGAGGCCTTTTCTTCCTAGTTTCTCAAAGATTAATACCTCCAGCTTGACTTCTGACTTCCTGTATCTTGTCCTGCTGGGGCCATAGAGTGGGTGCAGCAGCAGATGCCTCAACAGTGACCATTTGTAGAGCATCTACAGTGTGTCGAGGGGGTAAAAGAGCCTCAGAGAGGCTAAGGAACTTTGAAAAGGGCACGCAGCTCTTAAGAAGCAGAGTCTTGCCTTGCTGGAGACGCAAGGCAGCTTCTTTCCCCTCCCAGTCTCCTGGGGCTATCACCTGCAGAAATAGACTTCTAGACATCTTTATTCCCAGGCTCCAGGGCCCCAGGTTGAGCAGGGAGGTGGATTTTGGCTTGGCCTGCCCTGGCCTTTTCAAGATGTTGGGATTTGAGTTCCCATGAGCCGTCCTTCCTCTGGCAGTCTGTACAGCTTGGGAAATTGAGAGCTGAGACCTCTGCACCCCCCCTCTTTGGAGCCAGGAAAGGGGTCTGGCTCCCAGCTCAGCCTGGGGATGAGGGCTGGGATGGGGCTCCCCGAGCAGCCCAGGGATAGCTGTGCGACCGCCGCCTCTGAGCCTCTGGATTCCGAGGACCGGCTTGCAGGCCTGCTGCAGAAGCTGGGATGTAATTCGTCACTTGTTGGAGGACTAGGCTGACAGGGGCCAGACAGGGCTGGGTGTTGGACAAGGGGGGAGATGAAGTCTTGATGTAATTTGCAGGCATCTGAGGAGTCGGGGAGGCAGATTGAAATGTCAGCTCTGCTCATGAGGGCTGTCTTCCCACACCCCATCCAGTGACAGGAGGGGCCCTGGGAGCCAGGCAGCGGGAGCCAGAAGCACAGAGAGCTTGGAGGACAATTCCCATAGGACCCTGGCCTTTCCAGGAGCACTCTCCTGCCTCTGGAAGACCAGGGAGACGTTCAAGGAGAAAACATAGTCATTTTGCTGGGGGCGGGGGTTCTTCCTGGATGAAAGGTAGGGAGGGCTCAGGTTGCCTTCTGCACCCCCAAGGTCACGTGTCTAGTCAGTCGTGTCCGATGGACATAAGCAGACTGCAGTGGTGTGACCCTCCTAGGCAAGTAAGATGATGCTACCGTTTTGTTAGTGGACACCAGGGTGAGCCTGTGTGTCGTCCCCCAGATTCTGGCCACTCCCACATCTAACAGAAGCCCCAGCTTGTAGCTACCAGGAAGCAAGGCCAAAGCCTGATGGACCACTGTGCAGCTGAGCTTAGGGACGAATGTCCTGAAGCAGAGGGACTCAGTGGCAGGGACTGATCTAACTTAACCTTTTGAGGCCCAGAGAAGGCCAGGGGCTTAGCCAGTCACTAAGAGCTGGGCTACGGAAGGCAGAACCAGACTCCAATCCCTTGAGATCTGGTACATCTCTATAATACCTTTTTTGTGTGTGTCGGGGAGGTGGGGTAGGGTCTGCTTTAGGGATGGGATGAAGGACCTAAATGCACGGAGCCAGACTTTCCAGGTACTCTCATTGCCCTCAGATGGGCCTTCCCAGAGTCAGGAAGTAAGGAATTGCCCAGAACCGCCACCCCAACCCATCACACATTACTGATGCTCTCATCAGGGCCGGTCCTGACCTGGCTCAGCAGGGTAGGGTGTTCTGTCCATCAAACTGACAGCTGGCCTGAGGAAGCTGTGTGCCAATGGGGCCGTCTGGGCATGAGGGCAGGGACGGTGGGCAGCTGTGCCCGGGCTCCAGATGGCACAGAGAGCAGCCAAGCCAAGATGGAGGCTGGCAGCGGGAAGGCTCTTAGAATGCCAAATATCGTGAGAGGCAGGCACCAAGTCTCAAATGGCCTATAGTACTCATGGGTGACTGGCTACCCAGGGAGGGCACAGGACCCATGTGGGTCGTAGGGTCCATGTCCTCTGACCTGAGGGGTTTCTTTGGATCTTTCAGGAAAGAGTCCAGCCCAGTGCCCAATGCTCAGCTGCAGCAAGTCAGACTCCTTGGACTATGGGGGAACCTGGCCTGGCCTCCTCCTGGCTCAGACCCCCAGAGGGCATGGAGAGGTACAGCATCATGGAGAAAGGGCAGGCATGGAGTGGAACAGATTATGGAGGCTTGTGGTGGCCCAAATGGGAGAACTCAGCTTTCAGAGAGTCTGGTATTCCCAGGCTGCACCTTAAACAACAAAAGGCAGACCAGAGTTGGATTAAGTGCTGCTTCAGCCTGGAACCTGGCTAACCTGCCCAGGAGTGTGATTTGTGGGCACTTAGTGCCATCCTTTCCCTGGCTTCTCACATCTCCCTTGCCCATCTCCAACTCCCACACGCCCTGGTGATCCTGGTGAACTAGAGGTCCACACTGGGGTTCCCCATAGTTGAGTCCCCATCCCTGGCCCTCATCTGCTGCCTACACAGTGACAATGCTTTCTCGAAACACCTGGAAAGCCTCCCGGGGCCAAGCCTGGCACATCTGCTTCTTCCCAACACAGGCAGTGGCTGCTGCCTGTCACCCTACAGGCTTCTAGAAAGCCCTTCCAGGTTGAGGGAGGAACCCAGAGCCTGGAGTTCCCAAGCTCTTCTGTGTCCCAGTCCCACCTGCACTGAGCATCCTATGGTGACCCTCCTTGAACGGGACCTCTGTGCCCTCAATGCTCAGCACAGAGACCGGGAATATGGTGCTCAAATTCTGATTGTGAAACAAACCTGTTAACCAAAGGCCATTAGTTAATCGTTAACTGAATGATCAAGGGCAAATCCCTTTCCTTGCCTAGGCCTCAGTTTCCCCAGCTATGTAGTGGGTATATTGGTCTATGGTATCGGTAACTCTACAGGTCCCAAGTGGCCTGTGTGGTGTGGCCAAGAGGACCAGGTCTAGGGGAGGCAGCCAGGAATAGTTCCGACCTTACATCCTGCTATTCCATCTTTTTCTCTTTCCCTAAAGTAGGTGGTGACCTGGCTGTGGTCACGCTGTTTCCCCTCCCCCCCCACCTCCCACCCCAACCTCAGATTCTGTCTCAGGCTACAGAGTCCTCAAGGACTCTGCTTCTACAGGGATGAGATGGAGGGTGAGCTAGCACATGCCATGTTTCCTGATGACCGTCCAGGGCTGTGGCTTTCGTCTCAAGGTTGCCTGGTAACCGCTTTTGCATTCTGATGAAAAAGTGTGGCAGTGCCAGACCCAGGGCTGCCTGAGGGGTGGGCATCCAGGGTGGGGCTTGGACTTGGACTAGGGCCAGATTAGGGCCAGGCAGAGCCATCAATACATCTTGCCCCATTATCTTGTTCCCCCGCCCTAGGTGTGTGTGGGGGGTCCAAGAGCTGAACCCAGCCTGGCCTGAGATTTCAGGTGGGTATCAGAGTTGAGGGACAGGTAGGGCCAGTCCAGGTTTGCAGTGGGGTATCCAGTCTGGTACTTGCCCCCTCCCATCTCCTTCCTCACACCTGCAGCTGGCACCTTCCACCCTGTGAGCCACAGCCGGTGCCACCTCTCATTTGGTGATGATTTTACATTAATTACCTTAATTAAGCGGTGCTGAGTGCTAATGGCTTGAGAGGGGGGTGGCTGTTTCTAATTGCCCTTCCAGTCAGCCCACAATGAGGGGCCTGGAGCTCGCTAGAGCAGGAATAAACAGTTGAAGAAAGAAGAGGGGAGGCCAGTACAGGTAGGAGAGCCCCTGCCTCCCCTTCCTGGCTGGGAGACCTGAACTTGACTACCCCAGAGAGGAGAGCTGGAGGTGCTGCCTGGAGACGTGTGCCCGCTGGCTGCCTGCCCAGATCCAGGGCCCCTGTGAGCTGGGCCAGGTGGGAAGCAGGCCCGGAGTGGGTGAGCGGGGAGCAGGGTGGCTGGCGCAATCCAGAGTTCTGAGCTCCCTTCCTGTGGCTTCCTGGCTTCCGGCCTGCTTCCCTTCCACAGTCTTTAAGACGCCAGTCAAATGTCCACGTTTTTTTCCTCTCCACCCATGGTGATCCCTTGTACTACAAGATGCCCCTCTAGCAGCTTACAGTCTAGTCGGGGAGGTGGACAGCTGCAAAGAGGACCACGGAAGGAGAGTGGCGAGGGCTAAGATGATAGCCCCAGACCCTGGGGATAAGGCCCAGAGAACCTGATACCAGTGCTGCGTCCTGCATTTATCCTGGCAAAGGGACTGGCCTGTGTGACTGGGGCTTGTGGGAGAAGACGCGGTAGTCTGTTCAATCAGCTGCAAGCTGTTCAAACCAAAGAAGGAGCGGGCTGTGAGGTAAGAAGTAGCAGAGGTGGGGCCAGGGCTGCCCAGATTCAAGGCCCTCCGGGGCAAGGTGGGAGACAAAAGTGCTAGACTCTCACCTGGGAAAAGTGACTGCTGCGTGGGTAAGGGAGGCTGACAGGGAACGTGTAAGGCGGCCACCAAATCACCAGGAAGGATGACTGGAGGGCCATGCAGTGTCTGGGGTGATGGGGGAAGAGAAGCAGGGGAGGATGAGAGTTTTTCAAGGCAGTCGTGGTGACAGAGTATGGGGGTGAGTTTGGTTAGACTAAGAAAAAAAGACCAGGGGGACCCCATGTTGCTCAGGAGACAAAATCCACATTGTACCGTGGTGGCCTATTCCAGGTTTCTGGCCTGGATGTAATGGGCTAAAAAGCAGGTTTGGGACAACAAAAGGAATATCTAGCTTTGTGGAGGCCGAAAAGTCTGTAGAACATCGGTGAGGATGTTCAGGCTCGGCTCTGGGGCTTCAAGGACCTTCTGAATCCAAAGGAAAGGATGAGCTGCTCAGGAGACTAGGGACAGATTTGACCATGGTGCAACCATGGCAGCCTCCCCCACATCTGCCTCCCAGGACACATTCATGGAAGGAATGAAGAGAGAAACAGGTGCATGGATGAGGCGCCACAGCTTCTTCACAGGTGGTCCTGTGCTGTCTCAATTCCTGTGTGGTTTCAGACGCAGAATTCACATTCACCCGGTCCCCCGTCCACCCAAGGCTGAGCTCCTCTTCAGGCTCTGCTAAGGCATTCATGGAGCCCGAGGAAGAGGCGAAGCACACTCGCTTTTGCTTGGAGCCCTCCCAGGCATGGCTACTGGTGCACAAGACAGAATCCAGCCACGTCTATTCCTCAAGCCCTAGGCATCCCCCACTCAACTGGTACCCCTAAGCATTTCTACCGCTCCCCATAGAAGGCCCCTTTCTGGGGGAGGGTGGCTTTGCTCTCGATGGGTCCAGATCACTCACCTTGATCTCTACTCCATAGCCAGGATAGACAGAGATGTAGTAGAAACAGTCCAGGCCAACATCAGAGGGTGAGCTGGGGGCTGTGGGGGAGTCCAGAGAGCCCTCTGGGCCTGAGAAATTCCAGCTACAAGGGCCTGGGAAACAGGAGGAAACAGGAGGCTAAGACCAGCTCAGGTGGGATAGAGTCTTAGCTATAGCTGAAGTGTGTGTGTGTGTGTGTTGAAGCCCACCTCTAGGAATGTCTATTCCCTTGTTGAAAGAATGGAAGGAACCACCTTATATTGAGTGATTACTATGCAATGCTATTTCATTTCTCACAATGGTCCCGTGAGGTAGGCTTTCATTTACTTATTACTATTATTACTATTACTATTATTATTATTATTTTTTTTTTTGTGTGTGTGTGTGTGTATGAGTGTTTCACCTGCATGGATGTGTGTGTACCACATGTGTGCCTGGTGCCCACTGAGGCCTGAAGAGGCCATCAGATTCCCTGGAACTAGACTTACAGATGGTTCTTAGTGTCCATGTGGGTGCTGGGAACCCAGGTTCTCTGCAAGAGCAGCAAGTGCTCTTAACTGCTAAGCCATCTTTCCAACCCCAGGGTAGGCTTTCTAACCATCACTTTACATTTGAGACTCAGAGAGGCTGAGTAAAACCTCTAGAGCCATGTTAGATTTGGAGAATCAGAACTTGAACCTGGGATTATATGGTTCCAATCCATAGGCTTTATATAAGATGACCCTTGGTGCAGAGGGTAGGGTAGGTTGGTGCAGTGTCAGAAACAAAGGCATTAGGGATCATGGTGTGCCCCCCGCCCTCACTTTCAGCCCTGCCAGCCAGCAGGTAAGCTGACCTGGTGGCTGGACTGTGGTGATGGTAGTAGTAATGATGGTGGTGGTGGTCTCTTCGTCATCCCCGGAAGCTGGGGAGGTGGCAACGGTCCCCTCGATACCAAGCCCTGTGGTCTGAGACATGACCTCTGGAACCCAAGGTCTGCCCATGTCTCCAGGACCCTCCTGGGTTGGAGTCCATGTTCGGCTGGTGGGTGTCGTACTGGGTCTGTCCTCTGAGTGCAAAGTGGGCACTGCCATACTCGGCCCTGGAGGTAGAGGAGATGTGATATGAAGCCCAGGGGGCTCTGACTCTAGGTTCCAAGGCTTCTCCCTGGAGTGGGGCTGGGTGGGTGCTGCAGCCACAGCTGGAGTCGGACTGGTAAAAACCGGGCGGCTGTCCTGGTTGGCCAGGCGGGGAAGCGGGCTTGGAGTGAAGGGTGTAGGAGAATCAGGCTGGAAGGGCAGTGCTGGCCTCAGGGCTTCCTCACTCCTTTCTAGCCCCTCTTGAAGGAATTCCTCCAGGAGTGGATGGTGGTTGAGCAGCTTGAGGGTGGGAGCTGTGGTGACAAAGTGGACGCCTCGGTCTGGCTGCTCAGGTGTTGGGGCTGCGGTCAGCTCCCCATCCATCTCCTTGATGCCTGTGGCTTGACCTTCCCCTGTGATTGGAGTCTCTGAGGAGAGTCCTGAAATAATAATAATGAACGATCAGAGGTTCTCCTGCTACGCCACAGTGAACAGCATCCCACCCAGCACAGGCAGGAGGAGATCCATCTTGCTTTTGACAGAGAGCCTTGGAGAGTGTGCTCATTGTTGAGAATCATGGAGCTATAAAATTTTAGAGCTGGAAGCGAGGTGATATCACATACTTCAAAGATGGCACATGAGCTATCCTTTCTCCTCCAGCAACCAAGACAGACATTACAAATCGATCATTGCACTATTTCCTGCTGTTTCCAGATTCAACTTCAGAATCCTTTTCAACACAGAATGCTAAGAAGCCATGACATGCCAAATATATACTTGCCATTCCTAATGTACCTCAAAGGCCTTATTTTACTAATGAGGAGATGGGTCATGAAGAGCAAGTGCTAGGGCTGGGGCTATAGCTCAGCTGGAAGGATGCTTGCCTAACAAGCATAAAGTTCTGGGTTCGATCCCAGCGCTATATAAACCAAGTATGACAGCTCACACCTGCAATCCCAGCAGGACAATCAGAAATTCAAGGTCAGCTTGAAATTACACAATGAGTTTGAGGCCAGCCTGGGATATAGGAGACTGTCTTTTTGGTTTGGTTTGTTTGGTTTCGGTTTTGGTTTTTTGGGACAGAGTTTCTCTGTGTAGCCCTGGCTGTCCTAGAACTCTGTAGACCAGGTTGGCCTTGAACTCACAGAGATCCACCTGCCTCTGCCTCTTGAGTGCTAGGGTTAAAGCACTGGCTCAGAGATGGGCAGTGGTGGCCCACACCTTTGATCCCAGCACTCAGGAGGCAGGGACAGGAAGATCTCTGTGAGATTGAGGTCAGCCTGGTCTACAGAGCAAGTTCACGGATAGCCAGGGTGGTTACACAGAAAAACCCTATCTCAGGGAAAGAAAAAAGAAAGTAAGAAAGAAAGAAGAGCAGATGTAGCGGCACCTTTGGTTGATCATGCAGGGGGCAAAGGGTTCGAGGCCAGCCTGGTCTATATAATGAGTAGGATAGCCAGGGCTACATAGAGAGACTCTTTCTCAAGAGAAAAGGAAAAAAAGAAAGAAAGAAAATAGGAAGGAAATGCCTCTCTCAGAGTCATATAACCTGCAGTGGGAAAGACAATGATTTTTACCAAGAGTGGTGTCCCTCACAATAGTGACTTTCCTGGCTGAAATTACAAGACATTCAAATTCATGTCCTGTTCCCAGTGAAACTGCTCGTCATTAGTTTCAGGAAACGTACCACATATTTGGAATTTTATTTTAGATCTTCTCAGGCTTGGCTTCTTTGTTTGGTCCCCATGAAATCTCAGTTCTCTAACTTCTTAAGAAATGATTTCACTTCTCCCCTTTCCTGATGATGACGATGTTATTATTAATTATTATTATTATTATTATTATTATTATTATTATTATTATTATTAAACAGGGTTTCTCTGTGTAGCCCTGGCTGTCCTGGAACTCACTCTGTAGACCAGGCTGGCCTCTTACTCAGAAGGATCCACTTGCCTCTGCCTCCTGAGAGCTAGGATGAAAGAAAGGTATGCACCACAATGCCTGGCATCCTTTCCTGATTTTTATGGTCCTTCTAGAGCAGTAATGTTGGTAGAATGGAGAGGCCCAAGTTCTGGAGCAGATAGGACTTCAGATCTCAGGTCCATTTCTTTGGGGCTATGTGGTCTGGGTAAGGTACCTATATCCTTTAAACCTTGGTTTACTTATCTGTGAAGTAGAGCTTCCTTTTTAGATTGGTTGAGAAAATGCTGTTTCCCACTAGATATGAATCATTGAATTCTCCCTTTCTTTTATTTCGAGACACAGTCTCACTCCATAGACTGGCCTGAAACTCATAATCCTCTAACAGCTGAGTGCTGGGATAACAGGCATGCACCCACGCATTATCATGCCCACTTCTTTCATCTTTCTTAGGATACTAGGCAACATCTTAAACAGAGGTAGAATGGGATGCCACCCCTCCATTCATGGCATATGTCCCTGATCAGTTTTGATAATTTCTTGCTAAGACCACGTGAGACTTCAGACTCCTTCTCAACAGTGATCCAGACAGCCATTAGCAACCAATCAGGCTACAGAAAATGAAACTTATTTCCTATCCCTGGTCAGCAGTATAGACTGCTCTGCTATTGATTATGTTGACTCATCACTGAAGAGATGACGCACGTTCTACTTGGGGCCCACTGGACTCTCTAGATCCTTAACTGCCAAGAAAAGGTCAGTGGATGCTGGTTCCACATTCAGTTCATACAGAATTTTGTCAGCTCTGAGAAGTCGGGGGGAGGGGACAGGGAGGGGGTGCGGGAGTGGTATTTCCAATCTCTACAGCTCTCAAAATGGCTGCTTGGAGGATCTGGAAAGGACGTATAACTGGGGTGAGATAACAGAGTTTGCAAGGAGATCGGTTCCTCTCCACGTCTGCTGGTGGGGCTGTCATTCCAAAGGCTCACACCCACCCCATGGACTGGCAGGCACAAAGAGGTGGCAGATGGGCTACATTCTGTTCAGGAGACCATTGTAGCTCTGATGTGTCAGACAAACGGGAGGAGGGAGAAAACTGGGGTGGGAAAGGCAGGTTTTAGTTTGGAGGGTTCTCCATTCTTCTGGGTCACGGGGCCCAGGCTGTCCAAAGCTTTGAGAAACCTGGACCAACTGCTACATCCTACAATGCCCACTAAAGTAGCCCATCTGTGCCCTGGCATTTGTGCCAAGCACTGATATCACAGTGTCCAAACTAGATACTCAGCCAGGCTCATATCCCCCAGAGCAGATGGTCCGACAGTGCTGGGTGTCTTTCATCTGAATCAGTGATGTGGAGGGGAGGGATTGAGGTAGTGTCTGTGACATGCCAGGACAAGGCTACTTTCTTTTTCCACTCCCCAGATGTCATTCTGTCTTTGCCAGGTAAGCAGTGACTATTCTTAGCATGACACACAGGCTGGAACCCCTGGAACTCTCTATTTGTTCCAGGTCCGTTTTCCAGGGGTGCCTATCAAGAAGCATTTTCCTATGGCTCTCGGGGTGGGCACCTGTGGGCACCTTGGAAGAGCGAGAGAGCACACAGAGAGCCTCTGCCTCGGGAAGTGACCATAGCTGGCACAGCTCTCCTGCCAGCAGTCAGGTGGGTGCTGGGCAATGGAGTGGAGCTAATGGGCACCTCCCGTCACTGTCAATTGAGCTGATTGTGTTATCTAGGGGGACCGAAGCACTTGGTTAAATGAGATCGAGATAGCATATCAAACGAGCAAATTGATTCCCAAATCGGCTGCCACTTGTTCCCTGCAGGAGCCACCCACTGTCAGCGAGGGTAAGATAATCTCTGGGAGATAAGCTATTTCTGCAGGAGGTATCTCCTAGATACCCTAGTTGACTGTTGGAGGCCTGAGGGTGGGTGACATGTCCCTGGGGTCCCAAGGGTTGTGGTGCGGAGGTCATGGGCTTCTCTTTGCCTGGCTGAATTCAATGTTCAGGGGCTGATTTAAGGGCAGGGTGTGATACAAGGAGCAGCAGAAGCAGGTGCTAAGGGTCCAGACTGCTAAACCAGTTCCCTCCGAGACCTTGTATTATTATTTACCATTACTATTGTTATTATTAAATTTTGCTACATAGTCCAAGATGGCTTTAAGCTTTCAATCCTCCTGCCTTAGTCTTCCAAGGGCTAGGGCTTTTGGTTTTTATTTTTGTTGTTCTGGGTTTTTTTTTTTTGTTTTTTGTTTTGGTTTGTTTTTTTCAAGACAGGGTCTCATGTAGCTCAGGCTGAACTTGAACTTGCTACGCAGTCAAAGGTGGCGTTTGGCTCATGGATCCTCTTGTCTCTCTACCTGTCAAGTGCCAGGATTATAGGCAAGTGCCAGCATCCCCAGCAAGCCTGCATTACGTAATTGACACAGCCACTCGGTGACAGAGGACTCTTCCTCATTTGTCACTTAGACTTGCCCAGTGCTGGAGCTGAGTCAATCTGGACTATCAGCTCACTATTGATTGTGGGGGCTCGTCTAACCACGTCACTGAAGAGATGACGCACATTCTACTTGGGGCCCACTGGACTCTCTAGATCCTTCACTGCCAAGAAAAGGTCAGCGGATGCTGGTTCCACTTTCAGTTCATACAGAATTTTGTCAGCTCCGAGGAGGCTAGGAGAATAGTCCTGATCTCTGTTTTCAAAATGGCTGTGTGAGAATCAGACAGGGGGAGCCACAGGGGTGGCCCCCAGTCATTCCAGATCATGCTGACTTGTGGCAGGGGTGAATGAAGCTACCAACAGTAAACACTCTAGCCATCTGAAGAAGCCACAGAGCAGACAGAGAGGAAGGGATCCATCCAAGTACTCTGCAGGTTGGAATTGACCCTGGCTCTTGGGAAGGTGTCTCGGCTGGAACCGAGAGAGCCCCCATTCCATTCCCAAAGCTCACCAGTGCTAGAGTACAACACACAGACCTGGTTCCCAGTGTCAGCTCTGCCGCTTAGAAGCCACTTCAAAGTCATCTTGGCCCGCAGGCAGACTTCCCTGCACCTTTAAACTCAGCACTTGAGAGGCAGAGGCAAGGCAGATCTCTCGTAGTTTGAGGCCAGCCTGGTCTACATAGAATAAGAAGAGGAGGAAGAGGAGGAAAAGGAAAGAAAGAAAGAAGAGGAAAAGTTGGTCTCTTCTGGATGCTCTAGATAGCAATGTCCTGGGGCCTGAGACAAGGAAGCAGTTCACTAGGATAGGAAGGATTTAGCTGAAGGTGAGGTCTCTCTTTGGGGAACTATCATATCTGTTGGGTGACAATGTGTATGATCGTGGGACATGCCATCCACAAAACAAGGATAGCTCGGCCTCAGCCACGAAGAGGGCGGTTACCTCAAGGCCTTGCTCATCCCTGGGGACAAAACTGGGGGTACAACCAGATAAACTTCCATGATCCACACCTGCTCAGTTCACCTGGTACCTGGACACAGGGAAGACCCCCGACCCCCGCAGGACTCCAGGGACATGGGGCTGCCCTCTATCATGGTCTGGGTCTGGGAAACACCCTCCTTCGGCTTGGGCAGTCCCCTACAGCAGGGCTGGAGGCCCTCTTGAGCATCCCAGCAACCCCCAGCCCTGGGCGCTGCAGCCTGGGCCCTCCCCCCGCATTAGCTCTTAAGCTATGCAAATAGACATCCGAGGGAGCCCTGTTTAAAGTATTTAGACGAAATGAAAAAAGGCTTTCATCGGCACTAATGAGCCATTCAGGATGCCTCCCCAGAGGATTCTCTCCCGCTCCGCCTCCCGGCCCCTGTGCCTCCCCCGACTGTGGCCCCTCTTAGGAACAGAAATCCCACCCCTTAGGCCTAGCCTAGTGGATCCCTGTCCTGTTTCCCCCTGCATTGCCCAAAGGGGTAGGGGTACAGATGAGGGCTGTGTGTTCCACACCTGGCAGGTCTGGATCAGGAGGGAACACTGGAGACCTCTCTACCTTCTGCTAGGTAAGTCTTGAGGTCTATTTCACAGATGACCACAAGGCTGGTGGGCAGTGAAGCTGGAGGCCTTATACAGTGTCTCTTCCTGGAGGACTTGTGTGCAGCCTCAGGACTTGGCCCTCGGTCCCATCACATCTATAGATCTTTCTGGACCACAAAGCAGGAGCGGGCTCTCACTTCAAAGCTGTGTCTCACTGGCGTGTGAACTGTCTCCCCATCTGTGAAGGGAGGACCTGAGTTCTGGTAGGAGAACTCTCCTGACAGACACAGCTTCCACCCGCCAGGCCCAGCCCCAGCTTCTACAAGCGTGGGGTTGTCTGTCACTTCAAAGCCCAGTGCAGGGCAGGCCCCAGCTGTGACCAGGGCTCATGTCTCAGAGACAGAAGGCCTAAGAGGCTTATATGTCCAGTATGGGGAGAAGCCCTATGGTTCTGGGATGGGTTCAGATGAATTCTCCCACCATAGGGTAGAACCAGTCCTCAGCTTGGAAGTGAAAGTATGACAACATGGGGGGCCAGGAGAGCCTGGGGGATGCAGTGGGTAGGGAGTCCACTCCTCTGAGTTCTAAAGGTTAAGCTGGCCCAGCACTGGAAGAATGAGAATTTAATGGGATCCATTTATTATCCCATAAAAATTAATGAGTTTATTCTGGAGGGTTCCTGGCCCCTTTCAAGTTTTAATAGGGGATTAGTGAGGGCCTGGCCCTGCAGACCCCTATTATCCCAGAACCTGAGGGAGGGAAGGGGGCCGTGTGTGTGTCAGAGTGCCAGGGTGTCCCTAGGTCTGAGTCTGATCACCACACTGACAGAGTAGTGGCTCAGCTCTGTCTCGGTACTGAGGTACCAGGTAGAAGTTGGCAGGGCCACAAGGCCCTGAAGTCCATCCAGTTCTAGAAACTTCTGATTCCATACTCATGTAACCATACTACCCCATGGTATCCAGCCTTTGAATAGGTTCAATGCTGTGTGTCTGCCTCATACTATATATGGGGAAACTGAGGCCCAGAGCTGGGATGTGGTTTTCCAAGGTTATCTAAAAGCTATTCAAGAGCCAGAATGGACACACTTCCTGCTGTGGTCTAAGGCCAACAGCTGGAACTGGTAACAGCTGTCATCCCCTGCCTTCCTCGGGTCTTGCTGTATGAGGACTGTGTTCTCAGCACCCTCTACCTACTCCGTCTAGGGAAGTTTGTGTCATTATCCCAAGAGACAGACATTCTGGGGGCCCAGAGTGGTTAAATAATTCATTCATGATCACACAGAGACCTAGGATTAGAACCCACAGCCCAGCTCTGTTGGCTGCTCTCACTGGGCCTCCTTTCTCCCCTCTAATCTGGGTGCTGTTATACTAGGGCATCTGTGTGGTGAATCCTGCAGCTTGTGGTGATGGGGAGGCTTGGTGGTGTCCTGGAGGGGAAGTATTTTAAGGTGAGAAGAGATTTTCCTTGTCAGAACAGGTACCTTCCACAGTACCCCATTTGCTCATCCCAACCATCCTCTTGCCATGCTTTCTCTACCCCTTTGTCTCTTCACAACCTCCCCATCCTGTCTCCAATTCCTGTCTCCCCTCTGGATGGCCATCCCTGCCTGACTGCCCTCTGATCTCCTGGGATACTTCGTGATGGGTCCCGAGCACATGATTAGTTTGCAATGTGGCAAGGATACAGCACCAGGCATCTCTCTTCCCACATAACTGCCCACAAATGTTGGTCCCTGGTGCTGGGCTTGGTGAAGGGTAGTCTCAGAGCACAGTTCCTGAGCCCAGGTCTGCTTGTCTACACAATCAAGAACCACCCTGCTCCCCAAAGCCTGGCTCTTGACCACATTGGGTGAGCAGCGGTGGGTCCAGCAGGGAGAAGCTGGGTAGCTGCCTTTGGCAATTGGTGGGGAGTGTCTGCTAGCAGGAGCCAGCAGGTCCCGCATCCACATCTGTCTGCTTTCCCTATGACCAACTTTTCCCTATGACAAACATCACACTTTGTCACCGTCCTCTTTCCTGCTCAGCTCCTGCTGATCCAATGAAGCCCAGACTTCAAATGTGAGCAAGGATGCTTCCTTTCAGCTAGATGCTGAGTGGAGAAGTGGCTGGTTCCCAGCACTTGAGTTCTTATCACCTCTGAGCATCTCACCCGTCGTCCTTCGTTTGCCCAGGAGGAAGCAGTGCAGCAGGTCTTCCACAGCAGACCAGGGGTAGGGCCAGATTTAGTGCTGCAGCTAGGAAGCCACCTGTCCCAGCTGCTCCAAAGATGGAGTCCTCCAGTACCTGCCATCCCTGGTCATACCTCCAGGGACAGAGCACTCATTGCCTCCTAAGTGGCTAGGAGCAGCTACCACCCCAGTATGCTTTAGTATCTTTAGGTTGGAGGAGTCTTATTGCTGGGTGGAGGGGGCAGGGGTGGAGACAGTGGTACAAACCAGGGGTCAGGCCACCTCCCCAGGCCTGGTGCCACTGTCCAAACCACTTCCCCAATCCAAGCCTCCATACCCCATCGATAAAATGGAGAAGGGTGTAGGGGTGCTGTCTGCTCTCACATACTAGAACACCACGAACCATGAAGGGCTTAGTGTGTGGAACTATTGCAAGGTACTGTTTATCCATCATTTACCGCATGCCCAGTGACATCCCAAGGGTTTCACCAGAGTCAGCTCACTGAGCATCGCATAGTTGTATCAGATAGGAACTGTCACCCCCCTGTACAGTTGATGGAACAGACCAGGGAAGCACAGCTCCCAGGTTTAGAGTTTGGATGTGGATTGTCTAGCCCCCAAGCAGTACATTTTGCAATAAAAAAAAATTTTGCAATAATGGAGATGTTTTAAAGAGTATTTTTTTTTTAAATAAAATTTTTGTTTTTATTTTATGTGTTTTGGGTGTTTTGCCTGCATGTATGTCTGTGCAACAATTGTGTAGCTGGTGCCTGCAGAGGTCAGAGGAGGGTGTCAAACCCCCAAAGACTGGAATTATAGATGGTTGTGAGCCATCATGTGCATGCTGGGAATCAAACCTGGGTCCTCAGGAAGAGCAGCCAGTGCTCTTAACCACTGAACCATCTCTCCATTCCCTGTTTTAAATATTTTGAAAAAGATGTATTTTTATTTTGTGTATATCTGTGTTTGCCTGCTTGAATATATGTGCACCACATGTGTGCAATGCTCACAGGGGCCAGAAGAGGGCATCAGACCCCCCCCCCAACTGGAATAACATGATTGTTAGCTGCCATGTGGATGATGGAAATCTAACTAGGGTCCTTTGTGAGGGCAGCAAGTGCTGAGCCATTTCTCCAGATCCCATGGAAATGTTTTATGTCTATGTGTTCAGGATGATAGTCAGGGAGCAGGGGCATAGCTCAGAAGTAAAATGCTTGCCTAGCATGCTCAAGGGTCCAGCTTTGATCTCTAGCATTGCAAAAGGTTAAAGACAAAAGTTAGCCATAGTCACATGAAGCTGAGGAGCATTCTGAATGTGGCTAGTGAGGATGAGGTAGTACATTTTAACTTAATTTCATGTTAGTGACTACTACATACAATGAAAAAATGCAAGGTCCATAGTCTGATCTCCCAACCCAACAATATTCACTACCTCTCAGGAGGGAAGAACCTAAGGTGAGAATCTTGGAAGAGTAAGATTGGAGAGGCCGTAGGGAGCTGGAGAGATGGCTCAGCGGTTAAGAGCACTGGCTGCTCTTCCAGAGGTCCTGAGTTCAATTCCCAGCACCCACATGGCAGCTCACAGCCGTCTATAATGAGATCTGGTGCCCTCTTCTGGTGTGTAGGCAAATATACAGGCAGAACACTGTTTACCAAACCTTAAAAAAAAAAAAAAAAAAAGATTGGAAGCTGGAGAGCTGAGCACTCAGGATGGTCAAGGAAGACGACAAAGAGCCTGAGGGCTTCTTCAGGGTTTTCGTGAAGCCCACGGGAGGGCTGGGCCTATCACCCCTCAGTTCTCTAATGGCATTTGCTTCCCAGCTGTAGCCAATATTCTGTGGGTTGTTGGGTGCTTTTTTTTTTTTTTTTAAGATTTATTTATCTTATATGTATGACATATGAGCATTTTGTCTGTATGCATGTATAAGCACCACCCACCTGCCTGGTGTTCTCAGAATCCAGAAGAGGGCATTAAATCCCCAGTCACAGGGTTACAGATGGTTGTGAGCCACCATGTGTCCTGGGATCTGAACTGAGTCCTCTGTAAAAGCATCAAGTGCTTTTTTTTGTTTGTTTTTGTTTTTCGAGACAGGGTTTCTCTGTGTAGCTTTGCACCTTTCCTGGAACTCGCTTTGTAGACCACGCTGGCCTCGAACTCACAGAGATCCGCCTGGCTCTGCCTCCCGAGTGCTGGGATTAAAGGCGTGCGCCACCACCTCATCAAGTGCTCTTAACCACTGAGCCATCCCTCCAGCCCAGGTTGTTGGGTGCTCAATGGGCAATTCTGAGGACTGGAGCAGAGGCAATTTAAGATGATCTTGACTTTATGGAAAGGACATTTGGCCTCCTGTGATCACATCTAAGTTGGGCCTGGGCCTGTGTGTGTTTCGAGGACACCTGCTCCGCTTTTCTTTCCTTCCTCACTGCCCAGTCAGCCGCAGAGGGCAGAGCACCCTGGGGGCAGTCCTGGGGCGGCTGCCAGCCATGGGGCCAGGGTAGGACACTCATGTTTACCAAGCATCGCTGTGAGCCGGTCACAAACCTTCCCAAGAGCCGTCTTCCCTTCAGAACTGTGCCTAGAATCGATAGTTTACATTTTTCATGCGAAGAACTTGAGGCGGAGAAGCAATATGGACCATCCTAGTTCTTTTGAAGGGAAAACGGCCATCAGGATCTGCCTGTTTCACAGCCTGGCATCAGCGCTGCTACTGCATTGGTTGCTGCTTTGTTGTGTGTCTGTGTCTTTGTGTGTGTGTCTGTGTATGTGTGTGTATGCATCTGTGTATGTCTCAGTATATGTGTGTGCATGTCTGTGTGTGTGTGTGTGTGTGTGTGTGTGTGTATGTAAATCCAAATATATGCATGGGCCACTAGTCATTACCGTTTGCCCTTGCTTATGACTATCACAGCCTAGAACCTTGAGCCCAGAAAGACCCTAGGACCCAGCAGAAGGGGATACTGTTGCCCACAAAGGCTGCTGTGGCCCCTTTTTTAACCGTCCTCCTTGGACCCTAACCTGACCTTTCCCAGAGCTGTTTGTCTTGACAGCTCCCCAGACTCTGCGGAGGCGGGGAGGAGGAGAGGACACTGCTCTGGGCTGCAGCAGCCAGGCAGCCCTTTCACCCCACTGTCCCTTCCCTCCTGTGAGGCTGGGATCAGGGGCCCAGGGTGGAAGGAGCTCCCTGCTAACTGCCACGTTCTCCGCTTTCCAATTTAAAATCTAATACGGTCTCGCCACTGCAGAGCTGGGGGCTGGAGAGGTGATTAATGAGGCCTCTGCCACAGCGTCACCTGCTGCGTTCTACACCTTCCCCTGAGGCCTTGTGTTCTCCCCTCCTGTCTGCCTGCTGGCCCTGGGGACCTGGGGGCCAGAGCCCTGCCTGCCTGCCCACTAGTGATTCCTGGGGCCAGGGCCTTAGAGTACTGCCGTGAGGAGTAGGGGCCGTAGGATTGGTCCCTGCCCTTGGGACAGGATGGAAGCAATGGAAGGAGTCCCCGTCTTGTTACCCTTGCCAGTCTGATCCACTGTTCCTCACCTTGACTGGGCTGTAGCAAACAAAGGGTCTAATTCGGCACTGAGGCTGCCTTTCCTCATGTGGGGTTTCTATCCATCAGCTCCTCTGTCCATCTGCTACCAAAAGCCCCTTCTTCTGTTTAGGATCTTAGGAGACAGGGGGGCTGTCTGCTGGTCCCGAGGCAGAGGTATAGAGCAGAGGGACAGAAGAGCATGGCCTGAGCTGGGTGCTCAGGTCACAGCCGTCCTCCACCAAACCATCAAGCAGCAAAAGACTGTATTTCTCCGAAGGGCAAACCTTGGAAATGTCAGCAGGACAAGAAGTCTGCAGAGGCAGGAACTATATTCTCCCTGGAGCCAGTAGCTGGACCAGCTCAGCCAGTCCAGCAACAAAGCTGGGGGACAGGGATGACCAAGAGAGGAACAGCCATCCCCCCCCCCACACCTTCTGCCCTCTCCTCGCCATGAACAGTCCCTTAGAGCCACCAGCCCAGCCAGGCAGAGGTGCAAGGTGACAGGGCTGGAAGGCAGCTATCTTCCTGGGCCCCAGACCAGCATCTCAAGGCTGCTGCCCCTCCTAGCCCCTACCCCGGTGTTCAAAAGCCGCCTCCTCTGAGGCCAAGCCCAGCACTTTTGGCAACTTCTGGGAAGGGTCATTAGTGGGTGTACTCCCAAGGAGCTTTGGCTCCTACAAAGGGACTTACTTGGTGCCTGAGGGCCACTCACCTCCCTAACTCTGCCGTCTTTGCTCCCTGATGCTTTCTGTCTGCTGCATCTGGGGGACTACGGATTCAGAAAATGCAATCCAGGAAGAAAGGGTCCCTGGTTCTCAATGCCGAGCTGGACTCCAGCTACTACTTTGTCTGAAGGTCACTGTGGCGTCTGCTCTTAGCTGTGGAGGCCTTCTCAGAGCCCTGGCTCCCATGTGGCTGTACTTCCACCACCGATGGGCTGTGTGACTTTGGTCTTGGCCTCCCCTCTCTGGGCCTGTCTCGTTTTTTGTTTGTTTGTTTTGTTTTTTGTTTTTTCTCTAGGTTCTTGATTTCTTAAGAAGTCTTTAGGTGGGAAGGGGCAGTTACAACCTTTCTGTTATTGGTGCCCAACTCCAGGAGCTGATAGAGCCTCCTGGTGGGCAGAGCGGGGGGATTGTACCTTGTTACTGGCCGCTTTCCTTCTGTATGCTCTGGAGTCCATCTCCTTATATCTGTCTTTTGGCCACTGTTTGCTGAGCATTGGAGAGTTAGGCTATGTGCGCACATCTGTGAGAGTGTCTATATGTGCACGTGCATGTTACCTGTATGCATGTGTGAGCATGCATGTGTATGTGCAAATGCCAAAGCATGTGTATAAGTGAGTGGGTGCGCATGTGTCTGTGTGTGGGCTTGTGGCATGTTTGTGCTCATGTGTGCATGCATGAGGGGGGGTCTCAGGTGGGGCTGGAGGACCATGAGAGCCCCACAGTTTCTGAGCACCTGCTGTGCTCTGGCTCTGGATCACTGCTTTCTTGCACTATCTGATAACTGTCCCTAATCCCACAGGTGAGGAAGCCCAGACAGAGAGCCAACCTGTGGCAGGTGGTATGGCCGGGAGGCAGGCCTAGGAGTCCGAGATCAGGACCGAGGACAGATGCAGAAACAAGAGGCCTTTGGGAGTAAAGACAGGCTGTGCCCAGAGAAGGGCCTCCTCTGAGGGAGCAAGGGCCGTCTCCCTTTTGGGTCCATTGGCTCAGCTCCTGGACCACTTTGCTCTGTGCTCTGCCAGCTGAGACTAGTTTCCGGGGCCAGTGGGAGCAGCAATAGGGTGAGTGCTTGTTTCTGCTGGGTTTGGAGATAAGGATTTGACGGTGGCCTTTGGATAGAATTGAGCCTTAGTTTGGGCCTGACACCCCACTAGGAAGTGCGAGGACCATATCAGAGGCCCCTGGATGGGTAGCTTCATTGGGCATGCCTTCCTTCTCTCTGCTTCTTGACCCTTCAGCACCCCTCTCCATCTTCCCCAGCTTCTGTGGGGGACTGCCAGGAGTTCTCCCCTATTTCCAAACAACCTAGGGAAGAGTTATTTGGAAGAGAGAGTTAAACCCCATCTTTGGGGACTTGGTGAGGTGGGGTTGGGGAGCAGAAGGAGAGAAGCCTAGGGTCTTCTTCCAGCGGGTACCACTTGCCACCCACCACCTGTGGACTTGGCTGCCCAGTGAGACAGTGAGGCATGGTGGGGGGTGGAGGGGGTGGGGAGCAGGGCGGGGATCAGTGTGCTTTGCCTCTATGTTTTTTGTGACTGAGGGAAGGGGCCTCAACTTCTGAGCACCCCAGTCTGTGAGGCGCCCCAGACTTGCCCTGTCCCTCAACTTCCACAGAATTCTTCAGCAAGGAAGTGGGGGACTCCGCCAGTTTCCTTGAGGGGCTCAGTGGAGCCTGAGATGGAGGGGAGAATGGAGTAGGCTGGTGGGAAGGGGGAGACAGCAGCCCAAGCTGAGGTGTGATCTACTTATTCTGTAGGTCCCTGCCCCAGAACTCGGAGACAGAGGGCACCGACACCCAGGAACAGATGGACAAGTCAGGCAAGCATGCCCAGTCAAGGCTACTTGCATGTCTAGGCTTCTTTCCCCCACAGATTCTTAGGGTTGCTGGTTGCTCAACTCCCCCACCCCTCATACCCAGTCGCTTCCCTCAACCTTGTTTTGACCTCCAAGGACTCTGCTGAGCTGTGTGGATGGATACCTCTAATAGAGAGAGCTAAACTTTCTCCCCGTCTCTTCCTGTTTCTGTTGCTTGAGGCCCAGGGCAGGGAAGGCCGAGGGAGTGCCAGAGTCAGTAATGAGGTTACAGGTACAGCAGGGCTCAGAATCAGGACCAGGCAGCAGTCGGTACTCATGAGCACCACCTTGACCTGAGTAACAAGCTGTCTTAGCCTGGGCTGTAGACAGAGAGGGACCGGAGAAAGGTGACCGGACAGTAGGGTAGAATAGGGCTCTGCTACAGGATGGGTATTGAGTGGGCAGTGCAGGAAGGAGGAGAAAGGAACCTGGGTAAATAAATGTGCCAGTGAGCTGACTTTTGCATGCCTTATTGGATACCTCTTCACACTTTTGCATGGAGATATCGGGGTACTGTGATCCTCAAAATGGGACTTTCCTCCAGTCTCTTTAGCCAGCCACAGAATAGGGTGTCTTGATAGGAGGGGGACTGCCAGCTGTTGGACCAGATGTTTCAAATCACCAGCACATCTCCTGGCTGGATATAAATAATGTCTATGGCAACATTGGCAGAGCAGTGTGCCAGGTGAAGACCCTGAAAAGGTCCATGAACCCGGGCTCTCTGTCTAAGTGTCAGTCTCATCTTGCTGGAAGACCTTGTTGGGCTAATGCTCACCCCTGACTTCCTGGGTCATCAGCAAGTCACCCCTCCCGTAACTGCCTGACAAAGAAGCTCCTGTCTTGGTGCCCTGTATCTCTCTGGCCATTGGAGGCCCGGCTCCTCCAATAGGGATGCTAGTCTCTTCCCAGTCCCTAACCTCTCTGATTTCCTTTGATTCTATGCTGTCTAGAAAAGAGGTGGGATAGAATCTGGTACCGTGAATTAATTCCCACTGGCACAGGGAGGTGACATGATTTATCTAAGGTCACCTAGACACCCAGAGCCAGCACAAGGTTTAAACTTGGGTCCTGGCTCTCTGATTAGCTCTGTGTTGTTGGCATTTTTCCCTGAGACACAGTGTGGCTCTCCACACTGCCTGATTCTCCCGCTCCCCAGGCACTGGGGACTCCCTAGGCACCTGCTGGCTTGTGGGACCCTGGCCAGACACTCAGCAGGTGGCTGCTTGAGGGACAAAGAGGCTGGTGATCGGCTGCAGAGCTGAGAGGGAGGAGGGAGCAGCGAGAACTGAGCGGGGCAGTGTAGCTGAATCTGGGCTGAGAATCGGGACAGAAGGAGGAAAACAGCGTGTAGATAAGATGTAGGGGTGCTCGGTGGCTTGGGGGCTTTCTACTGAGCCTCCCTAAATTCTGCCCTTTCTGATTGATGGGAGGGAGAGGCTTGATTGTAAAAAGAAGAGCCTTTGGGGAAGGGATAAAAGGGGTGAAGGGACCTCTGAAGGACATGATGAGGTTATTACCAGGGTATGACAATTCTGGTTAAGCCCTTGGGGATGCACTTTGGGGATGGAAACCCACAACTTGAATTATGCAATGTATTTGGTTTGGTGACAAGCAAGTGGGACCCTGTACCATATCTGCCTGTTGAAAGTTACAGGGACACACAGACTCAGCAGAGATGGGAAAGGTTTTCTTTTCTTTCTTTTTTTTTAATTGTTTTGTTTTGTTTTTGTTTATTTGTTTTCTGAGACAGGGTTTTGGTGTGTAGCTTTGGAGCCTGTCCTGGAACTCGCTCTGTAGACCAGGCTGGCTTCAGACTTATAGAGATCCGCCTGCCTCTGCCTCCCGAGTGCTGGGATTAAAGGTGTGTGCCACCACCACTCGGCGAGATGGGAAAGTTTTGATGAAGGACTTTCATCATGGCCTGGCCTGGCCTGGGGACCCCAGAGACTTTCTGGGCCTTTACAGAATGAGATGGTGATTTCCTGCTACAAGTGAGACAGTGAGGAACAGAAGGATTCCCAGCCAGGAGTCATCCATCCTTCTGAAGTCCAGGGTAGTTGCATCTGTAGGTTGTATGCTATTTGTATCTGTTGTATGCTATTTGTCATATCTAGCTCATTCAATTAATATCAGAGGGGAAAACAACAATAAAAACAACAAAAATAGAAGTCTCTGGTCGACTTAGAGAGGTAGCAAGGGCTGATCTTAGTTATCAAGGCTGTAGCTTGTCCCTAAACCAAGTTCCTTAAGGTCAGGGCTTGTGCTGTAGTCTGGTTTTTAATAGGTGCTTGTTTTAGTAGGGATTGTTGAATGGAGAATGGAAGAATGGGTGAATGAACAGATGAGTTCTTGACGGGTAGTATTTGCTGGGTGATCAGGAAAGGGGAGGCGGGAGAGTGGAGACAGACAGAAGGACAGAATGCCAGTCTGCAAAGTCAGGGCCAGTCAAGGCATCCTCACTGCCTCTCCTCCCCTCCCTCCCATGCTTCCTCAGTCCCTGCGCATCTCCTGGCAGAGTCCCTTGTTCCTGCTGGTCTCAGCCAGGACCTCCCACCTCACCCCTTCTCTTCCTGCCAGACACCCTGCCAGCAAGACTGCACGCAGGCTCTGCAGCCAGAGCCTGGGATTGTTTTTGGAGACGTGGCAGGTTTGTTTGCTCCCAAGCCCTCTGAGAAATCTCAACAATCAATGGCCAACAACACTCAGCCTGCAGCTGCAGCATCGATCTTCTCCCCGAAGGGCTGGCGGCCGGCTGGACGGCAGGTAGGTAGCTGGAAGGAAGCTGGGGAAAGGCTTCGGCCTTCCGTCTGGGGACTGGGCCTCAATAGAGGCTGATGAGGTGGGGTAACCCAAGATGCCAAGACGGGTGAGACCAGTTCTCTCATTTACCAAGGCTCCCAAAGGGCAGGAGTTACTCTGGACCTTTGAGCTGAGATGTTTCTGTCCTTTGCATTAAGGATAGAGTATGATAAAATGTTAACCTGCTACAATAAAGATTGAGAACAGACATCACCAGGAAAGCAACTGCCAAGGCCAGAAATGTGTCAGGAGAAAGTTATGGACTATTGAGTCTGTCAGACAGTATAAGCTTGAACTTGGTCTACAAAAGGCAAGGAATAGCTTTTATTTCATGGAAATGATATGAGGGGCAATGAGAGAATGCATATAAAGAACATAGGGAGCCTGGCATGTAGTTGGTCCTAACAAACATTTGCTGTTATTGTTGCCACTGATATTATTTGAATCGTGGTGTTCCAGGTTCCTATTTGCCTATACTGCTGCTCTTCTCTAGGCTAGAGGAGACAGAGTCCTGGCTGATGCAACACCTTGCAAAATGGGCAGGCACTTTGGGGTATCCTTTCTGTTCACTAGCCCAGGGTAAGTGACTTGATCTCTCCCAAACTCAGTTTTCCCATCTGTAAAGTGGGGACAGCAACCTCTTACTGTGAACATTAATTAGAAAAGCGGTGGAAAAGGCTTGCTCAGTGAAGCCTGGGCCCCTGTGGGTGAGGGTGTTCTCTGGGCCAGTCCTCACACCCCGAACCATGTTTGTGCATTAAGCAAATGAATGATGGACTGAATGGTTGGATGGCTGTACCCCAACACCTGCTTTTTTTTTTTAAGGAGCTGAGAAAGGTTCATGGACCTGCATTGCTATCTAGATTAATCTTAGGCTTCCGAGACTCCATTCAAGGGCATATCTGATCTCAGAGCTCCATATTGGTCTCTCCAGGCTATGCAATGGTTTCTGAAGCTTGAACGGATGAGTACACTCAGGAGCCCCAGTCCTTGAGTTCATATGAGGCTTCCCTCTCAGCCAGTTGTGAACTGTGGGAGGGAGGGGCTTTGAAAGGCCAGGCCCTGCGCTTTGCTGTGCTGATTTCTACCCGCGCAATTCCTACAGATGTCTTAACATGTATTTAATGTGTGCCACGTATGAGGCCCAAGCCACTGGGGACACAAGCAGTGGTAGCACTAAGGGATGGCTGAGAAAAAGCTTTACTGCATTAAGAATGGCCATCCAGGCCCCACCCCCCGAACCACCTAAGGCTGATGGCATGACAGCTTAATTTGCAGAAGGGAAAAAAAAAAACTAAGTAAAGGCTGTAATTTACAGGCAGAATAATTGGCCAACTGTTAGGGAAGGGGAAAAAAAACTCAACATACAATCTATGTAAAAATAGTGTGCTTGCTATGCCGATTCAGCTTCAAGACGCAGTCCCAGCTGCCAGGGGCCTATCATCCCATTCTAACCGGAACGCTGACCCCCAAGCTCCTCGTAAGTAGGAATTCTGGAGCTGCCCGAGATACACGGGGTGAGCAGACTTCCTCTTTGCTGGGTTGTTGCTGCTGGAAAGGGGCATCAAGCGACCAGCAAAGGCTTCTGATCCAACCATCTGGGGACCAGACGGGGCAGCAAACAGACAGTGGGAGCATGGACAAGTCCTCAGACCCAGGCTGAAAGACACACACCACAGAGCAGATGCCTCATGCCAGTTACCCAAGTGCCAGTCAAGCCGTACTTGAAGCATGAAGTAGACTAACCAGGCTGGCCGAGGAGGAGAAAAACAAATCAGGTAGAAGGAACATGAAGAGCCCAAAAGCCGTTGAGTCTGAAAAACTGATTTGGAGATTCCTTTGACCTGGATTAATCATCTTTCCGGTATGATGTTGCTTCCTATTGAAACTGGCCTTGGAGACCTCCTGGTACCTGCCTTCTACCTCCTGGCTGAGGACTGGCAGCTTTTCCTCTTCTAGGTGACTCTTTTTTATAGAGCTTACCCTCTCACAGGTGAAAAAGCCGCCTTGGCAACTGTCAATTTCATGCAACCATAGACTGAAGGCTCTGGAGAGTGGAGATCTAGTGAAGCCAAGGACATGGTAGGCTGGGCTCCTCCCTGTCTGGGCGGAGAGACTCCTACTTAAGTTACCCCTGTCTATCGCCCCCTCTTCTCTCCGGGGAGGTTGGAGGATAGAATAATGAACCCTGATAGCTCTGCCCAAGTGGGGGTGCAGGATTCCTAAGCTGAGCCCCACCTAGAAGATGGACTTGACTGTCTCTAGGAGAGGTGGAGACAAGCAGGGCTGGAGGAGTCTGGAGGGCCTGGGACTGGATGAGGGAGAGGGGACGGAGGCAGCCTTCTGACATGGCCCCTCTGTTTAGGCAGACATGGGGGGGGGCATGGAAGCTCAGTTTCTAATTAAGCCCAGTCCCATTGTCTTCTTGCTCCCCATTAGTGCCCCACAGCATCCCCAAGGCATTTTAAGCTGCCACCCTGCTGAGGAGGCTGGGATGGCCGCCAGGGCCTGCCAAGCTTGATTCACTTAGGCCCGTGAGGGGCAAAAAGCCAACTCAGAGTTATCCTCCTCTGAGAGCGGTCTCCTCAGAAACCCAGCAGGGGTTCCCTGCCTGCAGTGGCCACCTCTGGGCCTCGAGTGGAATCCAAGCTCTCTCCCACAGGCCCTTGTCCCCAGGAAAAGCCCTCATCCTAAAGTGCCAGGCTAGACCACAGGAAGCAGGAATGCTTCTGAAGCAGCCCCCAGACTCAGCACCAACCTGAGCTCCACCGCGAGCAGCAATTAGCATTTCAGGTTAAGTCGGTCCCAGGCTGTTAGCCCTTGCATCAGTGGGGATCCTGGAAGCCAAATCATTCTTTTTTTTTTTTTTCTCCCACACACTATCCTCCAGTTTTTGGAAGAATAAGCAGTTGAGGTTTGCTATTTCTGGTCCCCCCCCCCCATCTTTCCACCACACTCTCAAAACAGCTTAGAGAGATGGAACCCCGGGTCCAAGGTCACACAACTATGGAAGGCAGCTTCTATACCTGGAGACCTAGTCCCAGCCCAGTCTTGGCTGCTTTTACCTTCACAATCTCCCCAGGCCACATTCACACACGCAGAGTTTAATTAACTTTATTGATATTCAGAAATTAAGAGAATGACTAAAGGTAATTGCTCATTAAAAATCATTAAACTGACACAGCAGGCCTAGGCAGGCACAGCTCCTGACGAACTGTCTTCTCCCCCACTGTGGGAAGACATCCCTGGCACTTCCCATGGGTTGGGAGGACGCCCCATAGTCGGCAATGCCTGTCATACCTGGAACCAATTACATCTAAGAGTCTGCGAAAGAAATGGGGAATTGAGCCTATGGGGTGGGGGCACCACCCATCTATCTTCTTGGTTTTCAGGGCCTCTGCCTCCCCTGGACCACTGAAGGTTGAAAGTTCAGACTGTGACTGACTGCATCCTGTGGCCTGAGTCCCTCTTTTGAGCGAAGCTCTGAGGTCTCCCAGGCTGCCAGGCTGCAGGGATGCATCCTCTGGCTGAAAGACTTACAGTGTAAGGCCTTTACTCCTCACATCTCTCCTAAAGTCTCCAGGAACCCGAGATAGTCAAGTGAGCTACCTCCCAAATGAGAGGGCTCAGAACCCTAATGGGTAACCTTCCTCTATGTCTAGAGGTAAGGGCCTCCTGGCCACCCAGCTCTGGGTTCAGGCTCTCTCACCTGTCAGGCTTGCCACTGATTCCAAATCATATTATTCTACCTATGAAACCCACCAGAAAGGCAATCCCACAGCACCAGAGAATCTAATGAATCACAGAAGGACACTGGCTGGGAGCACAGACTTCTGGCCAGAGTGGGTAAATTCCTCCCGATAAGAACCTCCACACCTCCAGTCTAGGCTGGACTGTTAGCCATACCAGCTTTCTTCCCACAGACCTGTGGTCTTTTTCCCAACCTGCAAGGAGCTGACTGGCAGGGACTAGATCTGCACACTAGTGGCTTAACTGATGAACTGTCACCCAACACTCAAGAGCTCCTGAAGAGCAGACATCCTGCGACCTGCAGAATCCAGACCACACTCACACCCTCTGACAAGGACTCCATTGCCAGAGAACCAACACAGACTCTGTGCCCCAGGGAAGGAGCCAGGATGTGACCAGACCCCATACAGGTCCTGAATACAGAGAGGTATCCTTAGATTGTTGGCCCAGGAGATGGATTTCTCTTCATCCCTTCTCATCTCTGGAGTGGGGCTTGTGAAATTCTTCCACCTCCTAGCAGGGTGAACATACAATCACAAGTTTTCCTAGCTCTAGGAGGAGCCAGTGTGGGCAGCCAGATGGACTGGGTAAAGACCTGGTCTGCTTGTGGGTAGACCTAGAGGTTCAAAGACGTGCTCCAGCGCCCCCAGGGCAGGAGAACAGCTGCTTGGTGCCAGCTCAACCCAAAACAGCCCTAGCCGGGCTGATCTGACCTCCAAACTCTCAGCCTAGGAAGATGGAACCCGAAGGTTAGAAATTCCCTTTCCTCCCTCCTCCACAGCAGACGCTAGGAACCATAACCATATGGCGAGGGACTTGGAGTCCCAAGTCCAAGAGCGGTTTCGCGGACCCCACCAAGCGACCAGTAAAAGCGGAGAAGGACCTGAGCAATTGTAGACTCTGAGACCGCTTGCCTCAGATTAGATTAGCATCTTTTCTGCTTCCCATTCATCTTGCCTCCAAACTCCCTTGCTGCCTCCTACTCCAAGGCCAAGCTTTTCTTGACCGAGACCAATGAAGTTGGGACTTGACTCGGAGTCCGGGGCGGGGGCAAACGGTGAGCTCTGCCAACTAGTCTGCCGCTCTGGGGTCGATAGGACCCTGCAGGAAGGCAGACTCAGAGGGAGGCAGCACTCCGGGCATGTGCATGTGTGCATGTATATATGCAATAAAAGAATTTCGGGGAGGACAGCCAGTCCCAGGACCTCAGTCGCTGCAGCCCAGCAAAGAGCGAGGGGATGTACAGAAGTCTCCTAGGGTCCCCGAATATCTCCCCAGAATCGTGCAATAGGTTCCAATTCTGACACGACAGTGCCAAGGCGAAGAGAGGTGAGAGATGTCCTAATCCCGGGTCCCGCCATCACCCTACCCGGTTCCTCTGCAGTGAGGATGCGAGGGGACACAGACTCAGCAGCAAAGTCGAGCGAAGTTTGGAGAGCGGCAAGGGAAACAGAACGGCGGGCCGTGGACGGTCCGGACTCCGCACCCGCACCGCGATCTCCCGGACCTCCCCACCCTCGCAACGCGCCCTGGCGCCCCTAGACGCCTGGAGTGGAGCGAGGTAGCGCGCGGGTGAGCGTGTGTGTGCGGGGAGGGGGTGGCGTGATGAATTGCAGCAGAGAAATCCCATTAGATCCGGGGAGATGATTAAAGGCGAGGTCTCGGCCGGGAGCGAATGGCGGGAGCCGAGGCAGCTTCCCGCCGGTGGAGCCCGCGCCCCGCCCGGCTGGGTCGGCGCCGGGGACAGCGCAGCCGGCGGGACATGGTGCTTGGGAGGGACAACAAGACGCGCAGAGCGAGGCGCTGGGATGGTCCTGTTTTCCTACCCCTGGGAGTCCGCGCCCGCCCCCCGTCCTGTGGCCGGACGCCGGGGTCCCTTACCGTGAGCCAGGAGCGCCAACAGCGAGGGCAGGAGCAGCAGGGCTGCTGGGCGCATGGTGCTGCTTACGGCCGCGCCCCGGGTCGGGGCCGCGGCAGGGGGACTGGGGAATCGGAGAGGCGTGGGCGCGGGGGGAGCAGAGTCGGTCCCCGGGAGAGCAGCGGGGCCGCCGCCGCCGCCGCCAGCGCCTGACAGAATCAGCACCACGGCCAGCGCCTGGCGTCGGCGCCGGGGATCGCCGCGCGGGGCTGGGGGCGGGGGCGCGGGAGGAGCGGCTTACCGTAAAGTCTCAAGCAAAGGCGCAGAAGACCCGGAGGCAAGAGCACAGGCATCCGAGCCACGCCAGCCCTGGAGAAAGGACTGTCCTGCTAATGTGGCACAACGCCCCCCCCCCCCCGCCCGCCTTCCCGAGCTGCCCACCCCCAGCGAAGCTTGCCACCCTCTCCCGAGTTAGCAGCCTCCCAAGGTGTTAGGTTCTAATCGGATTCTTCATTAAAGAGAACAACCCCCTACCCACCTTTTTCCACCCCATCCTGGTACCTGAAGGCTCCGAGGGTGACCAGGGAAGATGCACACCAGTGAGGCAGCTGGTGAGGCCCGCCTGCCCTTGTGGCAGCTCCATCCTGGGCCGATAATGAAGACGGCTTTTGAGTGTACAAAGGACAATAAATTATTACTTTGCGCTCAATAAATGCCAGGGCTCCAGGCAGCTGCATCAGCAGCAAACTGTGCTCACAGAAAAGCTTAATTATCCTGATATTATAGTTAAAAGCCAGTGGCACTTGTGTCCTGGGGAGACATTCTCCACTTGGTAGGAGACAACCTGGGTCAGGCTGTGGGCTGCTGAAGGCACCCTGGTCCCCATGCAGTCTTGGACTTCCAGATCCTGCTACCTTTATCCCCTCTGTGGGACCAGAACAGCCACAGTGACACAGATCTTTTATGCCAGTACCAACTCAGGTCTTGGAACTGAAGGAGAAAATGGGGTAAACATGAGCATCAGGGTTCTTTATGGCTGTTTTAGTTTTACATTTTCATTTAACTGCTTTTCCCTCCCCAGTGCTAGGAACCATACTTGATAAAAAGGTGCTCTACCACTGAGCCACCTGCCTGTTGTAAAGAGTCCCGGGCAGCAGGTGGCATGTGGCATTACCTGGGGAAGATGCTGGAGAGGATTTTTGGACAGTTGTTTGGAGAAATCCTCTAGGGTTGTTTCAGATGGAGGGAAACTTGAACGGAGGGACAGGGACCAAAAGGCTATACCATTCGATAGTGTGGGCAAATAAGATTCTGTGACTCTTGGTGGTCTGAGGAGCCTCCGTAATTACAGTCCACAGGCCAACAGCAGGCTAGCCGTAATTGTACAGAACTTGAGCTTGCTATTTAGACCCAAGGGACCGTGGTTAGGCTTGCTAGGGGAGTTTCAATGGACACAAAAGACACCGCCATGTGGCTGATGTTAAAATCTGTAGAGGAACCCAATCATTGTCCACCGCATTTCATCCTGGAAGTGGGTGACTTCTGACAGAAGTTTCAGTCGTCAGAGAGTCTTTTGGTCCTTACGGTCTTCCAGCTCTGCTCCTTTGATTCTCTGTAGATCCTTTTGTGGGCTCTGGGGAGCCACTTGCCTGTTGTAAAGAGTCCCAGGCAGCAGGTGGCATGTGGCATTACCTGGGGGAGATGCTAGGAGAGGATTTTTGGACAGTTGTCTGGAGAGTCCATTGGAGACTACAGTCCCAGAATACAGCACTCTCCCCTGAACCCAGAGGATGGGTCTGTGCTACATGATTGGAATAACAACAAAGCTTTCGGTCACTCTTTACTAAAGATCTGGTAAGCCTGGCTTCTGCGGAATGGGCTCCATATTAGGTTGAGGCAGAGCCTGGACCAAGCTAAGAAGCAGTAGAATTTTTGGTAAGCATCTCTTCTCATGCTTTTCAAAGGGCCCATTCTTCCTAGAGCTTGGTATTACCCATAACCGAGGACAATAAAATACCCAAGGGGACATTCATCCATATTCAAGGCTTACAGTTTGAAAGTTTACTCAATTCATAGACACATTGGAGAGTGGCATGGACCAGTGAGCTGGCTCAGTGGGTAAAGGCACTTGCTGTCAAGCCTGATGACTAGAGAACCACACACACACACACACACACAGCAACCTAGGATGACCTGTAAGGCCCTTTTCCTGTGTCTACACCTAGCTGTTTGCTCTCAGAGATTCTGATTTCTCCTGTGTAATGTGATCACTAAATTCTGTTTTGTTTTTACTAGTTGTTGACCTGGTGACTGACTGCATGGCCTGTGTGCCCTCTACTCAAACCCAGCACAGTGACCAGCACATCCTAGATGTTCCGTGAATGTTGTGACAACGTGGGGGTGTCTAAAGCCTGGGGCAGGCCACTGATGCCATATGAAAGGTGTGAGACAGGGGCATTGCTTTAAGTCAATGAGGTTTTCCCACAGCAGATGGTGAAACCAAGTTGAATCTGCCTATGTTTCAGTGACTGGAGGAGGGAGGGGGACAGCATGAGGGTGTGGCTTATGTAGCCAGTGACGTGATGGAAACTTCCAGAGAGCTGAGGTCAGGAAGGAGACTGGTTCAACAAAGCTGAGCCCCACAGGAAAGTGTGAGGAAGGGCTGGAGTCATCTGTGGCTGGGCTGTAGGAGTTTTTTGTTTTTGTTTTTGTTTTTGTTTTTTTCAGTCATCTGAGTGACAGGTCATTCTTGGTGGCTACCTTGAAGGGGTTGCTTCATGATGAAGGTATACAAACTAAAACATATCAGTCTGGCATCATTTGGGTGGGTTTGGGGCACTGCTAACCCAGGAGGAAGACAACTACAGATTAGGGTTGAAAGCCAGAGAGGGGGCTCCTAGCCACTGCCCAGACAGGAGGGGGTCTCTAACCACTTCCCTGGGGAAGCCAGCCTCACTTCTCCGATTCTAAACAGCCTGTCAGCTCATGAGGTCACAGGCATATTGGTGACTTGTTTTGAAGTCTCTGCTGGGATGACACTTGCTTTCTGATCAAGAAGAGGGGGATAAAATATCCAAATCCATTCTTCTCCAAGACAGCTTTCAAAGCAAAGAGAGCATCCAAAGGGGTTTAGGGTTTTAGGGGGGCAGGGGAAGGGGGCTGTGACTATACCTCAGGGCCTATATGGGCACAGCTTTCTAGTCACCGCCACCATCTTTTTGGAGTAAGTCCACAGACTCAGTGGCTTCTGGCACTGCCAGGGATGTCAAGCCTGGTTTCCTGGGTTACTCAAAGTCAATCAGTCAAGGGTCCTGGCTCTGAGCATTCGCTCCCACTCCGGGAATGGGACCAGATCACTGTGGCAAGAGCCTAGGGTGCATCGAGACAGCAGCAGAAAGCGGTTTGATGTGAACTACTTTCCATCTCCAAACTCAGGCCTCCAGCCTGCCCACCACCCCCAGCCGAGGCCTTTGATCCTCCACAGCGCCATAAATGTTTAATGCCGCTAGCTGGGCAGAAATGAGGAAGGTGCTGGAACATGCAGACTGGAGATAGGACTTGAGACCCATCCTGTTGGCTCAATTATTTGCACCCAGGAGTCCTGGGATGGGTGGGAGGAGGCCCTCCCCCACCATGTGGAGGGAGAAGTCCCAGGGTTCAAGTCCGTGGCACTAATAAATGAAGCTCTTTGAAACCACGATGGGGCTGAAACTGACATGAAGAATCAATTGTAGAAGCCCAATTCTCCTCCCCCTCATCCCCCCCCCCACCTTCCCACCCCCGGTTTGATTGAAGGAGAAAGATAGAAAGTTAAATGACAATCAAATGCAAATACAGCTCAACAAACACCACAGCAATTACCAGGCTCAGGAAACACATGGCTTTTGCAGGCAGCAGGGGTTGGCAATTTGGAAGCCTGGGCCTGTGCAGAGGTGACGGGCATGGGGCTATTTTAATGGACAGTTAAATAGATGCAAAAACCTTGCATCTAGTTTGCATACATGCTGATGAGTGGGGAACTGGGGCCCAGGGAGGTTATGCTACCTTCACAGCTGCCGGCGGGTTGTTTTAGATGGGAAGGGACGCTGAGTGCTTGGGAGGCAAAGCCAGTTTGAGTTCCCGGGCCAGTCTCTTTGGTCCTATGCACAAGCTGGTACTGAGGTGTGAGGATTGAAGTTGAAGAGAGCCCAGGGGGTCCTCCATGAAAGGGCTCCCGGCACTGGCCTTCCAACAACCCAGAGGCTCGGGGAAGAGTGGCCTTCTCCTCAATATTTGCATAATGCTTTGCATCTCATTTGAATGCTATTAATTTGGTGTCAGGCTAGGTTGGCACGGTGTAAGAAAGAGAACAGCTGGCCTTCTCCCTCCCCTCTGTACCCCCGGGCTTACTCTTCACATAGCCCTCCCCAACCTGGGAGACAGAGGCCTCCACTTCCCCCTCCATGTTCCCTGACACACGGAAAGTCTCTTAGGCAAACCAACTCCTAAAAGCCAAGGCCACCTATACAGTGGCTGGCTGCAGAGTTATGCTGAAGGAAGAAGAAATGGTCCCCAAGGGCACCCTTGCCAGACCCAGAGACACCATGGAGGATGCTGGGGGCCTTCGTCTCCCCAAGCAATCAAAGCAGCTTGGCTTGGAAAGTGTCCAAGGATAATAACCAAGAGAGGGAGGGAGCAAAGACAGGTGATAATCTCAGAGAAATATGGAAGGCTCTGGAAATAAAATCCTCTGAACTCAGTTGTCCTAGTGCCTGAACTGACATAAAACATATCCGCCAGAGGCATTGGGTTTACGGTGCTGCTCAGGGGCCGGGGACTCAGGACCAGGTTGTTGGCCAAGTGGTAAGGAAACGGGTCACCTGGTGGGTTAAGCTCTGGAGAAGGTGGAAGAGGCCTTAGGCTTAGACGTCCTAGGTCAGTGGGCACCAGGGATTCCATGGTGATCTGTAGATGGTGGCCAAGAGTCAGGCTTGCCAGTTGGCTGAAACACCCTCTCAAAACATCTGAGTTCTGAGATAGGAAAATGGCTCAGTTGGCCGAGTGCTTGCCTAGCATGCATGAATCCCGGGGTTTAATGCCCAGCACTACATAAGCTGGGCATGATGATTCATGCCTATAATCCCAGCCAGCCCTCAGATGGTAGAGGTGGGAAGATCAGAAGTTCAAGGTCAACCTCAACTGTATATCCAGCTTGGGGTCAGTCTGGGATACATGAGACCCCATCTCAAAGCATTCTCCCCACTACAGTTCTCTCTCTGGGGAGGGGATTGCGGCTGGAATGACCCCTCAGATGCAGATGCTGGGCCCAGCGCCATTCACTTCTGCTGATACAAGGCAGGAGAGGGTTGGTGTGAACCAACGGCCCATCCAGGTAGACCCTACACCTGAACTCATACCACCGTCTCTGATAGCTGCCCAGCCTGGCCCAAGTGAA
This sequence comes from Peromyscus maniculatus bairdii, assembly GCF_049852395.1. Taxonomy (NCBI): domain Eukaryota; kingdom Metazoa; phylum Chordata; class Mammalia; order Rodentia; family Cricetidae; genus Peromyscus; species Peromyscus maniculatus. The sequence goes on along the minus strand of NC_134859.1, from coordinate 63,798,416 downwards.
GGCAAAAAGAGTGATTGTTCTCCTGATGCCTGAGGCAGGACTGGGGGGTTGGTTTGAATAATATGAGAGAATAATCATGTCTCCCCTTTGGAACAAACCCTTCTATGAAGCTTTGCAATTGTAGAAGGCATGGGCTTGTAGCTGATTCACATTTTACAGAAAGGCCTGAAGTATTTCCTCTTTAAAAAGATTGCCACATGCATTGAAAGCAAATTCACAATAGATCTGTCTATTCTCCATTTAAAGGGAGTCAGGCCCTGAGTTCAGTGGGTTTTTTTTTCTTCTTCTTCTTTACCTTTAAAAATAATAATAGCTCCATTTATCATTTGCTGTTTGAGGGCATTAAACTAGGGGATTTAACAACACCTTCATAACAATCCTATGAGGCAGGCACAAAGCTGTCATTGTCTCCATTGTACAGATAGGGACATTGAGGCCCCAGGAGACTTGGTGATTCACAGCTACTTAATGGTATAGTTGTGCTATACTGTGAAGGTTAGGAAGAAAGGCATGTGTCAGTGGGCCTTTGTGGAGCAGGTGGCAGAGGGGTCACAGGTTCTCTGGGCCCGTGATTCTGCCCAGAGTTCATCTGTAGGGGCCAAGGCCTAGAGGGTCACCTAGGAGCAGGGTCTGGGGGGTAGCTGCTTGGAACCAGTAGGGATGGTTGGTTCTATAATTCAGCCAGCAGATATTCAATTAAATGGCCAGCACTTAGCTGGGATCCAGAGCAGACTTCAAGTGCTCCATATCATCAGAGACAGCACTCAGAAGCATCTGGCTGAATGCAAAATGGAGATGTGGCCGTGTGGCAGAGAATGAGGAGCCATTCTCTTGTGTGGCCAAAGCTTGTGTGGCCTCCAGTTCCCCACAGGCCTCTCCACCTGTCTCTCCATTTATCCTTCACTATAGACCCTGACCATTCATTATTCTCAGTCACTTGTCTACAGAATGAGGAAGCCTTTGTTGAACACTTTGTGTATGCCAGGACCAGAGTCCTCAAGGAGCTCTCCAGCCTCGGTCAGAAGATGGAGTCCTAACACGCTGTGGTAGAACATCACTGTCTCTACAAGGCTCTGGAGGTCATTGAGATGCAGCATCTCCCTTGGACCTTGCAATCAGAGACTAGGGTACCTATCCCTTTCAGGGAGATCGTCTAGCTACAGATCCTCCAGGTGTCTAACCCTAATCTTTCCTGCTGTAGAAGTAACCCATTTCCTACAGCCCCACAGTGTGGGAATGGGTTTGTTGTTCCTTTTCCTGGACCCTTTCTTTGAGTGCCAGCACAGTGCCGCCCCATGAGACCCCAGGTGGAGTGTCAGAAGCGCTCGTTCTCCCTCGAGGTCCCTAAGGAGCCAGCTGCAGGCCTGCCTCCCGCCTCTTCATTTTCTGGGCAGGAATATAGGACACAAATCTCAAATGGTGCTCAATTCGAGCTGTGCATTTCCATCCCCGACTCCTCTCCTTGAACTACTTGTCCTCTGATTGTGACATCACAATGGTCTCTATGGCAACCGATTGTGAGGTCATTGGTCCTTAAAGCCACAGAGTCTGCAGGTCCAGACAATGCCTGGAGAAAAGAGAGGCTATAAAATAACACACCCAAGAGTTAGAGATCCTTCTCCCTCCAGAAACAGCAGGGCTTCCAAACAAACGCAGGGAGGACTCTGTCCATCCGTCCTCAGTGAGGCCACAGGGGTGACTTCCGAGGACAAAGCCTGTGAGAAAGAGACACTGTTCACCCAGAGGCTGCAAGAACAGGCCTGAATTCAAGTGATCCCAGCCTTATGCCTGCATCAGGCATGCTTCTGAGTCTCCATGTCTTCACCTATAAAAGGAAAATCATGTCACCAGCCTTCCAGATGTGCATTCAGCGAGAAGACCCACAGGAGGACATGACACACGGTTGGTAATCATTAAATGCTTTTTATATTTCCTATCTCCTCTGTCCTTAGCCTGAATTTTTAAATCTAATTATATATTTTTATGATTTATAATTATTTTTTTTTTATTTTTATTTTTATTTTTTTATTTTTTTATTTTTTTTTGGTTTTTCGAGACAGGGTTTCTCTGTGTAGCTTTGTGCCTTTCCTGGAACTCGCTTGGTAGTCCAGGCTGGCCTCGAACTCACAGAGATCCGCCTGCCTCTGCCTCCCGAGTGCTGGGATTAAAGGCGTGCGCCACCACCGCCCGGCTGATTTATAATTATATATATATATATTTAAGGTAGGTGATATTGGTTGGCTTTTTAAAAAAATTGTTTATGTATGTGGGTGTTTTGCCTACATGTATATCTAAGTACCACTTGCAAAACTGCTGTCCATGGAGGCCAGAAGAGGGCATCAGATTCCAGGGAACTGGAGTTACAGACAGTTCTGAGTCACCCTGTAGGTGCTAGGAATCAAATCTGTCATCTGGAAGAGCAGCTGGTGCTCTTGAGTCATCTCTCCAGCCCCAATCACCTGTGTCTTTCTCACTGGTCACTATTGCTGTGTGAAGACAGAGGGCAGTGTTTAGAGCAGGGTTCAAATCCTGCCTCTGCTACTTCCCAGCTTTAAGCCTTTGAGCCGATTTCCACACCTCTGGACCTCAGTGTCCCTGACTATAAAATGAAAAATAGAAATAGTATTGCCTAGGCTGAAAGGAAACTGCTCGGGTAGCACATCATATCAGAGCAGGGCGGATGGTCTTGAAGTCTGCTTGAGGGTCTGCAGCAGGTCAGCACTGTCTTGAAGGCCCTTACTTCTGCCTCAATCATCTCACAGGAAGTGGGAGTTCCTCTGAGAGGCATCCAGAACTGGAGAGCCGGGAGCCTCAGGACAGGACCACAGGGAAGCTGCCTGCCCGGGAAGGGTCACTGTACCCTTCCTGGGTCCCCCTAGTGCAGTACCCTGTCATGCTACCTGTCTTAGGCCAGTCACAGGGGCTGTGTGCTCCCTGTTCAGGAGCATCCATGACTCACTAAGCTGAGAAGGCCAAGCTGGAGCCTGACATGGGGCAGGGCCTCAGTGATGGTTAAGGTTCGGTGAAGGCCAACATCAGACAAGTTAATATTGTTTCTCTGAATATCCTGGACCAGGCTCTGCCCTCAGCATTTTAAATAGCCAGTCCCTAAAACAACCAATAGATGTGTGTTATTATTGTTATCCATCATTGTCCTTTTGTTTTTTGGTGGTACTGGGGATTTAACAGAGGGCCTCATACACATTAGGCAAGTGCTATGTCTCTGAGCTAGATCTCCAGCCCCACAGGTTGTTTTACTTTTGTTTCTTTGTTTGTTGGGTTTTTTGTTGTTTTGTTTTTCTTTCTTTTTTCTTTTCTTTTTTTTTCTTCAGCTTCCTTTTCAGAGACAGGGTTTCTCTGTGTAGTTTTGGAGCTTGCTCTGTAGACCAGGCTTTGTTTTGAGACAGGGTCTGTCTCTATAGCTCAGGCTGGTCTCCAACGTGTAGCAATCTTCCAGTCTTTGCCTCCTGAATACTGGGATTACAGGGTTACAGATGTGTGCCACCGTGGCCAGCCTGTTTTTAAGTGATGATGAGGAGGATGGATTACATTTGTTTATTTAGTTAGTATGTGTGTGTATGTTCATGTGCCTGCATGGTGCATGTGTAGAACTTTCGGAAGTTGGTTCTCTCCTTTTGCCATGTAGATTCTGGGGATCAACCTTGGCTTGTCAGGCTTGGGGGTAAGTGCATTTACCTGCTAAGCCATCTCACAAGCTCCCTGTTTTAAAATGACGAAGCACAGAGAATGAGTGATTTGCCCAATGTCACATAGATAGTATGCAATGATAGAGTTAGTATTTAAGCCCACACACTCTGTTATTATTATTGCTACTACTATTATTACATTTTGTTTCTCCTTTTTTAAAAACATGTAGACCTGGCTGCCTTCGAACTCCCTATGTAGATCAGATTGGTCTTGAACTCATAGCAATCTGTCTCTGCCTCCCAAATTCTGGGGTCACAGACTTTTATTTTATTTTATTCTTCTTTTCCTTTAGATAAGGGTTTCACATATCCTGGCCTGACCTGGAACTTGCTATTTAGCTGAGGACTTCTGATGGCCCTGCCTCCACCACTGGAGTTCTGGGATTGCAGATGTGCGTCACCATGCCTGGCTGATGACGTGATAAGGCTTCAGGCATGCTAGGCAAGCCCTACCAACTGGGCTTCAGCCCCCTCTGAACCCACACGCTCAATTCCCACTTTACCCACAACCCCACAGCTCCTGCCTGTCCAGTCGGCCGTATCTGCCTAGGCTCTCTCCCAGCTTTCCCCCTTGCTCCCTCTTCTTCTTCTGATCTATTCCCAGTGCAGCCCAAAGAATGCAGATTCTCTGCTTGCCTCAGTCACCCGCCTCCCGCTTCCCTCAAGGAAAGCTTTCAGCAGCCACCACCACAGCAGGAGCCACCACCGGATCCGTTGCTTATTTCAAGTCCTCCTAAAGCTTGTTGAGTTCTTAACTTATTAAAGATAAGCACATGGAAATAGGGAGCAAATCTCTTTATTTATGACATAATCTCCAGCCCAGAAAAGCGGCAGGAACAGTGTTGCCTATATTAGGGAACCAATAGGGAAAAAATCAATTAGATCCGCCACAGCACTTCACTATTAACTTTCTTCTGATGTTTCTCTTAGGGCTGGTCGTGGGGGTCTCTGCAGTGGCTAAGCTAGAGGACAGAGGAGAGCTTTGTAGGAACAGGGGGTGGGGGTGTCACAGGGAAGAGAGCAGGGCAGATTGTCAGGCCGACAGGAAACCTCTCCATCCAGCCTTACCTTCACTGTCCAGACCTCAGCCAGGAAGTCCTTATTGATTTTTAACTTCAGTGTTTCTTGCTGTGACTTCGGCTCGGCTTCTGTGGGATGGGTCCTGGGAGTCAGCTGGTCGTCTCTGCTTCTGGTAAACGATCCCCGAATCTGACCACATTTCTACTGGGTGAAGGTGAAGTCTTTTCCAGGACCGATAGGCTGCACAGACTCCTCTTGACTGGTGGTCCTTGGAACTGTTCCCTGTCTCCATCCTCAGTCCACCGGTATGTCTCCAGGAGCAACTTCCAAGAGATCCCCCGGGGGAAGGGCATTTCTGAGGTCTCCAGTGAGGGGGATGCCCAGCTCCATAGCCACTCCAGACTCATCTCAAAAGCAGGTCACCATAGCTTCTCTAGTATGCAGGCTTGTACCATGTACTCAGTCAACACTCATTGTATTAACCTGCACTTCAGTCCCTTGGCTGCCCACTTGCTCTGTGTCTAGGGTGAGAAGGGCAGGTGTTTATGGCCAGAAGTAGGGGTCCTCTGATACCCCCTGCACTGGAATACTGCCCAGAAGAACCCTCTAGTCTTGTGCTGTCAGATCTAGATTTGTGACGCGGAGCAGCGACTTTGGGAAGCCACTTTACAGGGGAGCAGTCAGGCTCAGGGCCTGGGGAGGTGGCACAGGGGTAAAGTGATTTCCACGCAAGCATGAGGCCCCAAGTTCCATCCCTGTGCCCATGTGAAAACCAGGTGTGGAGGACACTGGAGAGATGGAGAAAGGTGGATCTGGGTCTCACTCACTGGCCAGCCTAGCTGAATCCACAAGTTTGTGCCAGTGAGAGACTCTATCTCTAAAGGTATATTAAAAAAAAAAAAAAAAAAAAAAAAAAAAAAAAAAAAGGTGGCTAGAACCCAATGAACAACACCCAAGGTTATCCTCTACCTTCCTCATACACATGCTACTCACATGCAAACACATACAGAGAAACAGACTCAAACGGAAGCAACCTAAGATTTTAAGCGGATTAATATTGTGTGTCCACGAGGAAGTCTCTCTTGAAGTCTACCCTAAACCTTTCCTGTTCCAGCAGTGCTTGCGTCTTCTCAGTCCTATAGAAGTGGAGGATGGTGTTCTCACCCATGCAGACTTCTCTCCGTCCAGGCATGTCCAGCAGCAGCACTCTGCACGCTGTTGATTTAAAATGAATACTAAACACAGAACCTCACAGAGGCCAGCCCTGCAGGGCAGGCAATGAACCCACCCTCTTCATGCCTCTTCATTATTATAATTAATATTGAGCTGGGGTTGGTGGTAACCTCGGCCTTGCTAGGAATTTGGGCTGTTTCAGAAGCTTTTCCAGATCAATGACAGACAGCTCCGAATAGATAAACTCCCCGCCACCCAGACGAATCAATCGCAACCCTGCCGTCACAACAAGCCCAAGAAATCAATCTGATTGCAAGCATCGTGGTAGGCTCAGCGCTGGGCAAGTTGGTTTTAATTTCCATGCAGCTGAAACTCAGTTTCCTGTGCACACGGGAGCATCCCCCTCTTCCAGCTGGTGCTCCACTCCCAGTACAGCTGGTGCTCCACCCCCAGGCACAGCTGGTGCTCCACCCCCAGGCACAGGAGACCTTCAGAGGGCTCAGGCCAAGGGGCCAACAGAATCCGAGGTCCAGGTGACCTTGAAGAGCTTATGACTTTGAAACTCTTGAGCCCCTAGGTCCAGAAGCAGCTGACTCAGACCCAAAGCTGGGAACTTTGTTTTGCTGGCTTCAGCTCCACTTTCCGCTGCCCGATGCAAAAAAAAAAAAAAAAAAAAAAAAAAAAAAAAAAAGCAGCGGGCCTGGAGGCTCTTCTGGGCTGCCTCCCAAGCAGGCACTGCAGAGGTATGCCTACCTCAGGAGCCACCACAGTGACTTCTCTCAGTGTTGGAAACCCGGCATGTCTAGCAGGGCAAAAGCTCACCGAGATAGTGATTTGGGAGTGCTTGGTTTTTGCCTGGACACTAGGCTGTGTATTTTACACACATCTTTTTGGAGTGCAAAGGATCAAACCCCGGGTCTTGCACACACTTAGGCAAGTGCTCTCCTTCTACTGAACGACATTCTCTACTCTCGGGTTTTGTTGTTGTTGTTGTTTTGTGAGTCAGGCTCACTGTGCAACCCTGGTTGCTGATGTTGAACTCGTGAACTCACAGAGACCTCCCGGTCCGCCTCCTGAGTGCTGAGATCAAAAGACATGTACCACCGTATCCCATTGTTCTTGAGGTTTTGAGACAGGGCCTTTGCTAAGTAGCCTAGGCTGCCTCAGACGTTTTCTTTTAGTGGTAGCAAGACTAGAACCCAGGGCCTCCCCCATGTTAAGCAAGTGCCCACTCACTGAGTACTGCCCTATATACTTAGCTACGTAGCCCTTGTGTGTGTGTGTGTGTGTGTGTGTGTGTGTGTGTGCTTCTGTGATGGGGTGGAGGTAGTAGGGGGTGGGAAGGTGGAGGGTAGAACTTGATGCAAGGTGTCTTCCTCTATTGCTCTCCATCATCTTTTTCTTTCTTTCTCTCTCTCTCTCTCTCCCTTCCTTCCTTCCTTCCTTCCTTCTTTTTTTTTTTTTTTTTTTTTTTGGTTTTTCGAGACAGGGTTTCTCTGTGTAATTTTGGTGCTTGTCCAGTCTGTAGCCCAGGCTGGCCTTGAACTCACAGAGATCTGCCTGCCTCTGCCTCCCGAGTGCTCGGATTAAAAGCGTGCACTGCCACTGCCTGGCTCCATCATATTTCTTGAGACTGATCTATCACTGAACTTGGAGCTCACTGATGGGCTAGCCTGGCTGCTCAGCAGCACCAGAACTCTGCCTAGCCTCCTCCTCCAATGCTGAAGTTACAGGTGGTCTGTTGTCCCAGACTTTTCAGGGGACACTAGGGATCCAAAGTCAGGACCTGCTGTTTGAACACCCCTCACTTCACCCGGGACCCATCTTCTGGGTGCCCTCATTTGCATTAAAAAAACAAAACCCCAAAAACCAGACTCTCACTAAATATCCCAGGCTGGCCTTGAACTCATTTTGTGGACCAGGCAGGTTTTGAACTTACTGAGTAGCTTAGCATTATAGTCCCTTCCATGAGGCACTGGCAAGAAAGTCTTAAATCAGGATTCGCCTCACTGGGAAGGCGAGGCCACAGAAACAAAACAGTTGGGGTGGGATGTCTGTGGGGGCTGGTGTTCCTCACAGCCCCAGTCACCAGCCTGGCCTCAGAGCACGGGTCAGGACTTTCTGGACTCCAGCAATGCCGCAGCCACCAGCCCCCTCAGCCTACTGTGGCTTTAGTGTGTCCGTGATGCTGCCGCATGAAACTACCCTGGTGATAGGGAGGTCCCTCAATCTTCTGCTCTGGGGTAGGGTGAGTGTCAAGGCTGGGGAGGTCTCAGATCATGGAGGGAACAAACGTCTGTCCATCCTGGGGAGCACTGGCTGGCCTGGCCTGGGCTGGGCTGGGCTCCTGAGGGAGGCTCGGCAAATGCAGAGTGACCTAAACCACACAGGTATGAAGCCCTGGGCCTGTGTGCTTTCTGAGGGCTAGGACTTCCCTTGGCTTGTTCTCCCCTCCTCTTCCTTCCCTCCTCTCTGCTCCCGACTCCTGTTCTGCCGAAATCATCTAGCAGCCCTTTCACCCACCCAATACAGAACAAGAAGAGAGAAACTGAAATTGAAGCTGGAGGGAATAGGGTTAGCCCCTGGAGGGACTTCCTCATTAGTTTACGGTCAGGATAGGATATTGGAGATGCATTGTACTGGCTTCCCCGTGGAGGCTCTGGTGGGGTCATAGTTCAGCAGGGCCCCTGGTGGCTTTCACACCCTGAAAGCTACTAAGAGGCAAGATGACCTCTGATCCTGCCTTTGTCTTTCGTAACTTCCGGTATTTTTTTTTTTAATAGATAATTTCTGCACATGGCTCTGAAAATAAGGGCATAGAGGTTGGACCGCGAAGCATCCTTCCCCGGGGGCCAGTGGTGTTACCCGTTTCCTATCTGGATGTGCAGCCGGCAAAGGGACACATGGCTGCTCCTTAGCAGTCCCCGCACACTCCTCTGTGCCTTGCTTGTCACCCGACAGTATATCTTGGCGATGACTGGGAATCAGTACATAAAGAGTGCCTTACTCAGGTGTCTTTTTATGGTCACAGGCTTCTCAGGCGCACAGAAGTAATCACAGCTGGTTTGATTAGCTTCAGATGTTGCCATTTACAACATCTCAGCCCAGAGAGGGCTGGAAACCTCTCCAAGGTCACGCAGCAAGGACTGGAGACCTGCTCCCAGAGCTTCCCCCCTCCGATGTGCCCAGCTCCTGTCCCCCTTCATCGCAGCGCTGCCCAGGCGACCAGAGGGGAGGTAGGGAGGAAGGGGGGGGCGTCTCTAATTGAAATGCATTGCTCGCTCCGGACCAGCACCTGGCGGGATGCGCCGATGCTCAGGGAGAGAGCGGCCGTGCCATGCGGAGGGGGCTGCGGCCTGGTGCTCACGTGGGTGCGGGAGAGGCCGGGTTGCTTCCCCGCAATCCGTTGCCGGCATGCTTCCCGGTAATGAGCTCCCAGGGCCCAAGGTGAGCTTCCCCCGGCTGCTCACACGGCAGCCGCGTGGCACCAAAGAACACCGGTACTTTTTTTTCTCCCCTGCCTGACAGCTCATTAGAAGAATTAATTTACTCCAGCGTTTGCAGTTTAAAGGACATTATTTACTGGTTAATTGTTGTTATTACAAAATGTTAAATATCATTATTTATTTCCCAAGCCCTGACAGCTTCTCTGACAGGAATTTATGGGTGATGCTGTGTCACTGGTGGGTGCCCTGCACAGGGGCAGTGTGAAGGTGAGGGAGTTGCCTCTAGGCCTGGACGTCCTGACAGGGGTGACTGTGAAGGGCCCATTGCCTTCTCTGCACCCTCATTTCTGCCCGATGAGGGCTGGAGGATGGAGGAAGGCAGCAGCCAAGGCCCCTGTGTTTGCCTAAAGCTGTAGTTTGGGGCGGGGGGTGTCGAGGTAGCACTTGGCCAGAAGACAAGCTGCCAAGACCCGGGGTCCCTCCGTTTAAAGGCTTATTCCCAGGGGTGGAGGCAGTGTAGCCCAGTTGCTAGAATGCTTTCAAGCCATGTAGGAAGCGCTGCGTTTTAGCCACAACACCACATAAAACTGGGCTTGGTGGATCGCATCTGTAATCCCAGGACCTCGGAGGTGGAGGCAGGAGGATCAGAAGTTCAAGGTCAGCCTCCGACTATACAACAGAGTTTGAGGCCAGCCTGGGATATATGAGGACCCTGTTTCTGCAAAACAAAAATAAAACCGATAAAAGGTTAATTCCCCAAATGGGAAACCTTTAAGTTTCTGTCCTGAAGTCACAGGGTTGAGGCACCCAGGTGAGTGGGCTGAGGACCAGAAGTAGCTGGGGTGTGAGGCCTGTAGACCAACTACGAATCTGAGTTGGACCTGTTCATAAAAGCTAAAGATTTATGGCTTCTCTTGAAAAATCAGAGACTCTGGCCACACTTGACCCGTGGTCCGTTGGTAATGACCTTGGGGTCACTGGAGGGCAGAGCCGTTTAAGGAGTGTGCCTGCTCTCCAGCTTCTGCCTGGCCCGTCCTTTGTTTCCCTTCTCTGCTGTTTTCCAGGCTCCGTGGACATTCGGGTTTTCAGCCTGACCTCCTGTAATGGCCGTGTAGAGATAAAGAAACGGTTCCCGGATGCCAGGGCCACAGCCTCGTCTACTTTTCACCCTACCGCACTGCCTCTTTCAAATCTGTCAGCTTCCACCTCCTCTGGGTCAGCTTGGAGTGGGTTCTGGCAGCCATGGGGCCAGGAACAAGAGGCAGCCCAGTGGGAACTACAAAGATCATGGCTATATAAATAGCATTCGCGTATTCATTCAGCAAATTGTTTTTGAGGACCTTCCACGGGGTATAAGATGACATGGGAATAAATTGTGCCATAAAGGAACCCAGCCTGGGGAGGCTGTGTATGACCGAGGAACACCTTTACAGCAGGCAGATGGAGACGCTTAGGAAGATGTGACTGGCAGGTGTATGTGGGGAGGGCAGGTTTCCAGGGGAGAGAATTAATACTTCACCCAGCTGGTGGACTGCCTGTGTCCTCACTCAGACACTCACGTCTTATTTCATTCTCTCAACATGGCTGATTGAAAATCGCTGTCAGGATCCCGGCATAGTGGTGCAAGCCTGCGCCAGCACCTGGGAGATGGAGGCGGCAGGGGCAGGGTCTTCTGGCTAGCCTCGGCTATAAGGCACCCTGTTTCATAACAGACAAAACAAGCAAAACCAACAGCTCAAAATAGTTGTTGGCAGCCAGGTGTAATAGTGCAAGTCCAACATGCGGAGGATCTTGAGTTCAAGTCCACCCTGAGCTAAATAACAAGGGGACGGCTGCCTGAGGTTGAGGCCAGGGAAGCTCGAAGCTCCGATCATACAGGCTGACTTCAAACAAAGGCCCTTTAGACAAGGTCTTTGGTCTCAGCCTTTCCTCCCCTGGACCCTGACAGCACACGTAGCCTTGAGGAATATATGGGCAAACCAAAGAAGATGAAAAGTTCTTTGAAAGAGAGTGGAATCGGTCTCAGTGAAAACCTTCCCAAGGGCCGGGCCGCAAATTAGCATCAAGTTATTTCTGGACCGCAGTCTGGTTTATTTTAGACCCTTCCTCATTTCCTCGCCTGCTGAGAAAGAGACTGGCACTATGGGGGTGAATCCAGAGCAGATCCAGAAACCGTAAGCCACAGCGTCGATTTTCTGCAGTCTTCGCGTCTCAGGGCTTGCCGCTCCTCACAGGTCTTCCAGCGGGTCTCTCATTTTATTTTATTGCCATATTAAATTTAAAAATTTTTTCTATTCATTTTTGGAATAGGTAATATGTGCCCAAGGTGCACAATTCAAAAAGCATAAAAGAGCACACAGCAAACAGTCTCTCCCAGTCCTGAGAGGCAGCTGATGCCATCAATAGCTTGTTTCGTGATATTTAAAAATAGCATTGTTTCTCTTTTCTGTTCATGTAGAAAATACAATAATTCCTGCAGAAGAAAATAAAAATCACATGTGCCACACTACTCAGAGCTGAGTGCTCTGCACATTTTGGTGTTTAATCAGCCAGCCTTTTCTCTTCACATAGATGGCTACAAGCTTGCATAACCCAGCTTTATTATTTGTTTACATTAAATATGACTCTTCAGAAACAAAGATCAGAGGGGACACATTCGAACTGGCTGGAAGTGGGGTACCTTGGGGAGAGTGATGGCATTAAAGGGGTACTCTGCCTCATTGGTATTATTTGAAAATGCATTTTATGCAGTACTTCCTCTTGGTACTTTTCTATATTTGATTCTAAACGACTGCTTCAGAAGGCTACTATTAAACTAATCCTTCATTATTGTAATCTTAAGATGTTTACAATGTTTTTTGTTTGTTTTATTTTAGTTAGAGTATTATGTAGTCCTGGCTGGCTGGCCTGGAACTCACTGTGTGGAGCAGGCTGGCCTCGAACTCCCAGAGATCTGCCTGCCTCTGCCTCCTGAGTGCTGAGCTGAAAGGTGTATGCACCACACCTGGCCTCTTTGTGAGTGTTTTGAGCAATGGAATGACTGGGTAAAAGAGCCTGTCTGTGGAACTGGGCGTGGTGGCACAGTCTATAATCCTAGCGCTTGGGAGGCAGGGGTAGGTTGATCTCTAGGAGTTTGAGGCCAGCCAGGGCTATGTAGTAAAGCCTTGGCTTAAAAAAAAAAAAAAAAAAAAAAAAAATCATGTAGCCTAGTGCAGTGGCACACATTTGTGATCTCAACACTCAGGAGCCTGAGGCAGGAGGATCATAGCAAGATTGAGGACAGCCTGGACTATTAAAAACATTAGTTTAAAGGAAGAAAAGAAAAATAAATAAAAGCGTATATACACGTTGCGAGGTTTTTGGATCCATAGCGTCAAATTTCTTTCCTTCTAGGTTGTTCTCATCTCTAGCTCAACCAGTAGCACCTGGCCCAGCCCCGCCACCAGACTCATTCCTCACAGGCCAGGGGTCAGGTTAGGGAGGCTGAGATGGAAGCAAGAGGATGATTGGTTTGCTTTTCCCCTGACACATTATTTATTATTTTATGTGTTTTGTCTGCAGGTATGTCTGTGTGAGGGTGTCTGGTCCCCTGGAACTGGAGTTACAGATAATTCAATTGTGAACTGCCATGTGGGTGCTGGGAATTGAACCCAGGTCCTCTGGAAGAGCAGTCAGTGCTCTTAACCACTGAGTCATCCTTCCAGTCCCATGTTTATTCCTTTATACTGAAGATCAGACCCAGTGACTTGCATGTGCTCTACCATTGAGCCCCAGCCCCAGCCCTGGGGCAATTTTTTTATTTTATTTTATTTTTTGAGACAGGGTTTCTCTATGTAGCTTTGAGCCTTTCCTGGATCTCGCTCTGTAGACCAGGCTGGCCTCTGCCTCCCGAGTGCTGGGATTAAAGGCGTGCACCACCACTGCCCAGCGGCAATTTTTTTTTCTAGGTCATGGGGAGGTGCCAGGGGAGCCTTTGTGACCAAATGGGAAGTTGATGTAACTTGGGGTATAGAATCTCTCAGCAGGAGGGGCAGGGGCCTCCAGGAGTCTGGATTATAAGATCAAAGCGTTAGGTAGCCAGGACAGATCTAGATCTTTCCCCTAGATGTTCCATATCCATGAGTTAATGTCACAGAGCTAAAGGCATGGCTTCAATGGCTCCTTTTAGAGTCACATCTGGTCAAGTTCATATGGCACAGTAGAAGACCTTCTAGAACTAATGTCTCTAGCTGCTGCACCCTCTCAAAGTCACAATCAGACTTCTCTTTGGTCCTGAACACCCAATTCTGTGTCTTGCCTTGAACCTCAGCCCCTTTAGCTTTCTGGCAAGTGGACCCGTGTCATTTGGAAATGTTTAGAGAAACAAGGTGACCGTAAGAAAGACTTGTTGATTTAGTATGGAAAGATGGCTTCCTGAAAGTGCCTCTCTCCTCTGGAGCCCTGCATCTCCATAGTAGCCGAGGTTTCCTCTTGATGGGGGTGGGGGAAAGAGAGCCCAAGATTGCATCTCATTGGTGAGATGAATAATACATTTGAAGCATCTCACAAACTGTGTTTGATCCGCCTAAAGCTTCAACCGTTAACGTACTTCTCTTTATCCCCAGCAAGGGAGGGCTGGGAACTGTCAACATTTTCCTTTCTGCTTAATTTCTGCCCTCTCCATAAAGAGAGAAACAGGGGTTTGGGGGAGAGCAGGAGGCTGGGGAGGAGGGTGGTGACACATACTTCCTGGAATAATTCAAGGAGCCTCAGCATCACGGGGCTGTTCCCAGGGCCTGGGAACTTCTAGGGTTGGCAGGACAGAGCTAGAGGGGTGCTGTTCCAGGGAGGGGGCTGTGCTGTGTGTGTGTGTGTGCTGGGGCTTTGGGGAGCCTGTTTGCAGGATGGTGTGCCCTTAAGAAGCTGGTTCCTGGGAGGGCCCTGCTCCAGTATTTCTTGAGGGTGGGAAGTTGAGGCTGGCTGGTTGCTAAGCACCCAAGATGCTTCTTTCATCTCAGCAAGCAGAGGAGCCATGTCCAGGCTCAGGGCACAGTGCTGTGTTTGTGTTTTTATCTACATGCTTCAGCTCCTCTTCCTGTCTCTCCAAGGGGGTGGCCTGAGTACTAAGTTAGATCCTAGCCAAGGCCTCTTTGGTGGTTGAGAGGGGGCCTCTGAAAGTTCACATTTAAAACATCTCTTCAGTTTTAGTTTATTGATTTTACTTTGTGTGTGAGGGTTTTGCCTGCATGTATGTCTGTGCACCATGGAGGCTAGAAGAGGGTGTCAGATTCCCCCAGAACTGGAGTTACAGATGGCTGTGAGCTATCATGTAGGTTCTGGGAACCGAACTTGAGTCCAGTGGATAGGTGCTGAGCGCACTCCCCAGTCTCTGGAAATTCCCATTCTTAACTACATGCTGCTTCTCTGCCAAGTTAGCCTGAAGTGCTCTGTCCTGTGCTGCGGGGAACAAGAGAGAAGACGTCAGAAGCCTAGACAATGGAAGGCTCCCGGGTCTTCTCCTCAACCTCTTCCTGTGCCTCAGTGTCCTTGGGTATAAAATGGAGATGCTCACAGTGACATTCCAAGATCTGGGTGACAATAAATGTCTCCAGGTCTCCAGAGCAGTGCTCGGAACACAGGCTACACCATGTATATTTTCTGGTTTGTTTGTTTGTTCTAAAGGCAGGGTCTTGTTATGTTGTCCATGCTCCCCCGCCTCCAACTCCTGGGCTCAAGAGACCTTCCTGCCTCGGCTTCCTGAAAGGGCGGGGCTATGTGCCTGTGCCGCCGTCATGTTTGGCTGTAATCAGCTGCTGTCGCTGCCTTTCCACAATCATGTAGCCATTCTCTTCCCAGCTGACCTTGACACTACTCCATCTTCCTTCTTGGGAAGGCCCACTCCTCCATTTCTATTCCGATCCACCTAGCCCTTCCCTGGCCTCATCTGCTTCTGCCCACCTTGGCTGGGGCCCTGTGGTCTCCAAACACTCCCGTTCCTTTAGGCTTCTTAGAGACTTCCCCAAATTCTGTGGACAGGTATCAGATTTGGCCAGATCTTTTTGTTTTTGGGGTAGCGTCTCTTGTAGCTCAAAGTGGCTTCAAACTCATAAGTAGCTAAGGATGACCTTGAACTCCTGATCTTCCTCTACCTCTTGAGCTCTGGGAATACAAGCCAGGCTGGCCGGATCATTTTGTTGTTGTTGGTTTTGGGTTTTTTGTTTTGTTTTGTTTTGTTGTTTGTTTGTTTCTAACAGGCCCTCTCATCCTCGTGAACCTGGCCTGACTTGTATGGCTTTTCTGTCTCCTGTGGTGGCTGGTACAGGACATGTCTATCCTCTAGGGAACTGGTGGTGTATTCACAGGAGGCAGAACATGAAGAGACAGCTTCTCTTAGAGGAAAACAACAGGTTATCTCCACTGGGGTAGGTACAAAGAATGGAAGAGCGAGTGATTTTCCTAACAGTCAGTAATGCGTCTCCATCCTGAGCTATTCATTTCACAGGCTTCCGTACCCCAACCTGCTCTGACAGGGAAGCGACCCATCAAGTCTACCCTCAGTCTGGCCAGCTGCAGCTGAGAACTGAGACTTAGGCACAGCAGTGAAAAGACATCCCAGAATCCCCAGGTGCTGAGGAGGAGGCAGGAATCTACTGAAGCAAGAAGAGAGTGGAGATTTTGGAGACGGGTGGGGGTGGGGGCTGTCCTGGGAATGCAGGACCTCCCTGTAGAACAGATCAGGCCCAGCGGTTCTGGCAGCCTGGCCTGCGTGTCTGCCCAGTGCTCCTGGGCCCTTCTGTTCAGGCCTGGCGTCCCATGGAGGCAGCATTCTGCTTAGGAGCTCGGAGCACAGACGGGAGGCAGGCATTGCAGAGAATCGATTTGCGGGAGCAGCGGGGGCCTTCTCTTCCTCCTTACTTCCCAGATCTTTGATCTCTTGTCCTCCCTCCATAGTTCCATTCCTCTCCACCCCCTCCCCACACTAGCTGAATCACAGCGGGCTCGGTTGGGGGAAGGGGGGCCGGTCTTTGTCCTCTTGTGTCCTGTGACTGGGTAGGTCCAAGCCTCCTACTTAAGTCATGAGGCAGGTTCTGTCCTCGGTGGGAGTGGAGACACACACCACATACACACACACACACATACACACACACACACACACACACACACACACACACGAGAGAGAGAGAGAGAGAGAGAGAGAGAGAGAGAGAGAGAGAGAGAGAGAATCCAGAGCATCAGAGAGACCCTGTGGAAGACTGAGGTGCGGTGAATCAGGGGCAGCGGGGGAAAAAAAGAGAATTCAGCAAATTAAAAATTTTACAACCATCCAGCAAGTCTGCAAAAATGATCTTCCCTGCGGTCTTTCATTTATCTCATTATCTGACTCCTAATGTGCTTCTTCCCCCCTTTCTTTTCTCACCACACTTGGTGCAAAATCTTATTAGCTTTTTTTTTTTTTTTTTTTTTTTTTCTGGCAGGGGCTTCATATAGTCTTTTTCATTACATTTCCTAATAAAAGCAATCACTAGGATGGCACGGCTGGAGGATTAAAAAGCCACCTCAGCAGCCTCCTGGCTAGCAGGGCTGTGGCTTGCTGTAGCTTTGTCTTGCTGCCAGGGGAGTGGGCCAGACCAGGAGGGCTAGATCAGAGACACCCAGGTTAGGTGGCAGAACATTCCAGAGCTGGGGGAGGTGCTAAGACAGCAAGGCAGCCAAATCAAGATGTTATAGAGGTGGTGCACGCCTTTATTCCCAGCACTCGGGAGGCAGAGTCAGGCGGATCTCTCTGAGTTCAAGGCCTGCCTGGTCTACAGAGTGAGATCCAGGACAGCCAGGGCTACACACACACACACACACACACACACACACACACACACACGAGTGGGGACAGGAGCCATTCTGGAGGTACTTAGAGCAGGAATGTTAGACACCCATAGTTAATCCAGCTAAGCTCATCTACTTCCCCCTGACGAGAGATTCTGACCTTTGTCTTTGGACTCTGGCCCACACTGTCAGAGTAACATTGAGTAACATTGTTGATGTCAACTACTCAGCTTTTGAAGAAGATAGACTGGATTTTGTTACCTGAACTTGGTTAAAATTTTCATAAGGCATATTTAAAACAAAAATTAGCATTTAGTTATTTTGAAAGTCACACTGTTCTGTCACCATCTCCAGAACTTTTTACATCTTTCCAAACCAAAATTCTATCCCCCCTCCTCCCCTCCCTCCCCTCCCCCCCCCCCCCACCACTAACCTGACTCCTGCTTTTTGACCTCAGTGAGTCCCTGTAGCAGACAGCCCTTGTAAGAGGCACGTTTTCATCCTGGGTCTGCTGTTCTGCTCAGCGCACTGTCCCCGGGGCTCACCCAGGCTGTCAGATGGGAGAGAAAGTGACCCTACCTGTTTTGTTTCTGTTTTTAGAAAAGATTTGTTTTTATTAATTTTAATTGTGTGTGCATGTATGTGTGTGTGCGCGTGTGTGCGTGTGTGTGCAGGTGCCCACAGAAGCCAGAGGTTCAGGTCCCCTGAGCTGTAATTACAGACAGTTGTGAGCAGCCTGATGTGGGTGCTGGGAACTGAGCTCAGCTCCAGGTCCTCTGGAAGAGCAGCAAGTGCTCTTAACCACTGAGCCACCCCTCCAGCCCCAGAAAATGACCCCCTTTTAAGGTTGCATCATATTTTTTTGTATGAACTGCCAAATTTTATTTATTACACCTTAAAAAAAAATCCGCCGGGAGTCGGTGGTGCACACCTTTAGTTCCAGCACTTGGGAGGCAGAGCCAGGAGGATCTCTTTGAGTTCAAGGTCCAAGACCAGCCTGGTCTACAGAGCAAGATCCAGAACCGGCACCAAAACTACACGGAGATACCTTGTCTTGAAAAACAAAACAAAACAAAACAAACAAACAAAATTTCCAGGCTTAAAAATATTTTACATGTAAGGATGTGGAAGAGAACTCTCCGGGACCCCTCTCACTGAGGTGAGGATACTTCCGCCCTTTGAGACGTCTCACCTCTCCTCTGCTAATAATTAATCTTGTGTCCCATCATTGAATAGCTGAGCTCCCTAAAGGCTGACTGGGAATGCTGCTTGGCTCAGCATGTGGTGTGGGGGAAGGGCCAACAGTGACAGGAAACCCAGGTCTGACAAAGCGGGTAAAGGAGAAAAATGCTACAAAGTAACAAGATAGTGTATTGCCTGGGTTATAAACCCACCTGGAGGTTTTTCACAGATCACCCTGCCTGCAAGACGATTTGGGCCACACATTAGGGGCTGCTGGCTAGCCCCATAGTGTCAAGGGGGGAAAGGCTGACTTTGAAGAGAATGACCATCATTTTGAAACATTTGGTTGGGTGTGATTAAAAATAAGGGTACAGCCAGGTGTGGTGGTGCACGCCTTTAACCCCAGCACTCGGGAGGCAGAGCCAGGCGGATCTCTGTGAGTTGGAGGCCAGCCTGGGCTACAGAGTGAGTTCCAGAAAAGCTGGAGCTACACAGAGAAACCTTGTTTGGGGGGGGGGGGGGACGACCCTATATAAACAAATAAATAATGAATGAATGAATAAATGAATGAATGAATGAATGAATGAATGAATGAAGCTGACAAAGGCCAAATCACAAACAACTTTAAATGTCTTGTTTCGGGAGCACTCGGGCCATCCCTCATCCACTGATGTGTTCCTGTGTGCTTGGCTGGGACTGCATGAGCTGGTCACACCCAGCAGCTCGCCAGGATCAGAGACCACCCCAGGTGCTGGAGGGTCGATGCAGGAGTCATGTCTACAGAAGTGCTCTGCCAGAGCCGTTCGCCCCTAGCAGCTCCCGGTCCAGTTCATGGGGATACTGTCTTTAGTCCGTGCGACCTCCTCGGACCCTCTTCCGTGTCCTCCCATTCTCCTCCAGGGCCTTTTGGGCCCTTACTCCCTGCCATCCTTTTCCCTGCCCCAGACCTTAGAGGATGACAGGTGCTCCCAGAGAAGAGAGCCTGCAGGTCAGAAAGACAGCCTGACTGAGGGGCTTGCCTTCCCTCAGGCGATACAGACTCTTGAAAGACTGGCTTGCTTTGATTAAAGATGCGTTTTTTTTTTCTCTCTCCACCTAAGTGGAAGGTATTGTCCACACAGTTAGGTCTTTTCCTTATACACTGACAGACAGACAAGACCCCACCCTCCACCCACTTCCACTTTTCCAGATCCTTCCTTTTCTCGTCTGGAGAGGCTGCCCCTCCCTTCGTCAATACTCTTGGGGGCTTTTGTTTCCTTGGCTCCCTATCAATCAACCAGAGGCAAACCCTGGGTGAGCAACAGCGGAAACCAGCAGCTGCCGGGACAGTGGGGACTTCATCTCCAGCTCTGACATTATGGATGTGGCACAGACTACCAGGAGGGACTGGAATAAATCGAATGGTTTCTCCAAGGGTCCCTAGGGCTGCTTTAGACTTTCTTCCTATCAGGAGTCGGTCGTCTTCTCCGTCTTTGCAGAAGTGGGAGCATGGAGCATGGTGGTGTGGAGCACAGCCGTGTGCAACCCGGAGTGAACTACAGCCTTTGCCCTAGCTTCACAGAAGACACCAGCACCCAGCACCTAGTAGCACACAGAGAGAGGCTGGGGAGAAGTCCAGGGTGGGAGGGTGCTGGCTCCACACTGCAGCTATCAGTTTCTTCATCTGTGAATTTCGTTTTTAGATTTTTGTCTTGTTTTGAGACAGCGTCTCAACTGTGTAGACCAAGCTGGCCTGCAGCTCTTAGAGGTCTATTGGCCTCTGTCTCCAAGCTACAATATATACATATGTACATATACATACATATATGCATACATACATACATGCCTTCCTTCTTAACTGGGCATGTTGGCACATATAATCCTAGCACCTGGGAATCTGAGACAGGAGAATTACTTCAAGTTTGAGACCAATTTGGACAACATGATAAAACCCTGTCCAGGAAGAAGAGTGGGCGTGAGGGTGTGTGTGTGTATGAGGGTGCCTCAGCATTTAAGAACACTTAATGTTTTTTCAGAAGACCTGAGTTCAGTTCTCATGTTGGCGGCTTAGTAACTCCAGCTCCAAGGGATCTCTTATTTTCTTCTGGCCTCTGGGGGTACCTACACACTTGTAGCACACACACACAGACATACGCATGCACACCCACACATTAAAAATAAATATAAAGGAAGGGAGGGAGGGAGGGAGGGAGGATGTACCAGCCTGTTGATTTTACAGAGCTGCTGGTGATGGACTGAGAAGCCTGGGAAGTAAGTACTCTGAAACCTGTAGCAAGTATATGTGAAGAAGTCATGAGAAGAAGCCATCTGAGATGTCCAGAAGCAGCTTTAAAAATGTTTTATTACAGGGGCTGGAGAGATGGCTCAGTAGTTGAGAGCACTGGCTGCTCTTCCAGAGGACCCGGGTTCAATTCCCAGCACCCACATTACAGCTCACAACTGTCTATAACTCCAGTTCCAGGGAATCTGGCACCTTCACGCCAATGCACATAAAATAAATTAAAAAATAAAAAAAAGAATAAAATTTTTTATTTGTGTGGGGGGTGCAGGGAACAGGGATACTTGACACTGTGTGTGTGTGTGTGTGTGTGTGTGTGTGTGTGTGTGTGTGTGTGTATACAACTTTCAGGAATTGATTCTCTCTTTTCATCTTGTGGGTCTAGGGGCTCGAACTTGGGTCTTCAGGCTTGGCAGCAAGCACCTTGGCCCACTGAGCCATCTCTCTGGCTTTCTGAGGCAGCTCCCTGTAGACCTTTCCTTGTCCATTCCAGGAACCTCCACTTTCTTCTTTCCTTTGAGAATTCTGGGCAAGATGCCCTGAGAGTCTGTTCCAAACACAGCTGGAATCGTCCCAATGTCTTTTCTAAACCTTTCTTTCTCCTGCCCCTCTAAACAGCAAGCAAATAAAGGTGGACAAATGTGTGAAGGGAGAGCCTGCCAGCAAGTGGGGGCAGGGTACAGAGGGGGGACTGCAGGGAGAGGGGAGTGGGGAGGGGCTGACAACCACTGTGAGGCAGGAAGCTGGTAGCAGCTGGTTACAACTCACCATGCCACTGAGAACCCAGCAGGCTCCTTTTAAGGTTCTGTAGAGAACCCTGCTAGTGAGATGAAGCCCAGCATGGGCCCCACAAACCTCCTTTTCTTTATATTCTTGGACTTTCCAGACACCGCTTGCTCGTGACCTTTCACCTATTCTAGCTTTTCTGCGGATTTGGATTCTATCTAAGCCAAGGGCGGGCTGTGGCTGAGAGTGAGGCTGTAGGCAGGATGCTGATGATGCCCAGAGCCTATTCCTGGGTCCCATCAGGAATGCAGTGATCTGCACAGCATTTCCTTTTAAGCCTTTCCTATACATAACAAGATTCCACCCAGCTACACTCCCCAGAGGCAGCTACTGGCGCTTCTTGTTACAGGAACCAAGAAAAACCTGATTTTCTTTAAACATTTGTTCAACGCTTTATTTAGAGAGGTTAGGTACCGCACGGGGGACGATGAACGCTAGGCTGATTCTCAGGTGTTCTCTACCATTTGGGATGGTGGGTCATTATACACCTCATTCTTCAAAACATATGCAGGAAGCAGGACCCTGTCTCAGCTAAAGACAATTAACCTTGGGGACACAGCCTACACCCACACCTTATCAACATGGCCTTCTTTTAAACAAATACAGTGATTTCCTAAAGGCAATCTCTTCAGCAAAATTCCTCCTGCACTTATTTCAACTCAAATGTGCTTTGGTGGATGCATACTGGTCCCCCCCACAGCCAAAACCCGGCTGCCTCACACAAAGCCAGCTCTCCTGTTGCCTATTAGGATGAGATTTCCATTTTGCTGCCCAAGGAGGGAGCTGGTCATTTTTGCTGACAATTGTCATTGTCCTTTTCCACCACTGATATCTAGGAAGGAAGGGGATTGGATGACATGAGAGCAGTATAAATGGAGGCCATCCTGGAGGGTTTGTGTGTTCTGAAGCTCACTGATTGGACAAGAACCAAGTCTGGAAGCCTGGTTATTTGGGCCAACCAGGCCAGTAAACAAAGGACAACAATGGAAAAAAAAAAAAAAAAAAAAAGGATATTGAGGACACACCTTTAAAGCCTTGAACATAGCAAGATGTTAACAGGCTAACATGGAAGAGACCAGAGGGTAAAAACATTCTTTCCTTTTTTTTTTTTTTTTTTGGATTTTTTTTTGAGACAGGGTTTCTCTCCATTCCTGTAGCCTTGGCTGTCCTGGAACTCACTCTGTAGACCAGGCTGGCCTTGAACTCACAGAGATCCGCCTGCCTCTGCCTCCCAAGTGCTGGGGTTAAAGGCGTGCACCACCACATTCTTTCCTTAAAAAGCCTGTGTCAATCTTGCAAATCTCAATTTTCATTTTGATGTCTTGGTATAGTGAGGGACCTAGAAATCCAAGGTCCCTCTACTGCCTATGTAGAGTGGAGAGTTCTAACAGAGAAAGTTCTAGTCAGGCGTGGATGCAGGGGCCTGTGATCACGGATACTCTGGAGTCTGAGGCAGGATGACCACAAGTTCAATGGCTTCAGAGTGAGTCTGAAGCTATCCTGGATTCTGTCTTAAAATAAAAGTTAAAGGGGGCTGGGAACATAGTTCAGTGGTGGCAGCGTTTGTCTGACCCAAGGCCCTAGGTTCAAGGCTCTAGTACAAACCCAAAGATTCCTCCTAATAGGATGCAGCCCTGAAGGGATACCACAGCAGGGGAAGGAAAATGGCAGTTGGCAGTCTGGCAGCCTGATTCATGTTGCGTGGGTAGTCCAGGGAACCTCAGGCTGGGACGCCCACCTTGTAGCGACAATGATGTCGGGCTGTGGAGACTGGGAAAGGCAAGGAAATAAAAGCAGGTGCCTGAGAGAGGGAGGCTGCTGACAGTCCCAATCCCTGACACAGCCTCACCTCCACAGTCATGACGGGACACTTCTCAGACCTCTGACTTGTCCTTCCTCCGATGTGTGCTGAGCTTCGGTGAGATGCTCTTTAGTGGGAGAAATGTACCCACTGGGACGCTTTACTAAAGACACCTGCTAGTGAACACCAGGCGAATTTTAGAGCTCCTCAGACAAGGGTGCCAGATACACACGTGTCCATGGGACCGAGACAGACAAACCTGGAGATAAGGGCAAGAGGATTCAGTGTACGGGGCTGGAGAGATAGCTTAATCACTTGCTGATCTTGCAGAGGACCCAGGTTCAGTTCCCAGCACCCACATGGCAGCTCACAACCATCTGTAACTCCAGTTTTAGGGGCTCCAACGTGCTCTTCTGGCTTCCAAGGTCACCAGCTGAACTTGTGACATGCATATATACATATAGGCAAAACATCCCTACAGATAAAAACAAACCTTAAAAAAAGATTCAGTAATCTTAGGTGAAGTTTTCCCTTAAATAAAATCCTGCCTCAGCTGGCTGATGGTGGTGCATAAATTTAATCCCAACACTTGGGAGGCAGAGGCAGGTGGATCTCTGTGTTCAAAGCCAATCTGGTCTACAGAGCAAGTTCTAGGACAGCCAGAACCACACAGTGAATCGCACCTAATTTTTAGTATATCTCCTTATCCCAGGGAACTCTGGGAATGCCCCTTGACCCTCAGTGCATAGGGTTCAAACAGGATTTTATTCCTGCTAGTCAAGGGCTCTTCTGCTCAGTTACATCCCCAGTTCTTAATTTTTGGAGACTGGGTCTTTCTCTCTATCTCAGGCTTGACTTGAAGTGGCAGTCTTTGTGGCTTAGCCTCCCACGACAGACATGTGCCTCCATGGCCAGTAAAGAGTATTTTATACTCCCCACCCTCAAAAACAGGGTCTTGTGAAGTCCAGGCTAGCTTCAAACTTGCTATGTAGCTGTGGGTGGCTTTGAATTCCTGATCCTTCTGCCATAGCTTCTCAAGGGCTTGGATTATGGTGTGTGTCATCACACCAGGCTGGAGAGTATCCTTTTCTAGCTGTAGTCCAACTCTGTCAGACGCAAAGATGATTTCATATTTTCGTAGCGCTGTCAGCCCTCATTCCCAGGACCTTCATTTATTTCCCTTCCCTGGAATCAGCCTAGGGATTTCACTGCTGTAGAGCTGACTCTGAGAGCTGCCTTTTAATAAATATAAAATCAGAGGGACATCAGGATGCAAGAGCCATGGTCTCTGCACTCACCACCTCAAGGCAGAGACTGTCCTGAGCAGCTCGGGGAGGCAACTCTCCCTTGCTGAACACCTAGAACCAGAACAGCCAGAGTCCTGGGAATCCAGGGCATCTGTTATACCTGGAGAACCCTGTCACCCATCACAAGTATGGGTGCTGTCTCTGTGCCAAACGCCTCCTTCGTACCATGTATACTGCACAGTCATCACAGAAATCTGCCAGTCCTTATGACTGATGTGGATCTCGGAGATAAAGGAAATGAAGCTAGCAGGGTGTTATATAGGATCACACACGGGCACACACGCACATACACACAGAGTACATACTGTATGAGCATGTTTGTATACTCACAGAACATCTCTGAAAAGGCACAAAAGACAATAGCAACAGTGTTGCACCTGATAGGCGAGCTGAGCTCGGGGAATGGGTGGAAAGGAGACTCTTTCCACAGTGTTCTCTTTTGTACGGTTTACTGTTGTTCCGTGTGTATGTATTACCTATGAAAAATGACAATAGAAAGAAGACTCCCTCCTTTTAAGAGGCGTAGGGGGAAGGCAGACATGCAAACAATTACAGCACAATATGCGTATTGTTATCATGGATTCTCTGCAGGATAGAGAGGCAGGATAGGAAAGACTGCATCTGCTTGGGGGTGCCTGGGAGTTTGAAATAAACAGGTGAGTGCTGGAACCTCTCTCTGCTCAGTGTTGCTAGGGTGCCAAGAACACAGTGAGAAAGAAAGGGTCAGTGGTGGAGCTCTGGGAACCAGCAGAGAGGTCAGAACAAAAGCCACCTCTGTGCCAAGCTAAGGAGTTCGGATTTTTATCCTAGTAGGAAAGGGCAGCTATGAAGAAAATTTTAACGGGGAGTAACCTGTCCAGATTTGCCATTTAAAGAGATGGGTGGATGACCAGACCTAAGGGGAGCAGAACTGAGGGGCGGGGGGCAATCAACCTGAGATCAGACAGCCAGCGGATCAGCGATGTGTATGGAAAGCGCTCATAAAGCCTGTTCTTTGCGTTCCCACACCCGGCATCCTCTGAGCATTCAGGACCCCAGGCACCCCGGCAGCGGGAAGGATCTGCCCTCGGGGTACAGCTCATCCCTGCCTACCTGCCTCCTTGCCCCAGGCTTCAGCTCCTTGGCAAAGTGGGGCAGGGAAGAAACAGAAGGCTCTCCCATTCCCTCTTATTTATTCCGCGCTCTCTCTCCATTCGGGTCCTCTCATTATTTCTGAGCTGTACAGCTTGCTGCTTCCCCGGCTCGCTCCTTCCACCCCTGTCTGCAAAGTGTCAATCAAGCTATCGGATGAGCAGTTCAGGCTCACACCCTCAGCGTCTCTGCCCCAGGACACGAGCCGCGACAGCTGACACACACAAGCAGCAAGGTGTAGGGCTGTCGGCTCGCCCTTTAATAGTCCTCCGATCCAGAATGGGTGTTAAAATGGAATTTGAGGGGATCGCTTCTCTCTGCCTGCCCCTGTCAGGACATATGCAAGGACGGGCAATCCTGAGAGAAGGGGAAGCCTTTAGAAGCCGATTTGCTTTTCATTTCAAGGTTGGGCCGTGGCCACTGGCGGCTTTCGGAGGAGCTGCCGTTTGAAATTCTTAACAAGAAACAGAATGCTTGAGTCCAGGAATCCAGGGCAGGCTTGTGAAGTAGGGACGGGGAAATGGGATTGTCATTTTATCTCTGAAGGGATATTATATTAAACGGGGGTGGGGGGAATACAGAGTGGCTTGGCCGCTTCCCTGCAGCTTCCCTGGAGGACTGAACAATGTCTGTAGCAGAAAGAACTGAGATTAGAACAAAGAAAGAACTTCCCGGCCCTGGAACCAGTGACCGGGAGATGTGAAGAGTCTGCTTCCCCCGGGGATTTCTCCTTCTTTTACAAACTGTGAATGGAGGCACCATTTTTATAGAATACGGGAACTAATGAGCATTAAGCTCAATTACCTCACCAATTTCTTCTTAGATCTTTGATCAGCATGCACAGAAGTCATGGCCGTGATCAGTGTGTGTTATGTGTTCTGTGTCTCTGTATCAGTTTCATATCGGCATTTCCACAAAGCAGGGTCCTCGCGCCTGCCATTTGGAATAGCCACACAGTTATTGCAGTATGTCAACATGTCGGCGTTTGCTTAGCTATTCCCTGTTGTTGGGTTGTTTCATTTTTAAAAAAATATTTTAAAAGCACAGATATGCACGCCTTCATACAAAAGCCTTTTCTCCCCTGGGGGAGTGGTTTGTCAAGTAGAATTTCTAGGTCAGAATGTTTGAACTCTTTTATCTTATTATGCATGGCCCCAGAACATTCCACAGGATCCAATCTGAATTGCCACCTGCAACACGGACAACATAGTACGGTTGCATCATTTTTATTTTTGTTTATTTAATAGACACATAATAGTACCTTAGAGTTATTTAATTTCCCTTTCTTTGACTGCTGGCGGAACTGGGCACACGTCCATGCAAGGATTTATTGCCTGCTTTTCCTTGCGTGCAAGCTGTTCATCTCCGCTGACATCTTATAAGAAATCCAGGGGCTGATCTTATATATTTCTATCAAGCCCTTACACACTCGGGGTACCATATTTTTCTTGGTTATATCTGCTAATATTTTACTGTAAGGGATCCGTCCAGTGGTGAGGCAGATGCTGTTCTGCCTTCTGTGGGGTGGGGAGACAGAATGCCGTGACCTTTAGACTCTAGAAGGATTTGTCTTTTTCTTTTCTTTTTTTTCTACTTCTCTTTGGGGGAAAAAAAAAAAAAAACCTGGTCAGATGGCAGTCCCTCCTTGGGCTCCTGTGTTCTTAGGAAAGGAAGGGCTGGCCAGAAAGAAGACAGCTGGTTGCTAAGGCTACTCTGGGGGTTGTCTGTGGAGCAGAAGTGTTGCTGGGGGCCTCAGTCAGCCACTGTGCTGAGGAGGTGAAGCAGCTCCCTATAGTCCTACATGCATCCCATGTCACTATTTTCTCTCTTTATTGTACGGTCATCAGAAAAGCAGCAAAGTATGGAGATCAGAAACTTGACTATAAGCTCTGATGAATTGCCACGATAGCTTTGCAGTGAAGGGGATGTCCTGCAGCCGGCATGTGACTCGGTTGATGGAGCACTTGCCTAGTGTGCATGAAACCTGGGTTTGATCCCCAGTTTTTTTTTGCTGGTTTGTTTTTGTTTTTGTTTTTGTTTTTTTAGAGACAGGATTTCTCTGTGCAGTTCTGGCTGTCCTGGAACTCACTCTGTAGACCAGGCTGGCTTGAACTCAGAGATCCGCCTGCCTCTGCCTCCTGAGTGCTGGGATTAAAGGCATGCATCACCACCGCCAGGCCCTCAGCACCATTTTAAACCAAATAGGATGATAGGGTCTACAGTCCCAGGAGGCAGAGGCAGAAGAACCAAAGGTTCAAGGTTCCCCTCTGCTGCAAAGCAAGTTAGAGGCCAGTGAAGCAATGCCTGAGACCCTGTATCCAAAAAAGAAATGAAAACAATAAGAGCAAGTGAGTTTTGGAGCAGACAGACCTGGGTTCATGTCTCAGCATCTAGATACACTGGGCATGGGTTTGGGGCAGATCCTGCTGCCACCTTTGGCTGTGTGGTGGTGTTTGAGTTACAACTATGTAAACAATCATTCTCGAACATTAGTGTCTAAAAGCACGCGTTTTATTTTACCTCACAAAATCGAGGAATACTGAAGCTGGGTCATGTGGCTCCGACTGGGTCACTCAGTGGTGTTCAGTCAATCTGGGCATGAGGTCCCAGGCGGCTTCTCTCTTATGCGTGGCTCTCTGTGTCATCCTGGGGCTTCTTCATCTGCTGTCTCTCACGGCGTGGCTGAACTTCGAACATGGTGGCTCAGGGTCTAAGGATGAGTTCTCCAAAGCAAGAAGAGAAAGTTGCCCAAAGGCCTAGGCCGGAAATATCGTGGCAGTCACCGTGTTCTATCAGGCGAGCACGTGGTGGGAACACTGACAAAGAACTTGAGGCTATCTTCATTCTGCCAAAAAACGAGGATAAAAATACACAAAAAAATGAGAATTTAATGAGATAATGTATTCAGAGGCAAATTTACCAGGAAGCTAATAAAACCTCAACCATGGGGCTCCCTCATTGAGCGCGCTCTCCTAAGTCCTGCCATTTAATTTTGCATGACTAATTTTTTTCTTTCTATTTTTTTTCCCTCTTATATTTTTAGTGGGGATTGAACCCAGGACCTCAAGCATGCTGAACACAATACTATGCCTCCAGTCTCCTTCTCCTTTTATCTTAAAATGGACCTCCAATTGTGTAAGAATCAGGACCTGCCAACCCTGGCTCTGTCCCCAGTGACTGTAACAATACCCATTGAGCCTGATGCTGGGCACAGAAGGCTTCTCTACACATGGCCCTACATGTGCCGGGCTGGTGCCTGGCTCCCTGTGCGCCTGAGGACAAGGTTCCTCCTCACTGTCCTTTCCTGTCATGTTTTTTTTTTTTTTTTCTCCAGGATCATTTATTCTCCGTTTTCAACATGAAAGGAAAACACACTGAGAATGATTTCATAATCACAAAACTGCCCTCCCAATTGGCCCCTGCATCTACCCCCTGACCTCACCACCCACCAGGGAGGAGGGCCAGACCCTGGGCATGCTGCCAAGTTCTTAGCTGGCCCTGTAGATCTCTAGGGGAAATCAAGCTGCAGAGAGGAAAAGCCAGCAGGGGGAGGCAGCATTCCTGGTGCCCAGCTTGGTCTAGGAGGCATTGAAATTCCAGGGCCGAAGTCCTGAGACAAAGATCATAATGAGACAGGAAGGTGGCATAGGAAGGAGCCCATTTGCATGACAATAATTGAGCCAAGAATAGCAAGCCGGAGGGATGCAAGGGTGAGGCTGGCAGCTGAGCTGGGCTAAACCTCACAAATCAGTCTACCCAGTTCTGCTCTGCAGGGGAGGCGGAGGCTGAGCTCCGTGCCAGGCTTTCGGGAGGGAAAGAAAGACAAGGACACGGGCACCAGGGGATTGTAGGAACTCTGGCCAAGCTGGACTTTGCCTTCCTCCTCCCCTAGCCAGGAGGTGCCTTTGTTTGCTCTCTTCTTCCTGGACTTCGTGACTGGAGGCCTAAGCGGACATCATGGCTGCTCAGAAAGGTCTCTGGGACGCCATTGTGATTGGAGCAGGCATCCAGGGTTGCTTCACCGCATACCACCTGGCCAAACACTCCAAGAGGGTCCTCCTACTGGAGCAGGTACACTGTCCCTTCTGTCCCTTTGCTGTTCAAGACTGTCCCTTCCTCTTTCCTCACATAGGGAGGGCTTTCCAGAACCCGCGGGCTACGGGTGAAGCCAAAAGGCTGGACATCACGAATTCTGTGCTTAGCCACTTCACGTGAATCTTGACAAGTCAAAGAAACGCCCCACCCTCAAGTCCATGTGGAGTTTCTTGGTATATTCTTTTTACTGCCTCTCAGTTCTTGGCCTGGATCAAGAAGTTTCTCACCTCTCTTCATTCTTGCTACGCTGTCTTTTCTGTGCCCAAACTGTTGATCCAGTCCAGAAAAAGAATCAGTTCTGCCCTGGGCAGCCTTAAATAAGGACGGTTTTGCCTAGAAGCAAAGGCTGACGTGTCAGCTTCGGAGGAAGGGATCATCGTCCCTGCTTCTCCTTCCAGAACCTAGCAGGGGCCTCTGTCCATCCCACTGCTTTTAGTAATAGCAGCCTCTTTGCCTGATGCTCAGGAACTAAGACTCAGGCCTTCTTTTCTTTAAAGGAAAGGTGGTCACGTGACTACTGTAAATGAGGGTGGCGCTGGGAACCTGCAGGACCCCTTAGGGTGGAGAGCCTACACTGTCCATCATATGGACTTTTTTTTTCTTTCTTTCTTTCTTTGTTTTGTTTTTTGCATTTTTTTTTTTTTTTTTTTTTTTTGGTTTTTCGAGACAGGGTTTCTTTGTAGCTTTGCGCCTTTTCTTGGAACTCACTTGGCAGCCCAGGCTGGCCTCAAACTCACAGAGATCCGCCTGGCTCTGCCTCCCAAGTGCTGGAATTAAAGGCGTGCGCCACCACCGCCCGGCCACATGGACTTTTCTACTTCAGTGGCTTCTCCCTTTCCAGTCTGCCTGCAGCTCTCCACGCTGGTTACCACTTATCCTTCCTGGAATAGTTAGAAATTGTCTCCAATTTCTCTATCTGTTTGCCCAAAGCCCAAGGGATTCCTGTTACATCCCTCAGGAAGCTCTCCATTTTTTTTCCACACACACCCTCTTCCCACCCCAATCCCAAGGTAGTTCCCTTATTCTGAGTAACCTGAAGACACAGAGCGATGGCATCCTTTTTCTGATCCATGAAGCCAAGGGGCTAGATTGGCGTAATCTGGAAGGTTCTTTCTAATCCTGCTTTTCTAGGAGTCTGACTGGGATGCGGCACCGTGGAAGATGGGAGATTTGCTAACAAAGGGACTAGTGGCTGCGAGGGCTGTTTGCAAAAGGGAAAACTCACTCAGTGTCTCTGAGAAAGGGCCACCGCTTGCCTTGCCAGTCAGTGGGCTGCAAGGAGACGCTGGATGGAAGGATTGTATGGAAATATCTGAAAATAGCTAGGCCTGGTGCTGGGGACCTAAAATCCCAGGTACTCAGGAAGCTGATGCAGAGGATTGCAAGTTTAAAGCCTGCCTGTGCTGTATCACAAGACCATCTCTCAAAATAAAAAGTAAAAAGAGGGCCAGGGCTAAGGCTCAGCTGCACAGCACTAGCCTCGTGTGTGTGGGGTGTGTGTGTGTGTGTGTGTGTGTGTGAGGCCAGAGGTTCAATCCCCGGGATCAGAACAAAGGGAACATTTGAAAGACGAGATGGCTCCTGAAGGATAAAGGGAGGGTTGAACAAAGGGCAGTAGCTTCCATCGTCTCTTGTTCTCCTCTTCTAGTTCTTTCTCCCGCATTCCCGAGGAAGCTCCCATGGACAGAGCCGCATCATCAGAAAGGCTTATCCCGAGGATTTCTACACGAGGATGATGCATGAGTGCTATCAGACATGGGCCCAGCTGGAGCATGAGGCGGGAACCCAGTTGCACAGGTGGGCAAGGGAGGAAGACCTTGAATGCAGGGGCTCCACGCCTCCAGGCGCTTTGAATATTTAACGCTGTAAGGTGTGAGCTTGAAATGTAACTGGAGTGGCACAAGCCTGGGAGGGAGGTGCCAGTCATGGGGAAGCCTTCGGCTCACTGTCTTTGTCTCTCCATCAGCCCTGCTGGCCCCTGCCAGCTCTGAGTCCCAGGCCTGCATTAGACCCTGTGTCCAAGGCCAGTGCACGTTGGGTTCTGAAAACCTGAAGAACCACTATGGGCAGATAGCCAGAGCAGGGCAGGCCTACACAGAGCCTTCTGGAGCTATCTTATAGGGCCTGGGTCAAAATGGAAGAGGCAGCTGTATATTCTTATTCGTGTCATAACTTTAAAAAATTACTTATGCATATTTTATGTGTATAAATGTTTTGCCTACATATATGTAGGTACAACTACATGTGTGCCTGGTGCCTGGTGCCCAGAGAAGTCAAAAGAGGGTATCAGACCTTGGAACTGGAGTTACAGATGTTGTGAGCTGCCTTGTGGGTGCCAGGAATTGATCCTGGACCCTCTCCAAGAGCGACAAGTACTCTCACCCTGTGCCGTCTCTCCAGCCCCCTAGTCTCTATCCTATCTCTTTATGCTGGGTCCTCACCCCCGTAACAACCCACAAATGCATTTTATTGATACATTATCTTCGGGGAACGAAATGAGGGTGTTCCATGGGCCAGACAGTTTACCAGGAAGTACCCCTGTAGCAGTGTTCTGTTCCCCTGCGGTTCTCTCCAAACTTCAGGGCTCCTCTCACTGACCCTCAGACACTCCTAAGGAGGAAGCGGGACCCTCTCCCACATGGCCTTTACTCCTCTGAACTCTTAACTGACCTCCCTTTACATAACCCTGGCTCCACCCCACAGGGTGGCAGTTATTTTAATGGCTGTGAACCAAGAGGTTACTGTTCTGTTACGAAAACACCATTAACTTAAGAACAAAGTGAAATCCATTATGCAAATACAGCCAGGGCAGCTAATTAAGGATTTATTCAGCGACAGCGGAAATAAAGCACCCAAATAGAGGAGGATGTCTTTCTGAGGAGTGGCCTGGCTCAGGGACCCTTCTCTGGCAGTCGGCTGTGACTACTACTGAGCATTTTGAGGTCAGAGATGGGCCTGAGGTCTTGAAGGGTACGAGTCTGCCTAGCAAATGTTGGCAGACACAGTTTGAGCTTGACTTCCTGCCTCAACGCCTACCAGCTATGTGGTGATGGTGTGAGGGTCTCTACCTCTCTCATAAGGAACTGTGCAGGTTAAATGAGACCCTGGGAAATGCTCGGCACAGTGCCTGGAGGTCTTTCCCCCTGTTCTGGCCAGCCGCATCCTGGGTTTGTTGGGGGCAATAGAGGAAGAACGAGGACACAAAAGGGGCGCAGCTCAGTTGGTAGCGTGCTTGTCTAGATTGCATAAGGCCCGGGGTCTGATCCCCGCGCCCCATGATGCTGGGCATGGCGGTATACTCCTGTAATCCCAGCGCTTGGGAGGCAGAGGCAGAAGGGGTGGTACAGTGGTTAGAAGAGCTTGCTGCACAGACTTGAGGACCAGAGTTTGGGGGTCCCTGCCTCCAGGTATCGACGTCTAAAGAGATAAGAAACACTTCTGGTCCCAGGCATTCCAGGAAGGGCCGGCCATTCTCCCTACATGTACAGCTTAGTTCATTCCACTTTATAAAAATGAAAAGGGGAGCCACTGAGGTTAGGGTCAGCTCTCTCTCCCTCCTCTTCCTCCTCCTCCTCTTCTGCTGTTTTTAAAACAGGGTCTCTTTGTGTTCCCCGGGCTGGCCTCAAAGCCCCGGATTCTGCTGAGGCATTGGGGACTGCAGGCATGTGCCACCATGGGCTGTGTAGCAGTCATAATTACGGTAAATCAATGAATTACTGCACTCTTGGTTTGTAACAGGGGTCAGCAAACTTCTTCTGTAAGCCACACAGCAAGTATGTTAGGCTTCCCTGGCCATATGGTCTCTCTTGCAAATATCCAAGTCTGCCATTGTAGTGTGAAAGCAGCCTAAGACGCAAATAAATGAGCCTGGATGTGTTCCAATAAAACTTTATTTCTAAAAAAAAAAAATACACTTTATTTCAAGACACTGAAATTTGAATTTCATGTTATTTCTTTGTATTTCTTTGTGTTTTTTAAAGGTTTTATTTTTAATTTTTTTTTTTTTTTTTTTTTTTTTTTTTTTGAGACAGGGTTTCTCTGTGTAGCTTTGTGCCTTTCCTGGAACTCACTTGGTAGCTCAGGCTGGCCTTGAACTCACAGAGATCCGCCTGCCTCTGCTTCCTGAGTGCTGGGATTAAAGGCGTGCACCACCACCACCACCACCACCACCACCACCACCACCACCACTGCCCGGCTTATTTTTAAATTTTTAATTTCTTTTTATTTTATGTGTTTTGAGTGTTTTGCCTGCACATATATGTGTGTTCAAATCATACATACCTGATGCCCTTGGAGGTACCAGAAGAGAGAATTTGATCCTCTGAAATGGATTTACAGATAGTTGGGAGCCACCATGTGGGTGCAGGGAACTGAACCTAGATCTTCTTCAAGAGCAACAAGGGCTCCTAACAGCTGAACCATCCATCTCTCCCACCCTATTTTTTATTTTTATGTATATGAGTGTTTTGTCTACTTATGTGTATGTGCACCATCCATGTACCTGGTGCCCAAGAACTGGAGTTATAGACAGTTCTTAGTCATCATGTGGGTGCCGGGAACCGAACCTGGGTCTTCAGAAAGAGCAGCCAGTGCTCTTGGCCACTGAGCCATCTCTCCACATACCCTCCTTTTTGAGACAAGGTTTTATTTTGTAGCTGGCCCCAGACTTACTAAGTAGCCCAGGCTGACTTCAAATTTGAGACACCGCCCCCCCCCACTTAGTCTCTGGAGTGCTTCTGGGCATGGGCACCACCCTGCTCGAGATTTGTGTGTTTTCAAATGAAATTCTGCTTTAGATTTTAAAAAATCAACCACTTAAAAATATAAAAGTCATCTTAACTTGTGGATTAAATAGACATGAGGCTAGACTTGGTCCAAACTGGTTACGTTGTCCATGCCTATCTCTAAACAAATTCAGGCCTAAGGAATTCCAGGTTGAAAAAGTGCGTCTGTGCTTTTAAAGAGAATACCATAGCCTTTACGAGAAGAATATTCAGATGTCTCACAGCTCCAATTAAGACAAATGAAGAGTAATGTGAATGTGCTTTTAAAAAAACCTTCAAAGCACGATAGAGTGCTGAGTATTATTATTGTTGTTGCTATTATTCCATCATTAGCAAGTCCTGTCTTATGGCTACCCTCATTTTCTCACGTGTACTAGAGTCT
Source organism: Peromyscus maniculatus bairdii (assembly GCF_049852395.1). NCBI lineage: Eukaryota > Metazoa > Chordata > Mammalia > Rodentia > Cricetidae > Peromyscus > Peromyscus maniculatus. The sequence goes on along the minus strand of NC_134859.1, from coordinate 63,763,524 downwards.
TTATTCCTGTTACTGAGGAGGTTGTAGCACAGCTCCTTCCCACTCTCTGAATGGTATCTGAATATAGTTCTCCACCTTTGGGCTGAATGCCATCCAAATTGCCTTAGCTTTGCTCTTAATTTTGATTTTCTAAATGATTTCATCATCTTTGTCGTTCCTGCTGCTCTCTAGCTCCTGCTAGACACACGGGCATAATACCACAAGATAAATGATAGAAATGAGTATATTTAATGTCATCCGATGATGATTTAAAAAAACCACAAAATCCTTTCCGAGCTGGCAGTGGAGCAGGTTGCCCGGTTCCTCTGTTCTGCCTCCTGCGACAGCGCATACGAAACATGGGTGGGCTCGGGATATTTGCATATATTCTGGGAACAGACAATGACATGTGTCGGATCACAAGGCCTGAGTCTTTTGTGATGTGTACAGCCGGGATGCTGGTACCAACAGAAAAGCCAGGCTCTGAGGCCCATCTCTTTCCTGCTCCGCCTTCTCCCTTTGAGTCCTACTACCCGCTCCTGACCCGGGCTGCCCCTGCTTCACTGACAATATCAGACAGGATCACAGCCGTAGGCAGTACAGCTGCGGGCAGAACCTGGTGGCCCCCTCCGCAGCTGCTGCTTCCTGTGCCTGCGAAGTGTCGGGCTTGTCAGCCACATCCCCTCCCTGGAGCAATCTTTGTTAACCAATTCCACTTCGGCCCACTGAGCAGAAGATGAAATACAGAGAGCTGTTCCCAAACCGACAAAGACAGCAGCCATTACCAAGGCCCTTCCCCAAGGTGATGCTGAAAGCTGGTTCACCTGGCACTTTGAGCCGGAGCAGAGAGAAAGGCAGCCAGAGCCCGTGATGGGAAATGGATGATTCAGGAGGGTTGTCTGCCCCTTCCCGGGCCCTCCTGCTCCTTCCTCCCTCCTGACACCCTGCCCTATTTTGTAACTGCTGGAGATTCCTCATCGATCACTGGCTCCCCACAGTACGTGGGCCACAGAGGCGTCAACAAGGCCCTCCAGAGCAGTCTTCGATGGCCTCTTCTCAGTGCTGGAGCAAAGCAGGCTGTAAGGAAGGTGTAGGTCCTAGCAAGGGCCCCCAGTTCAGGCGATGGGCATGCTGGGAAGTGGCAGTTGCAAACTTGCTAGGGTTCCCTGGTAACCCTAGGGTTTTAGACCCTCCTTTCTGGACTAGTCCTAACTATTCATTTCTTAGTCTCCCCCTCCACCCCTTCCCGCTTTATGTAAAGGCCTCTGTCTTTTCATCTTTCTTCTCAAACTTTGTAGCTTGTGTCTAAGAAAAAAAAAAAAAAAAGAAGAAGAAAAGAAAAGAAAAAAAGAAAAAGAAAAGAGAAAAGAGAAGGGGGGATCCCTAAGCACTCTAAGCATAAGAGTAAGGAATTGATGTCGAATGAGTAGGCTATTTATTGGGATCTAGGAAAAACCATTAAGAAAATAAGCACTTAAATGATTTTCAATCTGCCTGTGGAAGTCATCTGTCTTCATACTTGGGGAAAGGCCCGGTCTCCGATCCCGGTTTTGATTGACTGATTTCCAATTCTCTGAGCATTTCCCATAGGAGCCTCTCACCTATCTCCCATAATGACAGGCCTTTGCATTTCCAGGCAGTGTTTTACATTTATTTCCGATTTGCTCATAATGGTCAAAAATCTCTCTTCAATCCAAGGCATTTCTCCAACAGTGCACGTTTTCCCTCAGGCCAAATAGCTCAGCTGTGATCCACGGAAAATGAGAATTTCCCAAACACATCTTCGGACTTGGGGAGGGTCTAGCATCACAGATTCAGATGGAAAATTTCCCACTGTTAGATCAATATCTGGGCTAAGAAATAAATGCCACAGGGGCAGAGAGCTGGAGCAAAATGATTACAATCGGCACAATTACATTCACCGCAGAATCAGCTCACTGATTACTCCTAGGGTTGGGGAGTTCTGGTTTCACCCACCAGAGGACGGTTTGGGAATTAGAACATCACTCAGCATTTCATAATTCGACAGATTTGCCCCGTTGTCTTGGCACAAGTTCATTTTCCCCACACAATATGTCTCTGCAAATGGAGTTCTGTTTCAAGGAAAGAAGGAAGGTAGGAAGGAAGGCAAGATGGAAGAAAGGAAGAGCACATGGGAGGCCAAGGCTGCTAGATTAAAGGCAGGGCTCAAGAGTCACTCTGTGGGGTTTCTGGACCAGAGAGCGGACATATCTGCTCGGGTGAGCTGTAAGCCGCATCTTTCCCACAATTCCACTCAGCCTCGAGTCCATCAGGTAAAAAGGTTCAAGAACACCTGACTAGGCGTAGCGGTACATGCCTGAAGTCCAACATTTGGGAGACGATGGCAGAAAGACCTCGAGGTTGAGGCCAGTCTAGGATACACAGTGAGTCCCTTTCTCAAACAAACCAAAACAAAAGCACACATCTGAGACGGGGGTGTGGCTTGGTGAGGTATTTGTCTAGTGTGCAGGAATCCCTGGTGTCCGTCTCCAGCATCACAACCTAACTACAAAACACTGGGTGCTTTTTATTTTTGGAGATGCTGGGATGTGACCCACAGACTTGTGCATGCTAGGCAAGGGCTCTCCACTAAGTCCCACCTCCCACCCACACCCTCAGCCTTTGGGGTGGCTTCTTAATTATCTTGTTGACCAAGAAGTTGACTAGGCAAGTTTTCAGGACCTAAGAACTAATCTGAAGTTCTTTTGGGCGGCTACAGAAAAGAGACTGGCTCCTGGCTGAGGATTCTGTCTCATGGAGCCTAAGCTGAGCTTTGAAGAGGCAGAGCTGGCGTGGCTATCTCCCCGTGAATGCCGGGTAGGCGGGGGCCATGGCGAATGGATTGGGCGTGCTGCGCGGCTCTGTGTACTGACACCGGCCCCCAGGCCCACGGCATCCCTACCCCCTCCCAGTCTCCTCTTTAATCCCCACAACCAGATAATGTGGGATTTGGAAGCATGTAATAGCCATGAGACTCCATTATAGGCTATTACGAGCTTTATAGGCAGTACCTGGGGGATGCAGCAGGCTGCTGCTGCTGTGCTGTGGGGCTGCTGGGGCCAACAGGGAAGGAACACAGGAGCAGCCCCAAGGGCCAGAGGCACCTTTCCATTGTTTAGATACCCCCCCCCAAGGGACTCTGGTCTCTGGTGTCGGAGAGTCAGAAACCACCGAAGGGAAACGGCTGTCTCCCTCACAGACTGAGAAGGGTGGGAGAAGCCTAGAGATTCAAACACCAGAGATTCTCCGAGTTTATTGTTGGCGATCTGTGCACCATCCAGTGTCTGCGCTTGCGTTCGGAAGTGCCACAGGCCTTGGGGTGATCTTTTGGAGCGCCACAGGCTTGGCATCCCCTGAAGGTTGAGTGGCAACCCCAGGCATCCTGGTGACAACCACGAACCAGCCGGTACCACTTCCATTCAGTGTCCTGGGTTTCACAGGAGGAATTTGGGACGCGGAGTAGTGAGTCACTGGTCAAGGTCACATCAAGGTGACACCCAGATTAGAAGCAGAGTCAGATCTCCTTTTCGATGAAATAAGTCACAGAGAAGAAGCAAATGAGGCAGACAAATTCACAGGAAGGACAAGGCAGTGTATAATAAGAAGACAGATGGGGTGGGGGTGGGGTGAGGGTGGGGGTGAGGTGAGGGGGGTGGGGGGTGGGAGCTAGAGGCTGGGACATAAGAATGCATACTGCTTTTCCAGAGGACCTAAGTTCTGTTCCCAGCAACCATGTTGGGTGTTTCACAGCTGCCTGTAACCCCAGCTCCTGGAGGGGGGAGGTCAGACACCTCTAGCCTTTGTGGGCCCTTGCACTCAAGTATGCACGCACACGTACAAAATTTTAAAAACTTATAATAAAATAAATCTTTGAAAAATAAAGTGGGGAAGGGGAAAAAAAAGAAATGGGAAAGGAAACAGAACAACACAGAGGGCCCCTCAAAGAAGGGACAGGAGGAAGGGCGAGAAACCGCATTTGGGCGGACACCTGCTATTTCGTTTGGCATTTCCAAGGTGTAGTGAAGGTTGTGGGGACTCAGGACCTCTGCTGTCAGGATGGAGGGACAAGCAAAACAGATCTCAGTGTCAAGGGAGGCCTTGGGAATGGCCTGGAAACCGACTGCGGATCTAGATGGCATCACCTGGGCTCTGAATGTCACAGCAAGCTGGAAGGCTGTAGACGTGGGTCCCTCACTGAGGAATGAGGATAGGTGGCCAGGGCCGCGACAAATCCCTTCACCCAGATGGCCTTTTCTTTTTTGAAACAGGCAGACTGAGCTCTTGTTTCTGGGAAAGAAGGAGAATCCAGAATTAAAGACAATCCAGGCCACTCTGTCTAGGCAGGGAATTGACCATGAGTATCTTTCATCAGCGGATTTAAAGCAACGTTTCCCAAACATTCAACTTGCCAGCGGAGAAGCAGGGCTCTTGGACAAGACTGGAGGTATCCTCTATGCAGACAAGGCCCTCAGAGCCCTCCAGGTAAGGCTGTGCAGCCCCAGACCAATACAGCTCCCTTCTCTGGGCATCCTAGCTTCAGACTGGAAGCCCCCAGTGCATTCAATATGAAAGTTTTTGCCTTGTTCACTTTGGTCCTGATTTTTTAAGGCAGGGTTCTCTCTCTCTCTCTCTCTCTCTCTCTCTCTCTCTCTCTCTCTCTCTCTCTCTCTCTCTCTCTCTCTCTCTCTCTCCACCCTGGCTGTCCAGGATCTCACCTCGAATTCACAGAGATCCACCTGTCTCCGCCTCCCTAGCACTGGGATTAAAGGCGTGCACCGCCGCCGCCGCCACCACCACCGCCCATCCTGAGATTCCAAAATCTTGTCTGCCCTAAGTGAGCAGCTCTTGGTCTCCTAGGGTGAACCACGTCACAATTAATTAATTCGTCTTTCTTGGGCCTGCCCTTCCAGCACATGATTTGCCAGCTGGGAGGCACAGTGTGTGACGGAGAGAAGGTGGTGGATATAATACCCGGTCTGCCTGTCACGGTGAAGACCACCTCGAAGAGCTATCAAGCCAACAGCCTGGTCATCACTGCTGGTCCCTGGACCAACCGGGTTCTCCGTCCCCTGGGAATTGAGTTGCCTCTCCAGGTAGGGCAAGCGGAGCCTGAGAGTCAGTAACTAAGAGAGGAAACCTTGGAGCCAGCCAGGCTTGACTCAGCCTTGGACCTGCCACTTCCTAGCAGTCAACACTGGAAATTAGTTCACCTCATTAAGCGTCAGGTTTTACCAGTGTGGGAAATTACAGCTACCTCAAAAGGCTATTGGTAAACTAATTTATCTGCTGTGTGTAGAGCCTCCAGGAGATGGCCAGACTTCTAGTAAGCATAATATGAATAAATAGGAAGTGTATGGACTCCTGGAAAGATGGTGGAGGAGGGCTGGGGTGCTGCCGTGGGAGAAATCTAAGAATAGAGACAAGATAAGTTTGGAGACCTTTGTGCAACATAATGTGTATTATGAGTACGTGAGACAAGAATTAGGTCAAGCAGGCTGGCTAGGAAAGGGCCACAGGACCCTACCAGAATTGGCTATTCCATGACTTCCCCCTTTATCGCCTATTTCCTCCTGCATCAAGACCCTTAGGATCAATGTGTGTTACTGGCGAGAGAAGGTCCCTGGGAGCTATAGCGTATCACAGGCTTTCCCGTGTATTCTGAGTCTGGACATGGCCCCCCACCACATCTATGGACTTCCAGCATCAGAGTACCCAGGGCTGATGAAGGTAAGCTACTGGACTACTAGGGGTCCATGCACTTCTGGGCACTCATACCTAATTCATGTTCCAACATATCTCTGTAGGACCCTCCCGGAGCCTGCTTCACTATTGATCTATTACACTATTTACAGCATAATACCCTATGTCCCACCCTGCCCTGAGGCCTAGGGTGCATTGTCCTTATAAACACAGGGTGGTGCTGGAGATGAGCACTGGGCAACTTCAGGTGCTAACACATCCTAGCCCCTGCCAGGATCGGGGATTGGGATGATGGGTGGAGACACCCTGCGTCCAAACCCACCCTTCACTGGCTGGTATGTTCAAAAGGCCAGCTTTACAGCCTATGCTATTCCAATGGGGGCATAGATCTGCTATCACCATGGTGACAGTGTGGACCCAGAGGAGCGGGACTGCCCCACAACCGTCTCGGGCACCCAAGATGTTCAGATTCTATGCCACTTTGTCAGAGACCACTTACCAGGCCTTCGGCCCGAGCCAGACATCATGGAGCGCTGCATGTACACGGTAAGCCGGCTGTTCCGAGGAACAGGGGAGGAGATCGACAGACCCATAACTGCCAGGCCTGACTCCATTTGACCTCTCACCCAGTATGTGACTTTAAACTAGCCAGCTAATTCCTGTGGGTGGTTCACCTCGATAAGAGAGGGGCCTGTTAGAGATTATTCATATTTCTTTTTATTAGGCGGCGAGGCTTTTGCCTGGCAGTCCTTCCCTATATTTCCCAGAAGAGCTCTAAAACAGTTCTTGGCAAGATGCTCCCAGTTGAGCAGGCCTTGGGGACAAAGAGAAGAGACAGATGCCACTGGGCCCGAGGCATCTTGGCTAAAGTTAGTTCGCAAAGATGACCACCTACTGTGTCCAGGGCACAGCAGGAAAGTGACAGCTGTTCAGTAAGAACCGGCATGTCTAGAAGGGATGGGCCGGCAGGGGCCGACCTCAGCCCCATGCAGTCCTCTAGGGAAAGAGTCCCAGGCCAGTTCCTTCCTGCCCCAGCCTGTAGGCCCTACCCCTCCTGTCCTCAGAGGACACAGGTATGACCTTCTTTCTAGAACACGCCCGATGAGCACTTCATTCTTGATTGTCACCCAAAGTACGACAACATCGTCATCGGCGCTGGATTCTCTGGTGAGCTTGAGGATGGGAAGGTGGGGAACAGACCCACTGAAGTACCAGACAGACGGGGCTCCCGTGGGCATTAACTGAAGTCCGGACACTGGGTGTATAGGGAGGGTAGGCAGTCAAAAAAAGGGGGCACTTGTGGCAGAAGGCAATGTCTAGCTTTGGGATCAGACCAAGAGGAAAGGAAACACTGTTTGGATGTGGAAGGAACTTCCCTAGAGCTCAGAGTCTGTGCTTGAAGACACACATTCTTCACCCAGGGCATGGATTCAAGCTCTCCCCTGTCGTGGGGAAGATCCTCTGTGAGCTAAGCATGAAATTACCACCGTCCTATGACTTGGTGCCGTTTCGAATGAGCCGCTTCTCTCCACGGATCAAAGCCCACTTTAGACTCCAGCTGACTCCTGAGGAGGAGAGCCCTCATGGGGAAGACTTCTAGAAGGAAGTGACCTTAACATGTTTCCTTTCCTTCTGCTTCTATGGAATCTCCTGTAAACACTAAATGATTGACCCTCTTTTCCCAGTCATCTTCCCAAGTCCATCTATCTCCTTTCCCATCCCCGGAAAGTCAGCCAGAGATTCACCATCCCAGAACAGCAAGGAGCTTTAAGATGGATGTCTCAATGGGGAGGGGCTTGAGATGGGCTGAGTAGACTAGGGGCTCCTTGAATTTCTCTTTCTTGAGCATGCTCTGACTAAATCTGCACAGGGGAGCGTGAAGAAGATTATCTTTTATAAACCACTAGTGCCTTTGGGGTTTCCTTCCCAAGAGCTTGAACCGGTCTCCATCACCAGCTCACATAAAGTCTTACCTCTAATAAATAAACATTTGCCAGGAAAAAGAAAAAAGTTGCTGGAAAAAAATAAACAAAAACCCCACATTGCCCAGTGTCTGAGGAAGTCTTTATTGTCTATGTAACTCTATTTCTTATCAGCTTTAATGATCTAAATTAGCACCCCAGAGTCTGCTACCCCCAGGAATCCACAGAGTCTCTGTCCCGGCGACGCACTGTGCCCTTCTTGTCTGCTGTTTGTCTCATCCTCATCTTCTCTCTGGATCTGTGGAGAGGCTCAGCTCCCCACTCTCTCATTAAGGTGTATTGTCAGGTCCTTATGAAGACAGAACTGTTATACCAGAAAGGAAGCCAGAGACACACTCGCTTAGAAACCCCGTTCAATGTTTGAATGTTAAATGTGCCATTTTATTATCATTAGGATTGCTCCCACTTAATGAAACAGCATTAGCACCCGGGCGGCTGGCCTCCTTGCACTAATTGCTTTGGAAGAGAATGGGGCTTGTAACTACCCCTGGGTGGGTGGAGGGGTGAGGGGTGTGAACAGGGATTCAGGCAAGGTTGATGTGCTTAGATGGTACCCAAAAGCCAGGGGGCAGGGGGCCTCCAAAGAGGGCCAGTTCCACCCTGGAGAGCAGGATCTTAGTGTTCCAGGGAGAGAGAAGCTGGGACAAAGAGGGGTGGGTATGACAGGGAAAGTGAGCAATAGGAATAAAATATCCACAAAGAAACACACCGCAAGGAAAATTACTCCACTTACCTTTCAGTCCTTAAAGACCCAGACTTGTGCCTTAGCCCTGATTGATTTCTCCAGTGAGTTCCAAATGCTAGCTCGTCCTGTCAGCCCCATGACAAGTCTGTTTTTGGGGTAATTTCACACAGTTCTCAGAAACTCAGTTCTATAAAATGGCAATAATAATACTGACCAACTATACAGAGGTGTGTAAGGATCAGATATTATTATCACTTACTCATCTGACACAGAAATATTGACTTAGTTTCTATTATATGTCGGGTACTGTGTAGTGTGCTAGTTAGTTTTAACTGTCTATTGGACGCAACCCAGAATATCTGGGAAGAGAATCTTAATGAGGGATTCCATGGATTGACCTGTGGCATGTCTGTGAAGGATTGTCTTGATTACTGACATGTGAAGACTCAGGCCACTGTGGGCATCATCATTCCCTAGGCAGAGGTCTCTAGACTCTATAAGGATAGGGAAGGCTGCTGAGTATTAGGCAAGCAAGGACACATACAGTTATTCTCTCTGCTCTTGACCATAGATGCAATACTTGTAAGTTTCTGCCTTGACTTCCCTACAATAATGGGCTCTAATCTGGATCTGTAAGACAAGTAAATCCCTTTCTTCCCTAAATTGCTTTTTTCCAGGATATTCGTCACAGCAACAGAAAAAGGAACCAAGACAATCAGTAAACACACAGATGGAAATCCCTGTTCTGAAACAGCAGAGTGGGCCTGTCTTAGTTAGTTAGGGTTTCTGTTGTTGTGATAAAGCACCATGACCATAAACAACTTGGGGAAGAAAGGGTTGATTTCAGCTTAAATCTCTCAAGTCACACTCCACTGCTGAAGGACGTCTGCAGGAACTCAAACAAGGCAGGAACCTGGAGTCCAGAGTTGATGCAGAGGTCATGGAGGGGTGCTGCTTACTGGCTTTCTCTTACTGGCTTGCTCAGCTTGCTTTCTTACAGCACCCAGAACCACCAGCCCAAGTGTAGCACCACTCACAATGAACTGGGCCCTCCCACATCAATCACTAGTTAAGAAAATGCCCTGCAGGCTTTCCTGCAACCTGATCTTATAGAGGCATTTTCTTAGTTGAGAGTTCTTCTTCTTCCCAAATGACTCTAGCTTGTGTCAAGTTGACATAAAACTAGCCCGCACAGGGCCTCAAAAAAATTAGAAAGAGAAGTAATCTATGATCTGGCAGTTCCACTTCTGAGTAGGTCTAAAGATTTGAAAGTAGTGTCTCCAAATGATATCTATACACCCATGATTTAGCATCATTATTCACAATGGCCAGAAACAGCCCAGATGTCCATGAACACATGAATGGATGAACAAAACATAGTCTGTACATGTCACGGGGTAGTACTGAGTCTTGAAAAGGAAGAGACCCTGACACGTACTGCTTCATGGCTAAAATGAGGGCGCGTTAAGTGAAATAAGCAAAGAGACAGAAGGACCAATCCTGTGTAGACCCACCTGTGCGAGTCCAGTGGTGAGATTCACAGAGGCTGAGAGAGAATGCGCCAGGGCTGAGAGGAGGAAGAGGAAGCTGTGCTTTGTTATACATCCAGAGCTCAGTTTTTGGAGGATGACAGAAGTTCTGGGAGTTGTGCGAATGTGTTTAATGTCACTGAGCTAACTATGCACCTCACGGAGCTGAGACGATAAATGTTACATGTATTCTACCACGACTTTTAAAACTTTACTCTTATGGAGCTGATGGTGGCAGTGAGAAGACATGTAAGCAGTGCATGCACGTAAATTAATTTATTTTTATTTTTATTTTTTTTATGAGACAGGGTTTCTCTGTGTAGCCCTGGTTTTTGCTCTGTAGACCAGGCTGACCTTGAGCTAAGAACATACATGTAAGTTATAACACATGTAAATTAAAACATATAATGTTCTGGGGGACATCAGACTAGGGAGGGACAAGAAACTCTGGGAGAAGCTGAGCCTTCCCATGAGTGGTCAACGGTAGTCTTACTGAGGAGTGGGTCACGAAGGGCGAGCCATGCACTGGATGTCTATTAAAGAACGGCGTGAAGAGCTGAGGGGGTGTGGCTCCTTTGGTAGAGTATCTGCCTAGTGTGCATGAAGCCCCAGATTCAGATTCCCCAGCAGCACACAAACCAGGCATGGTGCCCACCTGTAACCTCAGCACTTAGAAGACAGAGGCAGGAGGACCAGAAGTTCAAGGTCATGCTCAGCTATATAGAGATGAACTTGAGGCCAGCATGGTTCTGTTTGAAAAAGAAAAGGAATGGGCACAAAGCAAAAGACTGTGGTATAGTATAACATGTGTGTGTGTGGGGGGGAGGGCATGTCAGACCGCGTTCTTCCCATGAGCTCAGCAACTCCATCTCACGCTGACAAAGCTGGCGAGAGCCGTCTAAGGAGCATGCCTCTGCTGCAGGGCCTACCGCCCGCCTTCTGTTTCCTCTGCCTCTCCGATGCGCTGGCCTCCTCCCCCAGCCAGCTGCAGTTCCCCTTCCAAAATATCCAGCTTTATTCAGCTTGTCAGTGACAGCCAAAAGGGGAGACCAATGTCTTGCAGAGGCTGAGAAAGGACAAGTGGGGGAGACTAGCAAACCCTGCCTGAGCAGCCTTAGGCCTTGACCACAGAGTCTCCACGGAAGCAACAGCCACAGAGCGGTAGCCGTGGCGCCAAGGGGTGTGTGGGACCAGGCTGGCAGAGAATGGGGTGAAACGGAGGGTCAGGTGAGGAGAGACTGGCATCCTGCGGCCAAGGAGGAGAGCCGGGCCTGCGGGAGCATGGCACACACAAAGCCGTGCATCGGTGGGAGGCAGGGAGGGAGCTGTCCGTAGCTGGAGTTGGATGGGATCACAGGAGAGGTGACCTAGGGGGAAGTCTGGGAGCACAGGGAAGCAGAAGTCCCTGCGGAAGGGGTTGGAGGACGGGGTGAGGGCCTCTGCAGTAGTCAGGGCTTTGCCCAGCACAGCAGCATTATCTCATTCGCCTGAGCATGGCCAGGCAGCCCCTTCATGGGCAGCCCCTCCATATCTTCAAGATGGAAGAAAAATCAGAAGCAATTGGGAGGTAGTAAGAGTCCTCAGGAGGGGCAGCTGGGGTCTGCACAGGCTGCGAGGGAAAGATAAGGGCAATGAAGAGAAAGAGGCCAGAGTGGTTGCCAACCAGACTAGGGAAAACAGAGGCAGGCTAAAAATAGACCGGGGCTGCAGAGGGAGGAGAGCCAGGCCAGAAAAGGCGGGGAGCCGAGGCAATCGATGCTGCTCCCCACTCTGACCCAATTCTTCATCCCTCGGCCTCACCAAATTGACAAATGAGGTCTTGGTGGGGAAAGAGGGGGAGACTGGCCCAGAGGGAGGGCAGGACCTAGGAACTCGGCGATCTGAAGGTCAGGCCTGGTTCAACTCTCTCGGCGAAGTCTGGTGGTACTCCTGAACAGGCCCGAGAGCTTAAGGAATGTGCATCCAGCCTGGAAGGGGCCAGAACAAGGCAAAGAGAAGAGCTGACCTCCAGACACAGGCTGGAAAATGACTCTAGGCATGCCTGCATTTCACTTCTCAGAGAGAACAATGAAAGAGAATCTGGCTCTTTCTGTGTCGGACAGGCTTTGCAGCAAGAGGGATTTAGATTAGACTTCAGGAAATCTATCCCCTTAGGCAGAAGCGTGAGAAATTAAGACATGGACATGAGCACTGTTAGAGCACTTTCTGCGAGCATCATCGTCGGCATGGAGAAGCCCTTCTCCTCAGGCCTGGAGAGGCTCACCTGAAGGCCAGGGCCTGTGGCATCCCCCTGGAAGACAGCTGGCTAGGCTCCCTGTGACTCTGCACCATTGGAGACAGGTTGCTAGGTGTAGGAGGGATACACAAGGAGGGTTGGATCTGTCAGCCCGGGTAGGGGTGGGGGAGGGGTGGGGAGGGAGGGACAAGGGGCAGGCTTCTATCCTGCGTGCCCAGTGGCATTTGCATAACTTTGAATAATGAATAAGCCCAGCTCTGGGGTTCCTACTCAGCACCGCTCATCTGCATCTTTATTAAGCTTTATAAATGATTCAGCTCTCTACCCCTTCCCTCAGCCCTGCCCAGCCTGCCCCGAGCATCAGGGTAGCTGATTGCTCATTATTTTAGACTAGATTTGTTTCACCAACATCCAGTGAGGCATGGAGTGGGGGACGCAGGAGGGAGGAATGGATCCAGTGGGCAGGAAGAGTGGAGGGGTCGGACCAGAGTGTGGAAGCAGCTACAAGAAGGCAAGTTCGAGGCCAGCTCCAAGCAGAGACAGGGCAGCTACAGACCAGAGCATATTTCTTTAACTTGATCCTGGGGCCAACATCTTAGGGCAGAGCCATTTCGTAGAGTCCCTGAACTGTATGTACTGGGTTCAAATCCTACTTAAATCCCTCACTTTGCTTAGGTCTGCTGCCAAGCTCCCAGCAGGCTCTGGCTCAGCTCCAGCTCTGCACGCAGTAGCGCAGTAGCGTCTTGAACAGCCAAGTGAGTACAGCCCCTGGGGAAGTTCTCACTTTTTCCTGAGGCAGGAATTTTGCTATTTGCACAGAAAAGGGTAAAAAAAAAAAAATCTGTTATCCTTGCAAGGCAAGAGGCAGCACTGGGCTATTAGGGAGAAAGAGCTGGGAACAGGCACGCACGGTGTGTGAATTTGGAGGGAAAGGAGCACCCTGTCCAGTACACCTCAAAAGAGGTGCTGGAGGAGGTGTTTACCCTCTTGGCCAGCTTGCTCATGCCGGCAGCCCTGTGAACTGCCTGGTCTGTCTGCCGACTGAAGGCTGGGAGATGTATTTCACAGCCTGGATAGGAGGGACCTCCAAGTCCTGGATAGGAGGGACCTCCAAGTGCAGGGACCTCTAAGTGCTGGAAGACAGACAGGGCTTTTCTCTAATCTGGCTGCCCATGAAAACTTATGTGATGCAGGGGCCGCACCCAAGGCCAGTTAAATCGGAATCCCTGAGAGAAAAGGCTGTACACATAGTCTTTTATTATTTTTTAAAGCCCTTTAATCTTGTTTGGATCTCGTTTTGAACAAACCAACCCCCCACCTTTTTTTTCAATACTGAGGACTGAATTCAGGGTCCTGCACACGCCAGTCAAATGTTACACAGTTGAGCTGTATTCCCACCTCTTACTATTTTATCATTTTGTGACCGTGTGTGCACGTGGGTGAATGCAGGTGCAAGCTTGCCATGTGTAGAGATCAGGCCTTTGGTATCTCTCTTTATCTTCCACCTTGTTCACCACTGTGTAGTACTCCAGGCTAGCTGGACAGAGAGCCTCCTTGGATTCTCCCACCTTGTCAGAGCACTGTGACTGCAGATGTGCTACCAAGACCAGCTTTTATACAGGCTCTGGGATCTGAACCCAGGTCCTCAGGCTAACAAAGCAAGAGTTCTACACACTGAGCCATCTCCTCAGCCCTTATCCCCTTTTTATTTTTATTTTTGGAACAGACTCACTAAGTTGCCTAGGCTGGCCTTGAACTTGTGATTTTCCTGCCTCAGCCTCCTGAGTACTTGCGATTACAGGCCTGTGCATCTGTTTGATATAAAACGCATGTATAAATACATGTAAAATAAAAACTAGCAACAGTAGGGAAATTTAAATACTGACTGGATGTTTGATAGTAAGAAACTATTGATCAGTTTTTGGGTGTGATGAGAGTGTTGTGATTATCTTTTTGTAAGAGCCATTTTCTTTTCTTTGGGGGGGGGATCAATAAAAAGGGTTTCCTGATGAATCGTCAGCTCTGCCACCACCTGACGGGGGAAGGGAGTGGGGCATAGATCCCTACCGAACACTGTTGTGACTCGAAGGGTAACACGGAGTCATTTTACTTTTCTTTTTACATTTTGTTCACAAACAGAAATGGCTGCAGCTCTGACCCTCGGGGGAACCAGGACTTAGGAGAGCAGGGACCCAGAGCACCTCTGAGAACAGAACCAGCTTCTGGAAGGGTCTTGCATGATTCTGCATAACAGTGGAAGGCCCGTCCTCTAACATCTGAGGCCTCAGGCTACATGGGCACAAAACCAGAGCTGCAGAGTCCTCATCAGGCTTCTTGTGCCCACCAGCCTCTAGAGCAGTGGTTCTCACCCTTCCTAATGCTGCGACCCTTTAGCACAGTTCCTGGTGGTGTGCTGACCCCCAACCATAAAATTATTTTCCTTGCTACTTCATAACTGTAATTTGTTACTGTAAGTATCTGATTTTCGACTCCTGTGAAAGGGTCGCTGGACTCATAAAGGGTGGCGACAGGTTGAGAATCTGTGCTCCGAACACTTGTCTATGTTCTGTGGACCAGAAAGCCACTTCCTGAAGCATCCCACCCTCAGCCGGCTCTCTAGGAGCCTGACCCCCACTGGCTGTCAGCCACTCTTCCCTGGACTCATCGGCCTCTGACCAGTCAGGGCACACTAGCCCAGATGACTTCATCGTCACGGAGGTGAGGGGATGCAGTACACAAGTGGAGGGAATATGGACGGGCAGGCGGGCGGCAGGCGGGTGCCAGGCACCCACCCACAGCGGCGGAAGAAGCTCCGTGGCTGTTGCCGTGTGCTGGGAGCCGCTTCCTACCTAGGTCCTATTTGCATAGCACACTCCTTTAATGAAACAAATCTCAGAGCCTTAAGTCTCTTCCACCCGGGAGCAGTCTCCTCCTCAGCCTAGCCAGGCCACCCTTGCACCGACCATTCACACCTTCTCCAAGGCCCCGGAGATACAATTTCTCACCCAGTAGGGTGAGTTTCCGGTCACAGAACTTAGCCCTGCCCTCCACCCAGCCCTGCCTGGCACTGCTAGCTCCTCCGGCCTCTCTGGCTCCGTTTGGGTCTCAATCATCTCTGCTCCATTACTTTCCCTGATGGCCTCCAGGGGCTGGGAACGGAGGGGAGAGCTGGGGAAAGGGGAGGGTTGGGGAGGGGGGAGGGGAGGTCTGCTTGAGAGAGTGTTGGAATCCGTGCCTGCGCATCACCCGCTGCCATGAGTTATTTCAGCATCGATGTTTGTCTCGAGCTGATTATTCCAGCTCCAGAACAGGTGGAGCAGCCTGCGGTGGCTTATTCGTCAGCCAAGGCCATCTGTTCCCAACAAGCTGAGATTTGTAGCTGATTTCTACTGGGGAGCCAGGAGTGGGGGTGGGGAGGGACATGAAATTGCACTCAGGCCCTGGGGGACCCACTGTCCTTCCCAGTCCTTCTGGTATGCCTCAAGTCCCAGGTGGCCCTTCTACACCCAAACCTTCTTGTTTCCTTCGAGAAACTCCCTGGTCACTTGATTCAATAACAACGCTTTTTCCTTTTCCTTAAGAGGATAAACCTTCCCAGGTGGAAACAGACATTAGATGCACAAATCTATCAGCCAGTACAAAGTTGGGCCAGTGAGAAATGTCTCTTTAGAGATGGGGATATATATATATATCTCCATATGACCTCCATTTCACCTCCAGCCCCTTTATCAATAGGAATGTCCTTACCCAAAGCCATTCCCTGCAGGGCTCTGGGGTTTGGATTCTCTTCTCCCCATCCTCCCCACCCTCCAATCTGTTTCTTTTCCAGCTTCTACTCTCAGGCCTGCCGGCAGATGCCTGCTGCTTTAAGGGCGGCATTCCCTGAGCAAGGAGCCAAGCAGCTCCTAAGCAGCTTTGCCACATGGCTTAGCCACCCCCCACCACACCACACACAGCCCTGACATCTACACAGAGGAGGCTAAGAAAGAATCTTCCAGCCAGCCACACAGGACAGCGGAGGGGCCTTCTTTGGCGTTAGTGCCCACACCTGTACTGACTTTCAAAAATCACATACACATGTCATGTTAACAGCATAGATACCTTACAACACACACACACACACACACACACGCACGCACGCACGCACGCACGCACGCACGCACGCACGCACGCATGTGCACACACGGGGATGGGGTAGGGAAGGGGGTGTGTGTTTGGCTATGCTGCGGACTGGCCCTAGTACCTGGAGTTACAGATACTCACCACCCTCCCAACTCGGGCACACATGCATGGCTGGGAAGAGAACCCATGGCCTCACACATGTTCTTCACCACTCACAGCTATCTCGCTGGCCTGGGACTTGTTATATAGACCAGGCTAGCCTCGACGAACTCAGGAAGATCCATCTGTCCCTGTCTCCCAGAGTGTTGGGATTCAAGGCATTTGCTACCACGGCCAGTTGTCCTGTGTACTTGTAACCTTTAACAGCCCATTAACATCTATAAAACCATTTCTCTGTCCCATCCTCTTCCCTTCCCACCCTTCTTCCTTTCCTTCCTCCATTCTGGGGATGGAACCCAGGTGTTGCAGAGGCTAGACAAGCATGGTACCCCTGAGCTACATCTTCAGCCCCAAGCTGCCTCGCTGCTCTCTAGGTTTATTCCAGTAGGTCCTTGTGAGCAGGAGCAGCCTTCCTATCACCAGTGCCTGCTTGGTGGCTAAGTATGTGTCCACTAGGAAGAGATGCCCCCCTAGAAGAGCTAAGGTCCATGGAGGCACATCACAAGACTTGTCCTTGGCACAAAACCTTCCATAGCCACCCACCAGGGTTACTATGACTTGCTCTACATCATATAGTAGTACCTAGGGGCAGGACTGTGCCCTCCAGCAAGGGTGCCAACCTGTACTTGATGCCAAGCCCCGGGGTTTAAATGAGACACTGACCTATTTCATCACACATGATTTTATGTGTCTGGCTGCTGGCCGTTGACCTGTCTTTCAAAGACTCACTGTTTCAAAGCGGCCAGCTCCACCTTCCCACAGCACCACCTTTCCCCCCAACTCCCTTTTTTTTATTTTATTCCCCACTTTGAAATCCCCTAGCGCCCTCTCTTCCCCAAATGCATTTGCTTCTTCTCCTAATCTAGTCAGATCGTAAATGTGGCACAAAACATATAAAAATTTATTAAAATGTGGAGACTCTTTGACTCTTGAGTCACCTCAAATATAATTTGCCTGAACGGTGTCAAAACTTAATATCCTTTAAAAAATTTTTTTTGATAAAACTGTCATAGCTGACTTTTGATATCAAAAGCAAATTCTATCTGCACATATAAGTATTCTGCTGGGAGATTTGTGCCACCAACTTCAATCGCAAAGCACATAGTCTTTCTGGAATCTCCCTGGTGGATATGACCCTCCGTAGGAGCATACACTACAGAAAACTCAATTTCTCTGTCAAATTCCTTCTAAACAGATCTAGCATCCTTGTTAGCTCCAAAATGGCTATTGCTTTGGATCTCTCTCTTCCCAGATCAAATCTCAAGAATGGTCTGGATTGTTCTGTCATACTGTCCTGAAATTAGATGAAGTGAATATCACTTAAAATATGCACTCAGAGCCGTGTGGAACTGTTATTCATATTGTAGGCACAGTGGGAGTGCAGTGCAAATGTGATAATGTATGGGGGGCGGAGATGCTCTGAAAATTATAAAGAGTAACACAAATGTGAGGTAGGCATTTTATCCCTAAATTGCCAAGAGCGTTTTCTTCCTCAGGCTGGGCCTGCTGAATACCAAGCACATAGCAGCTATGACAGTAGGTCTTCACTTTCCTGCCTCTTCTTTCTTTTTCTGACAAGCCTGGAATGGTTCCAGATGCCTGGCCAGCTGCTGGAACCAAGCAGAAGAATTTGCTTGAAAAGCTGACATCACCTCTCTGAACCCCAGGGACCTGGGGGGAGAGGGGGACAATGACACTTAACAGAATTGTGAGGGATTATGCCAGCCAAGTGCGCACAAGGGCTGGAGACCCAGCAAACTCGGGGCATGGGAGCCATTGCTACCTCCTCAGCAAACAGGGAACTGGGAAGCTCTCCTCCCACTCACCCCACTCTCCTCCACCCCGGTCCACCGTTGCCTCAGCCCCAAGACTTCAAGAGGCCTTAAAAAGGAGGGAAACGGCTTCCTTGGCCTTCTTGATGCTGAAACCATTAAAAGGGCAATGCCGAATGTGATGAAGACTCCAGAACAATCCAGACCACGCTTGTGATTTGATCTGGGAAGAGACAGCTCCAAAGCACTTGGGAGGCAGTTTGAGGCCAGCCTGGTCTACAGACTGAGTTCCAGGACAGCCTGGACTACAGAGAGAGGTCCTGTAACAGGCAGAAAAAAAAAGGCAATGCCATACACAAGGCCCTGTCAACTGCTTGAGACAAAGCAAGAATTGCCCTTTTAAAATGTGTGGCTTCTGGGAGCAATATGGGGGAATCAAGGTGGGGGTGTGGAGCCAGAGTCTACTGAGCTCTAAAACCAGGGCTGTGGACTTGCAAATAAGATCTGACTATGGCGCACACCTTTAATCCCAGCACTCGGGAGGCAGAGGCAGGTGGATCTCTGTGAGTTCGAGGCCATCCTGGTCTACAGAGCGAGATCCAGGACAGGCTCCAAAACTACACAGAGAAACCCTGTCTCATAAAGACCAGCACCTGCCTGGTCTGGCAGAGTGGGGAAGGAAAGAGGGTGATGAGGGATGAGACCACTGGATGGAAGCCAAGCTCAGCTAGATCATGAGCTTCCCCAGCACCCAGGCCTCCCAGCCCTATGGGTGCCACCTCCGCCGGGTGCCCTGGCTGCAGCAGTGAGCTCTGAACTTAGGAACAAAAAGCTCTTGCTAGCAACACCACTCACTTTACAAATGGGGAAACCGAGGCCAGAAGAGTCAGCCCCTTTTCCAAAGGTTGCGAAGTCGGTAGCCTGTTGGTTTTTGCCACTGTGCCTGAACTCCGACTGAGATAGTGTATTGTCAGCTGCCCCAAAGGCAGAACCGTGGTGCAGGGGTGTCCCTGGGCTAGAGGGTTTAGAGAAGACTGTAGCCCGGGGAAAGATGAAAGGATCTGTAGCTGCGAGCAGCGGGCGGGGACAGACTAGCATAGTCCCGTCTGACATGTGCTGCTGTGTAAGAGGTGATGAGTTGTTCCGGGTTCCCGAGAACCGGCTCCAGCTCCGAGGAAATGAAAGGGGAACAGAAGGGATTAAGGTTAGATTTAAGAGAGCACTTTCTCCCAGGGATGATAATGTGGCCCTTTATTCAGTGACCAAGGCAGGCTGTGAACTCATCCCCTGTCCCTCCCACTCCTGAGGCCTTTGGGAATCCATCTTCCAGTCCCACACAGCCTGCTTGGAGTGCAGGAAGCAAATGAGGTGGCTGACTTTAAAAAGTCCCCGCCATTCAGGTAGGCGCTCCTTTCCCTAGATGGGCCTCCTGGGCTCCTTGCTGAGCGTGAGGACTGCAGTCATTCAGGCTCTGGGGCCCTGGGGGGAGAACAGCAGTCATGGCATCTCTTGCAACACGCTCCCTGCCAAATTGATTCAAATTGGCTTGGATATGAACATATGATTAAAGGAGCGGCGTGATTCATTTATCAGGAGAGATTAAAGAGCGGCATCTGCGCAGCCTAGCTGGGGGACAATTAAGGAGCAAATCGCTAAGTGTCTGTGCCACCAGGCACGGGGGCCGGGGATGGGGGAAGGACAGCCGGGATAATCTGCCAAGAGGACTCGTGGACAAAGGGAGCAGTTCGGGGGCTCACCGCCTGCTGTTGTGGTGTCTGGGCGCTATGGGGAGCCCCCCAGGGCTTTGGCTCCTGCCCTTGCCTCTTATTCATTCAGGGAGAATTGAACGGGACACACAGGGCGGCTGCAAGACTCCCAGCACCGGGACTTGGGCTTTGCTTTGTGGACTCACAAGCATCTCGGGAAAGAGGGGTACTGTGGGTATTCCGGAACTTGTGGAGTTTTCCCGGTGTGACCCAAATGAAGACATGCTTTGGTGGCCTTCTGGGCCTCGGGGAGTGGGAACCAAGAGAGTTGCCCCTTCATAACCTGGAGCCTACAACCCTAGCCAAGGCTTATGTGGGAGCTTGGACAAGCATTGGTGGCGGCAGTGCTGTGGCCTCTGGTTTTCCCAGGCGGCTGTGGTATGAGCACTGCTCATCCCGCTCTGCCTCGGGACCTTTGTTCTTTCTTCCCCGTGGATGCCCCAGCAATAACTGCCCACCCATGCAATCACTTTCCTGCAAGCCCTCACCCCAGATACTGCTTTGAGGTTCCTTCAGTCTGCCTTCCCAAGGCATTGTCTTTTCACAGCTCTGAAGCACCTTCTCTGTCCTCCTGCAATATCCCTCGCTCACACCCCCAGAGGACAGGCTCCGTGATTTACTTTCCTCGGGCCGGAAGCTGACACATGGCAGCAGGTGAGGCATATGCTCTGAGTGTCGAATTCCTCACCGGGATTATCCCTGGTCTGAAAGGACCACGCCCAAACCACAGCCGCTAATAAAGACAGCTTTCTCAACTGCCGAGCCTTGAGTGACACACATTTTCTGACTGGAGCAAAAGCCTGCTCGCCCCAACCTGAGTGTGTGGGCTCGCACCTGGGATCCTGGCATTAGGCGGGGCTGAGGCAGGACAAGTGGGAATTGAGGGTCAGCCTGGGCTGCACAGTGAGATTCAACAAACAAATATAACTTCACTTTCATTGCATTTTCTCTTTGTGGGAGGGCAGGCAGCTTTGTTCTAGAAGAATCCACTTCACAGTTCTCCCCGGCTTGTTTTGGTGACTTCCCCTCCTGTTTTCCTCTCTTGACGTTCTGGGTGGCTGACATCACCAGAGCCTTCCCACATACCTCCCCAGACCATTTAACTCCTGTGGGAAATATGTCTGGCCATGAATGTTGGAGGAGGCAGAGGGGGAGGGGGAGGTCTTTGGTTTCTTGCTCATCTGCAGGAGCTGCCCTATGACTGCCACGAAGCACAGGCAAAATGTAGCTGAGGCAGGCAGGCAGGCAGGGGCTGAGCACGCACGTGAGGCAGTATTCCCAGCTTATTCAAATTCCCTGTGGCCAAAAAGGGCCGAGGAACAGAGAAAACACTGCCAAATTTTGATCAAAAAGTCATCTTTGAAGTGACTAAAGTTTTGAGGAGGATGGGGGAGAGATTGAGAGCATGGTTAGCTGCCAATCCACTAGCCACAATACAAACGTGGGGCTCTGTCTCCATTAGCCAATCTCCTCACCTATTTCAAGTGACCTGCCAAGGCTCCATGAGTGGCCCTGGTCTGGCTTGGGAGTAGGCCTCCACAGGCCAAGGTGGCTCCTCCATGTCCCCATCAGAATCCCACCTCTAACCCTGCCCTGGGGTCACCCCGGATTTCCCCCGGGCCTGCAAGGAGAGGCAGGGACACACATGGCCAGGAGGGAAGGGGCCTTTTATTTCCTCAATCAGGTCCACAAGGCGAGCACAGCCCGATGTGTACAAACCAATTGCAGAAGGGAAGGGGGCGGCAGACAGGTCCAGCACCAGGCACCGCCCTTGGGCCCCTGAGTCTGGTGGAGTGGACGGGATGAGCTTTACGGGAAGCAGCTGGGAGGTCCAGACCACTTGTTGCCGTGTCTGGGGTAAGTGTGTGCGAAGAGGGACACGGGCCCAGGAAAGATAGCAAAGGGTTAGGACTCCGGTCCGGTAAGCAGACCAGAACATCCGCCTTCCATTGTGCCCCCCGCAAGTCCTCAGCACCAAATGAGCTGGTTACACCGTGGACCGAAGGCAGGCAGTGCTGGAAGCCGTGGACTGTGCAGGTGGAAGAGATCAGCTCTTAAATAATTGCTCATTGCACTTAATACTCCAACAAGGCTTGCTAGGCCCAAGCCAGAAGCACCAGGCTGCCATGCCTCCCCACACTCTCTCTTAAGAACGTGTCCCTGGGTGCGGGCTGCATGAGAAAGGACCTCCGGAGGAGTGAAGATGGAGAGGAGATTCCCAAGGCATCCCACGGGGCCCAGCTGCGACGGCAGCCCCCCCCCCCCTTTCCAGGATGCAGCTGCGTGGAGGTTTGGGTATTTAAATTAAACAGTAAAAAGACAGCAGGCACTGAGAAGAGAAAGCCCTCACCCCGGCAGAGGGAAGACATTGCTGCTCCCTCCTGACTCCTTCCCATGGGCCCAGCAACTTGGAGTGGTCCAGCAGGTAACCTATCCACCATCCCTGAGCAGGAGGCTGAGATGGAGGTCCACTACTGGCCAGGCCACCTGACATGTCCAGAATGGCCCGGGGTCGGCGCCAACAGCGTGGCGTTTCTGAGGCAGGAGTGGAAGTCCTCCCTGCGGAGAGAGACTCCTCTTTCCCCCACCTCGTCCACGTGGATCCATCAGATCCCCACAGCCTGGAGAGTCCCCCCCGACAGAGAGCCGAGGTGTTTTCCATGCAGATCGGCAGTCAAGTAGGGGCAGTGGTGCCCCTCTATTTCCTGGGAGAGGCTGTGGGGTGGGAGGGCTGTGAACCACTCCTCCGGGGCTAAGCATCGGTCTCCATCGTCGGCCTGGCCTCTGTGTCGCTGTCACTTAGATAGTTGTGGGAGAGTCGTCGTCGTCGGGGTCTGGAGGTGCTGTCCACAGGGTCATGTTCGTCATCGGATGGGTCAGGGGCGAGGGACTTCCAGTGGCTGGTTGGACTGCAGAGACAAAGGGACAAGGTCAAGGTCGACTGCCACTCTGGGGCACCAAAGCTCTGTTCCTGCCCTTCAAAACCCAAATGTTGCTGGGTCAACGCCCTCCTGGGCTCACCCAGGAGATGCTCAATGTAGAGAAAGGAGCACAGGTTGGCACCTGGAAAGCTTTGAAGATTATCAGGACAGGGAGGCTGGTGGCAGCGGGGGACCAGGCTTCCGTGAGCCTAAGAAACAGCCACATGTCCCTGGCTCCTTCCCCCGAGAAGCTGGGGCTGAGTCATGGGGGAGGAACCCAGGGATTCGGAGTGCTCAGCTCCCTCCTCCCATGCAGGTAGGCCACAGACCACGCAGATTCGAGACTGATTACAGCTTGTCCAAGGAGGAAACTCTCAGGCAAGTCACTCCTGACAGGATCCCAGATCTGGACTATTTCCCCTAATCAGGGTTCCCCTGGGCCTGGAAGACATCTGTCCTTGATCATGGTATTCTCTACTGGAAAAGGAATGGAGACCCAGGACAGAGGCTGGCAAGACCTGTTTCAGGATGGGCCAAGGGGAAAAGTCCTTAGCTCCTGGGAGTCTTCATTAGGCCCCGACACTGGAGGATGAAGCAGCACTGTCCCCTGGAGGGAGGAGGACCGTGATATCCCACAGGACCTCATCTTGCACACTCTCTCTTTCCCAGAGCTTCAGAGCCCTCTCCTGTCCCCCGATCACATGCACCACTGGAGAAGATACAGCCCAACACAGCTTCACCTCCACTGGAGCCCTGTCCTCATCTGGGGTCCCTGGGACTGCTGCCATCGCCCGAGCTGAGTGACAAAGGGACACAGCCCTGCCTCCAGGTCCTCATAGCGAGTTTCTACAATCGCTGGGCCGGCTATATTCTGAACTAGGAACCCAAGGACGCCCTTTATTTACTGGTCCTTTTCAAACCGGGTCTTCTTCTCCCCAGCAACCCATGATGAAAAAGCTGGGTCAAAGGGAAGAAGCACCTGACCAAGGTCACAGCCCGAACCCAAACCGGAATCTGCACCTCAACCTTGGGGCACTCTGCCACTAGATTAGACAAGAGAAAACTAAACCAAACCTGCTGGCTAGCGGGGGAGGGGAGGAGGGCCCGGGGTATGTAAAGACAGGTCTCCATGTCCCTGGCGGAAAGGAAGAGCCTGGGAAAATATATGTTCAATTATGCAAAATGGCTCAGCAATGGGGCAGTCCGGTTAATAGTTATCGTATTTCTCATGAATGAATTACCATTTTTAAAGGAATCAGAATAGCACAAAACACACTTAATACAAACTAGACTGAACATAAATGAGTCTTATTCTGATGGGCCAGAAGCACTTAGGGCCTTGCAGCATCTCCAGGACAAAATTATAAAGCTCAAAGATAACTGTGCAACACAGAAAAAATGGGGGGTCATTGTAGCCCTGGGGTTGTTGAGTCCTGAATTAGTGGGACTCAGTTGTTGTCTTTTTTTTTAACACAGAACTTCCATACACCCTGTACTAAAGGTTTGCTTTCCAGCTAAGGAACGCGGGCTTTGAGGAAAGACAGTGGGGTTATTCTGTGAGCAGAGGGCCTGAGGCAGATGCCAGGGCTGGGGTCCAGATGTAAATGAGGCACAGCCCTGTGTGGGTCTCCAGCCTCCACTCCCACACCCCAGGCACCCAGGTAAACGCAGTCAGGTTGCTCTAAAGAAGAGGCAGAGGGAACCAGGAACAGGGCAAGCTCTGCCTGGTGGTGGGGCCACAAGATCAGTAAGCCACCCACTGGGCTGGGGGGGGGGCAGCTCCCTGTCCCCAGAGCAAGAGTCAGGGCTGGCAATTGGAACATTTTAACTAAATTGTTTAAAAAGCTTTCCTCCCCACAGCCAGCGTCTCCTGCTCTGTGCTGTCACAAACAATTTGGTGCACAAGCTAATTCCTGCTGGGAAAGCCCTGGGTGACCCCACCATCTTCTGTGTTTGGGAATTCTTCACTGGGCCTTCTCCCCAGGTGAGGCTCTGTCCCCCACCTTTGCCCAGCACATCTGGTTCAAAGGCAGCGGGTGCCAGCAATGCCCTCCCCGCACACCCCCTTCACGTTAGCTGGCTGTGTTCTAGCTGGGGACCACCGCTCTGTCAACATGGACTCTAATCCTCAGAGTGACGCAGTGTACGTTTTCAGGACTGGGTGGCTCTCCCTGTAGGCAGAAGCATCTGAGCTGTGGGTGAGAGGAGGCTGAAGGAAACGCTTTTCTGTCTCATTCACTGTGAAAGGTGACTAGGAGCTGGAGGGTTTCAGGTAGGACATCTGCTAATCACCAGTCAGCCTGGGATGGCCCAGAAAGGCACTGGCTTCCTCCTGGGAAGGGGGACAGAAAGGCCCGGCGTTCTTTATTTCTAGACCTCCCCTTCCACCCACCAAATGACTTCTCGCCTGTGGTGCGGGGGTCCTTAGCAAGGCTGCTAAAAGGAAGCTGAAATTGTAGACCAAATATTTTGACTATCTTTGCTCCCGATGGAGCTAACAAAGGCCACAAATGCTCCCTGCTCTCCCTGGAGCACTCTGAAACCATCTGCCAGGAGAGAAGCGACAGAGCAGCGCTGAGACCAAGGAGTGCTTTCACCGCTCAGGCCCGAGCTGCCACAAGCCCGGTCTGGATTCAAGCTCTATTTCCTCAATCACTCCCCCCCCCCCCCCATTTCCAAATGGCCACAGGCAACTTCCTCATGTTCTATTCCTTGAAGGGACCTTCAACAGACCTCTTTTGGCATAGCCCAATTCACCAATTCACCCCACACGACACAAGCATGCTACAGGTGTGTTAGTTCATGCTTCAGGGTAAACAACTGTAGCACCCCAGGTGGTTACAGCCTGGGGGTTGTACCTCCTGGGAAGCAGCAAGCATGCCCTGTGAGGGTGCCATGCTGAAAAAACGCTTCACACCGGCTCACAACAGGGGTGATTCAAAATGTCACCACCCACCAGGGAAACTGGTAACAATGGGATCCCAGTGATTCAGGCTCTGCCTCTCTCTGTGGAAGGTGTGGGCACAAGAGGGAAGAGCCGGGGGAGGCAGGAGAGCAGAGAGGGGGTTGTCACTCAGCAGCTGCTAATTTCTAGTCATTAGAACTTTACAAGATGAGCAAAGCTGAGGTGACGCCCATGTGTGGGCTGAGTGTGGGTGGGGAGGGCTAGGGAGGGCTAGGGAGGCAGCAGGCAGCTCCTGGGTCTGCTGGAGGGTGTGGTACAGTGTAGGCTGCAGCCTGGGAGCCACGCTAGGGAGGAAGCCGCAGAGCAGGGAGCCCGGTGCCCATCAGAGCTCACAGCCAGTGTGCCATGTCAGCTGGTGTCCTTCTCTGGGTCCACCTTGTTGGATGAGAGCTCTGAAATGGATGCGTGCGTGCGTGCATGCATGCATGCAGGTGACACCTATGTGCCACCCACATGCTCTGCAAGTGGCCGCATGGAGCAGTTAAGGTTAAAGGTGGTAAACAGATCCCGTGAGCTCCTGGTAACCTTACTTCCCAGTTGTGTAACCTTGGCAGGTAACTAACTTAACCTCGCAGGGTCTTGACTTGCTATGAAAGAGAGCTGAGCAGACCTTTGTCAGACAGTCGTAGTGAAGATTAGTTCCAAAAACAACACAGGAGGCTCTCGGAGGCCCGAGAGGGGAGCCTGAGGTGGTGGGTGGAGGGGGCAGGGAGCAGGTTAGTTCTCAGAGGGTGGCACACGCCATGCTGCACTCCACGCCAGGCCGGGCATCACCTCCTACGCTAGTCACTCTCTGGCCGGTACAGGTACCGCATCATCAGACTGTCGACCTCCTTCTTGCGCTGCTTCTCTTCCTTCTTTGAGCGTCTGGGCGCTTGCCCGGTTTCCTCCATGTCTGCGGCTGGGCCCCTTTTCACACTGGAGCGGCTGTGGCCTGAGACAGTGGAGCCGCTGGACGAGGACGAGGATTCCGACTCGGTCTCTGTTTTCTTCCTTCTTGACTTCGATCTCTTCTTGCCCTTCCGAGAGCGCCCTTTCCTCCGCCGCTTGTGCTCCGAGGAACCTTCCGAGCTGGAGGAGCTGGAGCTGGAGCTGGAGCTGGGGCTCCGGCGCTTGCTCCGGCGCTTGCTCCGGCTTTTGTGGCCACTGCGTGACCCAGAGACATCCACGGCAGAGGCAGAGCGGCGGATGCTGGTGCCCCTTTCTGGGCAATCCAGCTGCGCACTGCGGGCACTCTGGATGCTCTTCCGGTCGTCATCCTCAGAGTCAGGCTCCAGGCTGCTCCGCTTGAAAGGCACAGGTTTGTAGCTCAGGACCTCGTTGATGGCAGCCTCCAGGTCTGGATCCAGGTAGGAGTGGCGGCTGACTGGTCGGACGCTGGAGCCCTCAGTGACAGAGGCTGAGGCTGAGGCTGAGCCCCGTGGCTGGGGTGGCACAGACAGACTCCGGGCCAGTGACGGGTGGCTGAACTGTGAGTGTGCCTCACTGAGGGCCACGCTGGCTCCATCATCCCACTCATCCAGGCAGCTCCGGCCGAGGGACAGCCGGGAGTCAGGGCTCTCCCGGCCCAGGCCCGAGGCCCTGTGCCAGGAAGGGCTCAGGGTCCTTGCCAGGCTGTCGAGCCTGGACGTGCTGCGGCGGGAGCTGGGCGAGCCTGACAGTGAGAAGCTCAGCGAGGAGCCAGCCCTGTCCTCGCCAGAGCCACGCGTGGCTGAGGAGGCCCGGCTGACTGGGGCGGAGACCGTCGAGGCTCGGTCAAAGTCTGAGCCCCAGCGCTTCTCCAGACCACGGCCAGTGCGGCTCCCAGCCCCCGAGAAGACGGAGCTACCGTCATCCTGTTCCTCACACCTCCTGCCCTGGGCCTGGTCGGGTTCCTCCCTGGGGCCCACACGGGCCTTCCTGGGGGGCCTTTCAGGGGAGGTGGCACGCTCACTCAGGGTAGTGAGGAGTGAGTCCTGGTCCCCAGTGCCCCCGATGGAGTCCTTCAGGGTGAGCCTCTTGCGGTAGCTGAGGGAGCTGAGTGCGGAGGCCGGTCTCTCCTCTGGCCCCTTGCCCTCCTTAGGAAGGCTGCTGAGAGCCGTCCTGAGTGGGACGGGAAGCCCAAGAGGAGAGACCCAGAGTGGATGAACGAGAGCAGAGAACAGAGAGAGAGAGAGAGGAGAGAGAGAGAGAGAGAGAGAGAGAGAGAGAGAGAGAGAGAGAGAGAGAGAGGCATTAACAAAAATAAGGACACAGTGGGAGGGAGGAAGGAGGAGAAAACCGCACAGCCCTGGCAGAGCCGTGGCAAGAGCATCCGAGGAAATGAAGCAAAATAATTTGCGTCAGTGAAAATAGCTTCATGGAGAATGTCATGTAAATTAGACTATTGTTCTATTTCATCACTTTTCCCCCTCTAA
Source organism: Peromyscus maniculatus bairdii (assembly GCF_049852395.1). Lineage (NCBI taxonomy): Eukaryota > Metazoa > Chordata > Mammalia > Rodentia > Cricetidae > Peromyscus > Peromyscus maniculatus. The sequence continues at coordinate 63,735,291 of NC_134859.1, read as the reverse complement.
AACGTTTAGTTCAATTTATTTCATTGTCAACTACCTGGAGCCCGTGCCACACTGTGGTGAACGGCAGCGGGGCGGGGAAGGCGGCATTATCTGCAATAACAAAGTGTTGTTTGGCCGAATAAATTAAACCAATTACAGGGGGCCGCTGGGTGCTAGTGGCGAGGGGCTGGACTTGGGGGAAGGAGCCTGGGGGAGTTGGAAAAGAAAGAGAGAGATTCTTCTTTCCACTCAGCCTGCCTACGGTCTCTGGAGGGGTGGGGAAGGGAGCAAGGAACTCCGTGTGGGAAGGGGTGCGGGGAGTAGGGCCATCATGGGCCAGCGGCGGATGCAAAATGGGAGCTCTGGCTTCTCCAGGTGGCTGTCTGCGTGATAGTCAGAAGACTATGATTGGCTGGAGAGCAGGGGAGCAAGCCCCCAGATCAGCAGGCAAGTCTGGGGGGTGGGCAGGGAAAAGCATAGGGAGCAGAGGAACAGGAGGAGGCAGAAACGAACGCAGCACAGCCCTGGGGACTGCGACTTTGCGTTGCTGCTCTACGGAGGACAGAGGTCCAGAGCCACTGGGGCCGCCCCGTGCAGGGCTCCAGGACCCCGAGGCCCCAGCGCCCTACCCAAGTCTTGACTTCAAAGGCACCAACAGTTAGATGGTTGCTATACAAGAGCTCACACCCAACCAGGGAACCATTACCTGGCTAAGCAGCTGGCCTTCTGTGTTCTTTCCACAGGCCAGAGGAGCGTACGTACGCATGGCCTGAGGGAGGCACCCTTGGTGCCAAGATGCTGCCCACCCATGACCGGTGCCCGAGATGGCTTTTCCTCCTTGCTGGAGGGCAAGTACTCACCTGGAACTCTTCAAGCTGCCATCATCAGAAGCTGCCTTGGAAGGTCCCTTGTTCTTTGACAGCCAAGACTTGACCCCGTCGACCCGGTCCTCCAGCTCTGAGTCCACATCCGAGTCCCCCTCACTGTTGGGGCGAGGAGCAAAGAGGTAGGCAAGGCCAGGCAGCCCAGGACCGCTTGCTGGCCGGGAGGAAAGCAAGAAGGGAGGAGGCGCACCTTGGGGGGTGGGGGGGATGGAATGCAGGCGGCATGCGCATCAGTGAGTCGGGGAGGATAGAAAGGTTAGAGTGAGCACTGTCACCCCACAAGGTGCCCGTCCCTTCCCTCAGCAGGCCACACTGGGTGACAGACAGCTACTAAGAAGATCCTGGGAAGTGTGGAGGCACCGCCCGTTCCTCCAGGTATGAGTGACAGGCTATTCAGCTGGCCGACCAGATGAGCATGGTAGGTGGGCCATCTACTTCGCAATTCCAGCCTAATTAATGGCGCTTGGTTAAAGAGAAGTCTTAGGGCTGACAAGATGATTCAGTGAGTAATAGTACTCGCCACCAAGCCTGAGTTCAATCCCTGGAAGCCATATATATGCCGTAGCACACCCATATCCACATATATACATATATCCACACAATATTGTTTGTATTGCTGGGCAGTGGTGGCTCACACCTTTAATCCCAGCACTCGGGAGGCAGAGGCAGGTGGATCTCTGTGAGTTCGAGGCCAGCCTGGTCTACAGAGTGAGTTCCAGGACAGCCAGGGCTACACAGAGAAACCCTGTCTGGAAAAACCAAATAAAACAAATAGGTGTGTGTGTGTGTGTGTGTGTGTGTGTGTGTGTGTGTGTGTGTGTGTTTCCTGGGCCCTTCAGCTCCCCCTTGAGGCCTATGTTGCTATTTCTTGTTGAGATGCCTCCGACTGTGGCTATGATTACCACCATTTTCTATGTCTTCATTACAAAAGCAGGGCTGCCAGTCATACATAGGACAGAAGGCAGGACCTTCACATGACTTCAGGCTAACGTGAGCCTGAAGGTCTCTTTAGCTGCTAACAATACAAACCTAAGTTAATGAAGCACCAGCCACATCCTAGAGCAGCTTGTGGTGTCCCTGGCTTTTAGAAACAGGGAAAGAAGGGGAGGGGAGCAGCACCTTCCCCGAGGGCCTGCTGGTGCCTTCAGGATCCAGGCAGCTCCAGGAAGCCCAGTGGGCTCAGAGAGTCTCCAGGCAGGGCTCAGACTCTCTGGGCTCCTCATCCTTCCCTCAGGCAGCCTCCAGCCCCTGCTCCCCACTGCTACTGCTGCACAGGCTGACCCCAGGACCTGCGAGCAAGCCTCAGAGTCTAATTCTGAGGCTAGAGTCGGGGTGACCCCTCACCAAGCAGTGGGGGCACAGAGATGGTTTCTGAGTGCAAATGCTTTGCAAATTCTGCAAAATGTCTGCTCTGTAAGATCCCCTGCGATGGATAGGCAGAGATTTCCCCTTGATATAAATTTCCTCTCATCTGTGTCAACAGGAGTGGCCCGGTCCTGAATTATGTTCTTGAATAAATAGCCACACAGGCGCATGCATGTATACTTGCACGCATGCACACACACACACACACACACACACACACACACACACACACACAAAATCAGAGGAAACCAAAGATCTGGGGACCGCGAGAGAGCCTGGCGTGTGGGAAAGGGGAACAAAGAGGCGTATTTTATGGGCTTCCATCAAATACAGAATTATAACAGGGACGAGGCCTGCGGATGCCCCGGGTAAACAGGAGTTTAGCGGGCAGCCCCCAAACCACCAATGCAAGCTCTGTGCCCATCTGAGCCTGGCAGATTTACTGTGGTGCACGGGTCCCATGGAACGCCAACACCACCTGATTTACACACCCGTGCAAAAAACCTTCCTCTATAGCTTCAGAGCCTGTAATTTATCACCGCCGTTCATAACCATATTGATTGCCTTTAGAAAGGAGGTGCTGTATGCATCGCAAAATCTATGTCTACATGTTAAAAGTGTTTCTGTATAAATCTCCCTTAATACTGCACTGTTTACTGCTTTCATTAAGGTTATGGCAATAACAACTGTATCTCTAAGTAAATCGAAACATTATTTTTCTGCCCGCCTTAGCATGCTCGTTCGATAACTCGGAGCTGCTGAGGAAGGAGCCCCTCTGCCATCAGTGGAGCCTGCTTAGAATTGCACGTTTTCATGCACCTGCTTTGAGTGCATGCTGGTGTGTGTGTGTGTGTGTGTGTGTGTGTGTTGAGTCTGTGTGTGCCCAACTATGGTTCAGAATATGATCTTCAGTGTACATTTTATCAGCCCTCAGAGCGCCTTCTGCCCAAGGACGGCAGGATGGAACACACCGGGGACAGATTGAGGCCCAGAATATGAATTTCCTTCCTTACTCAGAGCAGTCAGTGGGCCGAGAAGCTGGCCTGTCTGCCCTCACCTTCCTTTTAGTTGCAAGAATCCAGACAATGTTCGGGTTCTCTTCCTTAAATAATCAGGCCCGTAAACAAACTCCAGGGGCAGGCAGGCTCAGGGGGCAGTTGAAATTTTAAATGGTCGGAATTAAACCTCGCGTCAAATACAATTTATGTCCGGGCTCATGTGCTATTAGTTAACTGGGAGCCGAATCACGGGGGAACAAACAAACGGAGACAGAACGGCAGGGGATATTAATTGTGTGTGACAACCGGGCTCCAGCGGCCCTCTATCACTGTTACACACTATTACATTTATCATTAGCTCTCCCGGACTCCTTTGCAGGGCCGCCAGCCCATCCTGGCCAGGGGAGGAGGCCTGCCAGGCAGGAAATTCAGTCCTCTGCTGAAAAAACCACCTCCAAAGCAGCCCTGTCGAACTCGACAGAGGATCAGCAAACCCGCGTGAAGGCCTTGCACATCCGCACCGCTTTCCAGCCCCCCCCACCCCCCCCACCCCCACCCCCCGCTGCAAAGAGAAAACAGAGGAGGGCAGATGTCCTAGGCTTCCCACCACCTGACAGACGTACCAACACAGATAGGTTCCTCCTCCCACCAGCTCGAGCACCATGGCTGCCCGAGGTGCCCCCAGGGAGCAAAGCAAACACACACCACAGCAGAGCTGGCCCACATTCGCTGCCTGAAGGCTTTCTCCACACAAGCAGCTGTGAGATGCCCCTCACCTTCAGCCCTCATCCTCCTGAGGAAGGTGACGGGCCTTAAACACAAAACAGACCCATGCCTTGCAGGCAGCTTGCCTTCCAAGAGCCCAGGGATGTATCCTGAACACTGAACCCCTAGAGAGACAGGCCAGGGGGGTGGCCACACTTGGTTCCTAGAGAGGGGAGGCTGGGACTTAGCCAGGCAGATGGAGCCTCATCCTGGCTACCGGGGCTATGAGGGTCAGTCTGGCCTTCTAGGAACGAACACACTTCACAGCCAGCCCGTTCTTCCCTTCCAGCCTAAGGACAGTCAGTGGTGTTAGCATAGAGACCAGCTAGAGAGAGTGGGAAGCTGTGTCTGCATGCCGTGCCGCATGCAGCAGGGGCCGGGCAGGAAGCCCTGTGTTAGGGATGGTTAGACACCCGTGGGGAGCAAAGAGCACACGGCTCTGGTCCTCACAGTTTATTCTTTCTTTTCTGATATTTTGTCACCATGTCCTGCAAACTGGAAACAGAAAGAAAAAACGGTGGGCAAAGGGGCCAGAAGAAGCAGATGGGGGGGTGGGGATCAATGGACAAACAGAGGAGTACCCTCATCCACGCTTCCTTCTTCAGTAAATGAGAGCTCTGGCTGGCTGTGATCAGGCAGAAGTGAGTAGCCCAATCCTCAGACCCAGGCCTGATCCACTGGCAGCACTCACCCCAAAGGAGCAAGCTCACTGGGCTGCCCTGCCCTGTCCCTATGATGGGACCTGACTCAGAGGCGGCAAGTGGGGATCTCCGGGATCTACCTAGGTCCCAGCCCCACCCCCACACTGCTGGTCCTCTGGATTTGTGGCTTTCTCCTTGGCCTAGGACTACAAATCTCTTTCCTTCTCCGAAACCATTCCCCGGGTAGGTTTTATGCGGGAAAATCTCGAGCGCGGTAGCAAGGCACCACCGCCCTTAAATCTCTGCTCTCCCTGGAGTGGAGCAGACGCCATCGGAAGTGCAGCTAAACTGGGGGAATAACTCACGGGGAGCAGGCAGCGCCAGAGCCAGAGGCTTTGGAAGGCCTGAGAAGGAGAGCTCGGGAGGGAGGAGGACGGGAGAGCTTCTAATCCTCCCCTCCCTCCGCCTCTCCCATCTGGGTCTAGCACTGGGAGGGTGATTTGGCAGCTTAGCTATGGGATGACCGAGGTTGCAGCTGCCACCTGGGGCTTTTGTCCCACCTGAACCGCCAGAGGCTCTGCCTCTTACCTGTTGATAAGGTCCTCATTCTCATCGCTCTCCATCTCATCCTCAATGGCTGCTTGCAGGTCCCCAATGCGCTTGAACGCCAGCTTTAGGTCAGCTTGCAGGCTTTGGTTAGCGGCTTCCAGGCTCTCCAGGTCCATTTCCTGGGGGGGGGGGGGTCTAGTGTACAGGAGGGCCACCTTGTCCCCCAGCATCTCTGAAGGAGTCCGTAGCAGGTTACTTGCTGCCAGACAGGAGCTACCCTGGTGGCTTGAAGCCTCCAAAAGCTTCTTATTCAAGGGCTGCTAGGCTGGCTGGGTGGGGGCTTCACCTGATGGAGACTTCTGAGGCCACCCCTGACTCTCTTGCCTGTCCTCGGAACTGAACTGTCCCCCACCCAAGCCCAGGGTGAGGTGGGTGTATACGTAACAGGACTTGGGGACTGAAATGCCCCCCACAGCCCAGGGTGAGGTGGGCATGTACTGAGCAGGACCTGGGGGGTGGGGTGGGGTGCTCCAGCCTGGGACCCACGAGGAGCAGGACATTACCAGTTCATGCTTCTTGCGGCTGGCCTCAGCTTCCTTCCTGGCAAGCTCGCTCATCTCCTCCTTGGTGTCACGGAGCTGTCTCTGGAGTCTCTTGTTCTGTTCCTTCTCACGGTTCTCAGCGGCAGCGCGCTGGTCCCGTTCCTCAGTCAGCTTCTCCATGTTTTCCTTGAGCCGATTGGCCAGGCTCTGGGGGAGCAGGTTGAGAAGAAAGAGCAGCAGGCAGGCTGTCAGCCAGGCAGAGGGGCTGTTGGCGGGAAATCTGGCCAAGCGCTCTGGTCCCACTACTTAGTTATGGCTAAGAGATGCGGGAGTTCACTTTTGACTTCTCCCCACCCCTACCCCATCCTTTCTTGTGTCTTCCTGTGTGTAGGAACACATGTGTAGGCCAGAAGTCAACCTGTATTGTTCCTTATGTGGCATCCATTTTGTCCTTTGAGACACACTCTCTTATTGAGACCTAGAGCTCACCAATTAGGCTGTCTGTCTGTCTGTACAGCAAACCCCGATGATCCAGTGCTGGGATGACAAGCAAGGGCACTATACCTGGCATTTTTCCTTTATTTTATTTTTTAAATTTATTTTTACTTTATATGCTTTTGGGTTTTGCCTGCACGTATGTTTGCGTGAAGGTGTTGGATCCCTTGGAACTGGAATTACAGGCAGTTGTGAGCTGCCATGTGGCTGCTGGGAATTGAACCCGGATCCTCTGGAAGAACAGCCAGTGCTCTTAACCACTGAGCCATCTCTCCCGCTCCCTACACTTGGCTTTTTATGGAGGTGCTGAGTGAACTCAGGTCCTCAGCTGTGCAGGGTAAGCACTTTACCAACTGATCTGCCCCCTTAGGTCTTCGCTGTCTGTCAAAGGGGAAGGTGACACTGCGTCCGGGGTCTTTGCAGGACTAGGGAAGGTAGTAATGAGAAGACCATCTGGAAGAAGAAGGGGTGTGGTCGTTCTTACAACTGCAGATTCGGGCAGGCTCTGGGCAGAGGCTGGCCTGTCATATAAGTGTCTCCATGGTCATCAGGGATTTTTTTCAGAGATGCTGAACTCAGAAGGTGCAGCCGGTGTTCAGAGGTGACCGGCTGCATTGTGAGTGCCTGATTAAGAGAGCCATCCAGAGCCATCTCTCTGGGCCTCATGAATCTGTCTCCTTCAGGAAGACGAACATGTCTTCCGTGCCAGCAGAAGGGTCCTAAGCAGGAAATGATTTGGAGTGGAGGGAGGGTGAGGGAGGACTGAGTCAGTGTCCAGTCTGGTTGTACTAATGACTACCAACCGACCTGCCCCAGCCTGGTGTATAAAATGACAGGCGCAGGTTACAGGGTCACTCAGGATGAGTCTGAACCACAATTCCTTCTGGGTAAAAGGGAATCTGAGGGAAGAGATCCCAGCCTGAGAGAAACGTAAGGTGACAAGTGCAGAGGACGAAGCCATCATCCACCATCAGTGGCTTCTTCTGCCCCATGCGGCCACACGAACCCTTTCCTGTGTGTGATATGGGGACTGAAATGTGACCCACTGCCCTGAGGTTCTGGGGGCAGAAAATAAGCGACTAAGTTCCCTGTAGTTCTGCCTGGTTTTCCATGTTGGGAGTTTTGTCCATACTCCTCTCCTATGTCCAGGCGGGTAATGCCCTTGACTGCCCACCTGTGTCCACCTCTCTCCTGCAGCCTTCTCTGCTGACAGGGGGACTGACGGGAAGGGGCAACAGAGAAGCTCCTTATCCACCACAATGAACATGTTCCCGGGCAGGCCTGCCTGATGGTGTTTGGACAGGCGTCCGTAAGCTCAGGAGAGCTTCCAGACGAGGCTCCACGTCAACACTCAGACTTGGCTCTGATGCCTCTCTTTACCCAGGGAGGGCCGGAGCATGCTGGTTACAGGAGACCAGAAGAGGAAGGGGCCGGGGTGGAGGACGGGAGAGGCCACTGTGGGGAAGGAGGGATCAAAGCATGATGAAAAGAGGCCAACCAATAGAGGGGGGAGAGCTAAGAGAAAAGGGGGGGGGATGAGGAAAGAAATGAAGACGCAGGAAGAGAGTAAGAAAGACAGTAACAGAGGAGAAAGAAAGGAGAAGAGCCGAGCCAGAAAGGGTGGCAAGAGCGAGGGAAGGGGGGGACACAAAAAGGAAGAGGAGAGAGCCACGAGAACAGACTTCAGCCCTCAGAGCAGCGGCAGCATCCGCTGCATATTTATGACCCTCCCGGAGAGTGAGTGAGGGGGACGGGAGGGGGAGCTCGTGGCAGAGGAAAATATGAAGACGGAAAGCCAAGCTGCTCTGGTCCCTTGGCGGAAAGCAGGCACGGATAAAGAATGTAAAATAGGCAGGCTCTACGGGGCCCGGAGAGCAGGCCCGGCAGGCAGGAGGGGAGCCCCCCCGCCCTGTCAGCTGGCCTGGCAGCTTGGCAGAGGGAGGACTCTGAGGAGTCCCTGGCTTGCACAGCCCTTCGGAGCATGCGTGGCTGCAGCCACTAGGGCAGCTTGGCTCGGCTTGCAGGGAGGCACGCCAGGCTGAACCCACCTCCAGACGCTTCACTTGGGTCTTCTCGAACTCCAGGCGTGTTTCCAGCTCCCTGATCTTCGCCTCCTGCCTGCTGACGAGGGACTTGTCCACCATGGACTGCTCCAGGAACTCCACCTGGCTCTGCAGGGCTTGTAGCTAGGGTTGGAGGGAGGGAGAGAAGAAGGAGAGTCCAGAATGAATCCAGAAGCGGGAGGGCAGTGGCCAAGTCTGGGATAGGCAACGTCACCATGGTGACTAGAAGGCTGAGGGAGGGAGGGATACAGGGAGGAGGAGGAGCCCCACCCCCGCCCCCAGCAAAGGCATCCCCACCTGCCCCTGCACTTGGCAGTGATACTGCCCTTCTGGGAGGAAGGAGGTTGCTAAGGACCAGAGAGGGAATAGAAACGTGAAGCGAGGCAGCTGAAGCCAAACCATCTACCATGGTGATGTGGCTTTAAGCCTGGGTCTTCCTGCCAGCTCACACTGCTCTGTGACTTACTGATGGCTGAGAGAAACACCCTCCATTCTAGGAGATCAAGGCTTCAGCCCCAGTGATCCCTGATTTCTCACTCCCAAGGGAAGCCACGGTACCCACCTTCTCCTGCAGCTCTTGCTTTTCCTTGTTGGATTCTTCTAGCTGAGCTTGGAGGTCATTCATCTGCGCCATGTCCCGGGAGGCCTGGGAAAGGAGGGGAAGAATGGGGGAAATGTCCCCCAAACAGAAATTCTGCCCCTATCCATCGAGGGCCAGGGCACCTAGACTCACAAGCGATGTCTCTCCAAATAAGTGTCCGGAGCCAGGCGCGGCAGTGCGCACCTTTAATCCAGCACTTGGGAGGCAGAGGCAGACGGATCTCTGTGAGTTCGAGGGCAGCCTGGTCTACAGAGTGAGTTCCAGGACAGCCAGAGCTACATATCTCCAAAAGGAGGTGTCTATCTAGGGATCTACGAGGTGGTCCCGCGACGGTAACTATGATGCCATTCCTGGAGGGGTACCTGGGCCACGGCTGCCTTGTGCTTCTTCATCAGCTCATTCATGTCCTCCTGATCCTCTTCCAGCCGGTTCTGGATCTCATTTTTCTCACGCTGGAGGCGACTCAGCTGCTCCTCCAACTGGACAGAGGCAGGGGTAGATCAGAGGGCATCAGGCCTGTGTCTTCAGGTCCTGGGATGGCAGGTCCAAACCTGTCCCACCCTATGCCACCTCTCCTAGTGGGGGTGAGAGTGGGGTAGGGACATGATGGTATGCTGGAGTGGGTTCCAGAACCAGCGAAGCTCTCTGGTGGGTTCTGGGCAGGGAGATGAGGGGCAGAGCTGTCTGTGGGGGACAGGCAGCAGGCCCTGGGCTTCTAGGTGCTAAATGACAGCTGCTTTCTGGAAGCCCTGTCAAGGCTAATGAGAAGGTAGAAATTCTGCCCATAACAAATGACCCAGCATCCCCGGACGTCAGCCTGACCATTAGCCTGACCAGCATGCACTCTGCCCACATCAGGCCTCAGGGAAAGACCTTTCAAGCTGGTGACATCCCCTGGGGATGGCCCACTCTTGGGTCATCCAGCTCTCCCAGCCTCGGGGGAGGGGAGGAGACAGGTACCAGCAGCTTCAGGAAATGAATGAATCTATTAGCCTGTAATTCCAAACCAAAATGACTGCGTCGGAGCCTTCTCTGCCCCATCCATCCTGTGACTGGGCTGTGGGGAGCTGGGGAAGCCTCCGACAAGAAATTTATTAACTCAGATTTAAATAAAATGGTAATTTTATAACAGCCTTTTTTAACACAATTAAGGAATTTGAATTACTCACCTGGAAACTGCTGAAGAGCACAAATGTCACAAGATAAATCAAGCCTGTGAGATTGGCATCTCTCAGCAGCAGGGTGACTAGCTAGGGGCCATGAAGCCAACAGCCAAACTCAGCCTCCTCCCCTGCCCCATTCCTGGCCTGAGGAGGTACAGGTGGTGGCCACATCCCAGGAGTGAATACTCAGCCAGTGGATGGGCCGTGGGAGAGGTGGGGAATTAAAAGGGAGGCATTAAATAAAAGCTCTAATTAGCTGCCGCCTGGGCTTGTCAGTGGGCTGGGCAGGGGGAGGGGAAGGAAGCCCAGCCATCCTAGCCTCTTATCGGTGCTTCTGCTAATCTCCAGGCACCTGTTTACATCCCTCAGCCACATTAGCTGCCTTTATTTATGGTTCCAGGGCCTGCGGCCAAGCTCCCAGAGGCAGGTGGTTAAGCAGGGAGATGTGCACCCAAGCTGGTTCCCTCCTCTGCCAGCCCCTCCCTCCTCTCGATACTGTGGGTGGGGGGAGCAGAGGATGGAGATGGGGGGGCGCTGCTCTGTCCTGCAGAAATCCCCGGCATGAAAGGCCCTGTGTGGGGTGACCGCAGCTCCCGTCATGGTCCCCAGCCCTGCCCCGTGCGTCCCTGTCGCTGCCCCTCACCGCTGTCTTGGCTTTGGCGATGTCGTCAATCTGCAGGTGCAGATCTTCCATCTCCACCTCCATTGCTTTCCGTGCTTTGACAGCTGCTGCGCAGGTGAACTCCGACTCTTCCAGCTGGACACAGAGGCACCCCCACCCAGGGGGTAGACGTCAGCCACGCTCTGGGGCACAAGGGCCGTGCAGGGCACTGGCCCACCGGGAGAAGGGGCCCAGGCCCTCTCCCTGTCCTCCCCTGCCACCTCCTCCCCCTTCTTGCCCCGCCTCTTTCTTCATGAAGGGCGGTTTCAGAGCCACAGTTGTGCTGTGGTACACACACTGTTCTCTTCTCCAGTGTGCACACCGCATCCGCATCACCCGAGGGCTTGGCAGTCATGCCCAGGGCATACACAGACCCTGGGGAAGCTGGCTGCTATGGGTGGCTTCCTCCCCACATTCCAGCCATCTTCCTTTTCAAGGATTTAAGAGTAGTGGAGAAGAGGGTTGGGGATTTAGCTCAGTGGTAGAGCGCTTGCCTAGCAAGTGCAAGGCCCTGGGTTCGGTCCTCAGCTCACAAAAAAAAAAAAAAAAAAAAAAAAAAAAAAAAAAAAGAGTAGTGGAGAAGAAAACTAAATAAAAGAGCTTCCTGGCTGCCCCTGGAACCAGTGGATTCAACTGAGCACAGTACCTGGTTCTTCAGCTGGGCAATCTCCCTCTTGCTGGGGGCGTTGTTCTTTAAGTGGTCCAGCATGATCTGGGCATCTGCCAGCAGTGCCTTGGTGCGCTTCAGGTCTTTCCGTAACCGCTTCTCTGATTCAAAGTCCCTCTGGTTCACCTGGAGGGGGACATCATCCAGGAAGACACTGAGCTCTACCATGGGACTCTCTTGAGTCCTTCCCAAGCTGACTGCTAATCTTGCCCACCCTCACACTCTCCAACATGAGCAAGGATGCTCTCCTCCTGGGCATGTCAGGATCACGCTGGCTAATGAGAAAGGCCTGGGTGATGGATGATGCCCTCATCGACCCCTGTGATATGGTACCTGCTGCAGAGCAGCATCCCGTGCCCAGCTTTCTGTCCTCAAGACCCCCGTCTCAGGCCGGTGGAGCAGGGAGCTGTACCTGGTCACTGAGTGTGGAAAGCTTGCTCTCCAGCTCTCTCTTCTCCCGCAGCGCCTTCTGCTTGTCTTCATACTCCTCCTCAAGCTGCACTTCCATCTGCTTTAGCTGCGGGGTCATGGGGACAGAAGCTCGCTGTCCTTTGTGTGCAGGGGCAATAGTCCCTTCCCATGCTGAGTGTCCCAACCCACAACAATGGGGCAGGACAGTGTGGGTGACCAAGGAGCTGTGAGTGCTGGAGGGGGACAGAACGCCACCAGCAGCTACTACAGCCACAGGAGACCTCATAGAGTGAGGAGGGTGGGGACCCGTCCAGCTAGGCTGGCTGACCACAAGTGGCCCCAGTGGCGCACACACAGGTAGGGCTGCTACTTGACACAGCAGACGAGGAGCTTTGGTGTTTTAAGGGCCCAAGCTTTTCTATAGGCTGAACGGCACAACCAGGCCAGGCCTGAGTCCTAAGAAGGGAAATGCTGGTCCAGACCAGCAGTAGAATACAGAGGATAACGTGGAAAACCCCTCACGTTGAAGTAGCGACAAAGAACAGGTCCTTACACCAGCCCAGGAAGAGCCCGGACGGCCCAGATGCCATCATACCTTCTTCTGACACGACTGCCGGGCCTCCTCCACCTCCTCATCCCGACTCTCCATCTCCTTGGAATGGGTCTGTCTCATCCTCTCCATCTCCATCTCCAGACGCAGCTTGGCCTGCGGGTTGGGAGTCAGGACTGGGTTCCTTTCCCAACAAGGTCCTGCCCCGCAGTGCGGCTCCCCCGTGTTCAGGATCACAGGCTCGCCCTCCGTCACAGCTCTTTGCCTGCTCACTCTTTGCCCCTTGGCAGACGGCGGCGTCTCCGGGGCAGCTGGAGTGTGCCTCCTTGCTAAACACCTGGCCGTGACTCAGGGACTCAGGAAGAGGCTTGCTGCTGGGGGTGCCCTGCCGCTTTCCCTCCCTGGGCAGGTCCCCCTGAACTAACTCAGCTGTTTAGTCACGTGCTCGGCTGGCTTCTGGCCCTCTGGCTGCATTATCTTTTCCTCATTCTTTCCTCACTAGATCTTTCCAACCCAGACCTGCTTTTGTGAAAATCTCCATGGCAACTTAACTATCTCCACATTGTGGCTGGCGCCGACCAAGTACTCACACAACATTTTATGAGTAGGTGAATGAGTGAATGAAGAGGGTGAATGAATGATGTGGACCTTGCCCTTCCCTGGCGGGTGCCCTGTGCTTACGGTGAGGGTGGCAATACTTCCTGCTGCGCCTTGTCCCTCCCTTGGCCGCCCCTCTGGTACCTGCTCCAGCATCTGTATGCTTCCCGCCTGTTCATCCAGCTCCTCTTCCTGATCCTTGACCTTGGCCTCCAAGTCCCGGAGCTGCTTCTTGACCTTGGCCAGAGACGCCTCATCCTTGGTCTCTTGAGAAGAAATGTCCTGGAGCTCAGCCTCCAAGGAGACGACCTTCTGGGTAAACCCCGCAATGTCCATGTCTTTCTCCTAGATCGAAGGGAAGGTGAGGTTGGCAGGGCTGTCCCCAGGCTGGGGGTGGGGGATAGAGAGGAAGAGGGTCAGCTCTGGTACCTCCAGCTGCTGCTTCAAGCTGAAAGCCTCAGCCAGGAGCATGTCCTTCTCCCGCTGAAGTTTCTCCCTCTGCAGCTTCTCCCGCTGGGTCTCCTCATGTGCCTGGGAAAGCTCACTGTCAAACCTGTGTGGGAGCGTGGTGGCCTCATCAGCAAAGGACAGAGTCTAGGTCTCCAGCACCCAGCAAATGCCAGGAAGTGGGGCCATAGATGGAGCAAGACACCAGCAAGGCACATACAGTCATCACGTGGGGCCCTGGAGACATGAACTTGGAATTCGGGGCCTATAGGTCAGACTGCTGAGGCACCTGATGAACAGCGCGTCACCAGCGGGCCTAGGAGGGCCGCACACACTGCTTCTGGGAAAGAGGCAGACCAAAGCTTGCCTCAGGAGACAAGTCTCTATATCCCCCAACAGATCAAAGTTTAAGGTGCCGGGGTGAGGGCAGGGTGGCATCAGAGTGAGTAGAAATGATGTTCTGCTTGTACAACTCACTCTATGCTCAACTGGGCAACTGCAGGTCCGCTGCTGGCTTCTCCCGGGCCTCTGGTCAGTACCACCCACCCCAGCAGCCCCGGAGCCACCACCAGGGCACCCCATGCTGGGCTGGACCGCATTCCTACCAGGCCCAGCTGGCCAGGTGCTCTCAGAGGCACGCCTCTACTTCCCAGCCTTCCATTTCCCGCCCAGTGACTCTAAATCGGGAGCAAATTGCTGAAATCCCTCTTAGCCCTTCCCTGCATAGCTAATCAGGTTCCCGTGGAAACTCCACAGCACCCTCCCTATCCCACAGCAGAAAAAGAGGAAGAAAACCCCGGGCAGCCCGAAACCTAATAAGTTGCCCAGCGGGGAGCACAGCGACATGGTAATTAGGCCAAGCTGGCACCGTTATGGGGGTGCTCATGAAGGAGGGTTCCTGTTAAGAGTGCTGTCTTCAGGTAAAAGCACAGGGTCAAAGAACGGGAGAAGTGGACTGCTTGGTTGTTCTGGGAGGGACAAAACAACCTCCCGGACCGCCCTGTCCTCCTCAGAGTAACAGGAAGCCGTTAGCAAGGCAGGTGACTGGGAGCTGGGGCCAGACACATAAGGTAGCTCATTCCTGGGAGGAGCCGGGGATCTGTTCTGCCCCTCCCACTCCCTCCCAGGGTCATGGGGTGAGGTTGCCTTTCACAGAGGTGATGAGTCCCTTTCCTGGAAGCTGGCAGAGGGAAGCAGGCACTGTTCTGCTCCCTGAGGTACCCCACTGTTCCCAGGGTGTGTGGGCTCCTCATGCTGCTAATGAAGGCGTCCCATTCCCATTCCCAGCCAGGGAAATTAATTTAGATTGGATTTTCTCCTGTGAGGGCTGCCCCCCCCTTCTGTCATTACCATAATGAGATGGAAGTGGCACGGGAGTTTAACGACATTAGTCAGGAGAGTGTGTTTGTGTGGTGCAGGCGAGCGGAAGCAACTCAGGCGGGGCCGGGGTGAGGACACCCACCGGGGGCGAGGGCCCAGTGGTTCCCGACTTGGCTAAAGCCTGTCCTTTTTGGTTTGGGACAGGTGACCGGCACGCTCAGAGTGGACACATGTGACTGGAGGCCCGGATGGCCTTCCCAGGAGACACGGCCCGAGTCCTGGGGGATCAGAAGGGCGCCTCTTTCACACGCCAGCCAGCGCCGCCGAGGGCCATGCAGGTGTGAGGCTCCGGGCCACGTGCAGGCCCTGGGGCTCTCGAAGGCTCTGAGCGCGCAAGGCTGGGCCACCGACCTCCTCTGCTTCTTCTCCAGCTCATGGTTCCGGACCTGCTGGCCCTCCAGGTGCAGCTTGGTGTCCTGCAGCTCAGCCGTGAGGCGCTGGCACTTCTTCTTGAGCTGCTGCAGGGCCCGCTGGCTCTCGTCGCTATCTGCTTGCAGGTCCCCGAGCTGGAGGCGGAGAAAGGGTGCGTGGTCAGCAGCCACCAGGAGTTCGGGGAGGGCGGAGGACAAGATCAGGGACATCTTCAGAACCCACTCGGGTTCTAAGGGGAGTGGCGAGCTGTCCCTTCAGGACCGGCTCACACACCACTGCCCTGTTCCTCCCGGGGGCTGCCTGCCTCTGGTCTGTTTGCCAGTGGAGCTGGCACTGAGCCCCAGCCCTCCGAGTTGAGGCCTCAGTTCCCCGGCCAGCCTCACCCGCCTCTCCAGCTGCCTTCTGCTCTGCTGCTCCGCCTCCATCTTGTCTTCCAACTCCTGCTGGAGCCGCTTCTTGGTGAAGTCCACCTCCCGCACAGCACGCTCATACTTCAGCCGCCACTCTCCGCCTGCGGGGTAGCGGGCAGACAGCGCCATTCAGAGTCGTTGAGGGTCCCCCAGGAAGGGGCAGGGGACAGAAGGAGAGGGGTAGGAAGGAGGAGCGGGTGGAGCCAGCCGGAGGGACTCAGGAGTGTTTCTGAATGATGGTTAGAAGGAACCACTATGGGGCGGGGGGGGGGGGGGGGCGGGGGGGGGGGAGTCTAGAGAGGGCGACAGGGGACCTGTACTATCTTCTCCCTGGAGGCCACCAGGACCATGGCCCTGGTCGTTACCAAAGCAGTTCAACCTGTTTATTTCCAGCACCTTGACATTGTGGTTTTGAGGTTTGTGTTTGTTTGGTTTTTGAGACAAGATCTCAGTGTATCCCCGGCTGTCCTTAAGTTTATTGTGTAGTTGATGACCTTGAACTTCGGTCACCTGGGGTTATAAGCATGTATCACCATGCCTGGTTTTTAGCAACTCTACTTTCTCATCCATTTATTATAGTTTAGTATTCAAACAGCTCACAGAGGGGAGACAAGCCTGGACAGGGTGTGTGATGACCCAGGGATGGGCATCAGGGCTTGCCATTCAGGCTTCCGCCTACCTCCTCCACGTCAGACCCACCTGCGTCGTCATCATCCACTTCCCCGTTGATCTCCGCTGCCCGAAGCAGCCTGGCTTCCATCACCTCCATTTCCATGACGTCCATCTGTTTCTTCAGTGCATCGTACTGGGTCTGAGGAAACAGTTGTAAGCCTTGCGAGTCTCCCCTTGCCTGTCCTACCCAGTGTCCCGAACCACACGGGCCACGCGCTTACCCCAGGCAGACAGAGATGTCAGGCTAGTGGGGAGGTGCCAAGCGGAGTGTGGCGGTCACTAGCCTGCGGTCCTCACCCTGGCCTGCTCTCACCTGTAGCTCTTTCATTTCCTTCTCTGCTCGGAGCCTCTCGGCTGTCTCTGCGTCCAGCAGCTGGGAGGCGGACTCTCCTGTGTTACGCTCATCAGTCAGCTCCGATGTCAGCTCTGAGATCTGGGGTTGGGGGAGGGAGGGGTCACCAGTCGAAGTGACTGCCTCACTCAGCCAGAACGCCAGGGCTCCTGGGCCAGGGCATTTTGGGACAGTGGGGCCAGTCTGTCTGGTGACTGAAGTCACTCACCCGGGTCTCCAGCCGGTCACTGTTGAGCCGGAGCTCATTCCGCTCCTTCTCCACCTTCTCAAGCTTGCTGCGCAGCTGCTGGATCTCCTCCTGCGGAAAGCAAGGGGACAAAGCGAGGTGCTATGAGGGGTGAAGACCCCAGGTCTGTCCCGAGGACTCAAGGAGGGAAACATCCCCAAGAGGAGAGGCTCCCAGGACCCCTGACCCCTAGACCCTCCTCCATAGGCAGCGGATGCCTACAATTTCATCCTAAGAAGCTACCTAAGGCCCATACAACACTCTAGAGGAACATCTGCTTGATGGGCATAGTTCAAAGACACCAGTTCCTTTGACTAATCCTAAGAGAGCCTTAATTCAAGACAAGCCAGCAAGACCCTTGTATACACAGAGTCCCTCCCAGGACCCAGCTGGCCCCGGGAGTCACGCACGTCTTTGTTGCGGATCTGTTCTTCCGACAGCTGGACTTGGATGAGGGGCCGCACGGTGGTGAAGAGCTTCCACCAGGGCCAGTCCTTCACCCTTTTGTTCTTCTGGATGTTCTTCTGCACGCAGCGAATGGCCAGGTCCTGGATCTGCAGTTGGGGTCGCCACATGACGGACTTTCAGTTCCCTCGGCCAAGCCATGTCCCACCACCAGCACCAGCTCCCCAGGACCCTTCTCTCATGCCCACCTTGGCTCCCACACTGCCCTACCCCTCCGAGGGTGGGCAGCCCGGGGAGCTGTGCATGGGGCGCTCGCGTCCCGCCATCATTAGGAATAATTTCATCTGCTTTGGTTGCTGCCTGATTATTTCCAGCGCCCTGGCCTAGCTGTGCTATAAAACCTAATCTTGCTGAAACACAAGAGGCGGCCGCGCTGGCTGTTTTATGGACTTGCTAATAAGAAAAGGAGTCGCTGACACAGCTCCTTAATCTTCATAGAGCAGTCCATGAACCAGAGCCCACCTTTGCCTGGGCCCTGCTCCCCCCACCCCCACCCCCCCGCCCGCCCTACTCCTGCAATGCAGCCCCCTGGCCAGGACGCATGTCCATGCTGCTGGGCACACTCAAGCACGCTTCCCACTCTGGCCCGGGCGTGGCGCTCTTGGGAGGTTCCCACCTCCCTCTCAGATGATGGTAACTGCTTGGCCTCCCCGGCAGGAATCCTGCATGCCCTCCCACTGGTGCCCTGCTGTGCCACCTAGGCCGGGGTGTCCCCGGAGCAGCACCTTTCTCTTCTTGAAATGCTGGCGGGCGAGGTAGCCCCGGCAGGCCGCTTGGAACAGGGTCAGGTGCCTGCTGGTCTGCTCATCTCGCTGCTCTTCCAACCGTGCCAATGTGCCTGCCCGGAAGAACACCTGTCGGAGAAGCAGCCTGGTAAAAGCCGGAGACTGGGCTGGGGCCGCCAAGAGAGGCAAGATGAGGTGCCAGAGGGGCAGGCAGCTGGCACAGGGAGCCAGCAGGCGAGGGAGTGTGGACCCTGGGTCAGGCAGAGCCTGAAAATCCACTTGCCCAAGAGTGGAAGGGGAGGTGCCCTAGCAGGGCTGCTGGGAAGCGCCAGGCCCAGGTGGAAGGAGGCTCCGGGTCTGGAGGAGTGAGGTGCAAGTCTAACTTCAAAGAGAAAGGACAGCAGCCCAGGGCCAGAGAAGATCCCTGGGGCAAAGAGGAGCAGGAAGCACTCACTGGCCAGACCAGGAGGGGAGGCCCTTCAGCTACAGCCCTGATGCTGTCACTGTGCCCAGTAACACAGCCCACTGCAGGGCCCAGGCACAGCTCCGGCCACCCGGGATAAGGTGGAGAGTGAGAAGGTGCGTCCTGTCCCGGTGTGAGGAGGTCTAAGAAGCTGCATGTGGGGGGCGACTGGAGTGGGGGTGAGGCTTCTGCCCTTCTACCCGCCTGCTCAGCTTCATTCCAGCCACCTCCTCTTTTCAGTGCCCCACCCCACCCCCACGTTTCACACTCTCATGAAGAAGCTGGTGAGGTGGGCGTGAATCGGCCCCAGCAAGGGACCTGTCATACAGGTTTGGGGGCTGGAAGACAGATGTGTGGGGAACCTGCTGGGCACCTGCACCCAGCTGTGCCTCTCATTCTTCGAGGCCCTGAGTGTAAGAGATGTGGAGCAGGGTGATAACGACTCTGGTGTCCTTGAGAAGGCAAAGGGCCACAAGGTATATACCCACCCTCACCTGGTACAGAGCACACACACACACACATCTCCTTTTCAGGGCCAGTGAGTTTGATCCCCACGACGCACGTGGGAGAAGGAGAGCACTGACTACCTCAGGTTATCCTAACCACCACATGTGTACTGTGGCATGCACGCATCCATAAAGAAACAAACAAGTAAATAAATAAACGTAACACATCCTTAAAAAGACAGTCTAGAGAGATGGCTCAGCAGTTAAGACCACTACCGGCTCTTCAGGAAGACCTGAATTTATTTCAAAGCACCCATATCAGCATAATCACTGTAACTCCAGTTCCAGGGTATCTGACCCCTTCTTCTGGCCTCTGTGAGCACCTTTATACACATGGCATACACACACATGCACATTCACATGGAAGCAACAAATCTTAAGAAAGTAAGAAAATGAAATGGGTAATCAAGAATACAGGTAATCTAGTCTTTGTAGGGGAGGATATCAGGGTCTGCTTCAGGGAAGAAGTAGGGAGAGAGCCTAACCCCGATGAGAACGTTGCATCTGGTGACGTCACAAAAGCCTCATCCTCTGAGACTAGCTTGGGGGGGGAAAAAAAGCCAGCTCAGCCCTTGTGATCCTTCCCCACATCCTACGAGCTGGGATTTCCCATGTATCTTAAGTCTGACTCACATCTCAGTTTCCAGTAATATATATGTGAGCCACTAAGGGAAGAGATAGCCAATTTGTTCCTAGGCCAAGCAAACATACTTGGTTAGCAAACAGGGAAGCAGGGAGTACTGATACAGAGAGACATAATGGTTTGGAAACACAGGGAGAAAGAATGGTCTAGGCCTGGCGGTGGTGGTGCACGCCTTTAATCCCAGCACTCAAGAGACAGAGCCAGGCAGATCTCTGTGAGTTCCAGGCCAGCCTGGTCTACAGAGTGAGGTCCAGGACAGCCAGAGCTACACAGAGAAACCCTGTCTGGAAAAACCACATGCATGTGCGCGCGCGCGCACACACACACACACACACACACACACACACACACACACACACACGAATGGTCTAAAGGCTACAGATGCCTCAAACCTCTTGAACATCTGTGGAGTTGAGAGTCCTTTGAGGGGAGCTAAGGAGAGGGCTCCCCCCCCCCCGTTAAGTGCCTGCTGCACAGGCAAAGGGACCTGAATTCGAATCCCCAGCACCCACATAAAAGCCAGGTGTGGTTCCATTTGTCTGTAGCCCCAGTGCTGGGGACTGGGGAGGGGCAGAGAGAAGAGGATCCTGTAGCTTGCTGGCCAGTCTGTCTAGCCAGTCAGTGAGTTCCCAACTCAGTAAGAGACCTTCTCTCAAAAAATTAAGGTGGGCCGGGTGTCGGTGGCGCATGCCTTTAATCCCAGCACCCGGGAAGCAGAGGCAGGCAGATCTCTGTGAGTTCGAGGCCAGCCTGGTCTACAGAGTGAGATCCAGGACAGGCATCAAAGCTACACAGAGAAACCCTGTCTCAAAAAACTTAAAAAACAACAACAACAACAACAACAACAAAAAAAAAACCCAAAAAACAAAAAACCTTCAATAATAATAAATAAGGCAGAGAACAATGGAGGAAGACACCAGATTCAACCCTTGACCTCTATTCAACAGCGCTCACTACAAGCACATATGTGTGAACACACATTTACACACATACAGAAAACAATCTGGGTCCTTTTGAGTATTAGGTGAAAGACTATGGTCATCTCCTTCTCAAGTACCTATTAATGCACACTTTCCAGTGTCAGGAGGCTCTCAGACGCCCAGAGTCTTCGCCTGACCTCCCAGGGCCCCTCCACTGAAGCATCATGAACACCCAGTCCTTGCTCACCAGCCAGTGCTAAGCACAGCCTGCAAAAGCTAAAGCTTTTTGTCTCAAAGCAAACATCCAACCTTACCCGCTTTCCCCCTGAGTACCAGGAGACCCCGCAGCTCACCTGCCTCAGCTTGGCACCTGGGAGGAATCAGGACAGCCGAGGGTCTAAGATGTGGCCAGAAGAAGACCAACCTGTACAGGCCTGTTCTTGCCTGAGATGTGTCTGGGAGCCTGGGAACTGGCTTGGAGGAGTACCACTCCCAGGACCAGCCAGCAGTGGTCCAGCCTGCTCGAGGGGTAGGAGCTCACAGAAAAGCCTGGGTGTGAACTAACCTGAGAGCCACTGAGCAGCTAAAGGAATGGTTTTGACTGCAGGCGGCCCTGCTGGCTGCCTCTGAGTCTCAGAACAGGTGTGTGTGCGCGTGTGTGTGTGTGTGTGTGTGTGTGTGTGTGTGTGCGCGCGTGCATGTGTGTGTGTGGTGGAGGGTGACCAGAGAGAAAGAAGGGGGGCAGATATCACAGACAAAACAGAGACCAGAGCAGGAAAATGGCACCAAAGGTGTGGAACAAACATGGAATAAGGAGAGAAAGGGAAAACAGGACTGGGAAGCAATCAACAGGGCAGGAGGGACTTGGAGAAAGCCAAGGACACAAGAGACTGCAATGAGAAGACACAGTCAGGGAAAATCGCGACCTTACTCAACCTGCAGACTACAGGACACAGGACAAGGAATATGTATGCCTCTCCTCCACCTCACACTCTGCAGGAGGCTTTGTGACCGGGCCCCTTTCCTCTGCTGACAGAGGAACACATCCATAACTCTTTCTCTGGCCACCCCCTGCCCTTCCTCCATGCCAGTCCCCAGAGCACATTTGAGAGTGCTCCCTAGCTAAGCTTTTTAGCTAGGGGAGAGGTGGGCAGGCTCCCTGCCTGCAAGAAGACTGTTCAGCTGACCCTTTGGTGTGGACCCAGGGCCAGGGCTGCCTGCCTTTTATGCTACACATTCCATTTAGATGAGGAATTTGGCCTGTGGGCAGGTAGTGGTGGCTCAGCAGCGCACCATGTCCTCGCTTGCTCTTCTGCTTCCTCTGGCTTTCTCCAGCCCCCTCCCTCCAAGCCCCGCCCCTCCCTCCAAGCCCGGCCCCTCCCTCCAAGCCCGGCCCCTCCCTCCAAGCCCAGCCCCTCCCCCCAAGCCCCTCCCCTCCCCCAAGCCCGGCCTCCTCCCTCCAAGCCCGGCCCCTCCCCCCAAGCCCGGCCTCCTCCCTCCAAGCCCCGCCCCTCCCTCCAAGCCCCACCCCTCCCCCAAGCCCCGCCCCTCCCTCCAAGCCCGGCCCTTCTGTTTCTCACTCCCCACTTGGGCCAAGTTCAGGGCCAGGTTCCAACCCACTCCCTTCTGACGTCACAGATGTTTCACAGTCCTGAACCAGTCAGCTCTCCTGGCAATAAAGTCCAGTTTGCCGAAACCGGAACATCTACACCCTGGCCTGAGTGGTTAGTGGGGAGCTAGGGAATGAGACTCCGAAGGGACAGAGGGAGATTTCAAAGTCCGACTGAGCAGCAGAACGGGGAGGGAGGGCCTGCCATCTGACTAGGGCCACCAGGAAGTGAGCGCCTGGCTGCCCATCTGTGGGCAACTCACCCGACTCAGGCCCATGCAGCAGCTGCTCTTTTCCAGGTCCAGGGACTCTAGCAGTTCCTCCACAGCCTGAGGAGAGAAAGGCTACCATCAGATCCACACAGGCTCTCCCCATCTCCATTCACTGGGAACTCCCTGGGTCCCTCCCAGAAAGTCCATCATTTCTTCCCCAAGCCCCTCAGGTAGGTTTCCATGGCGCCAGCCACAGTGTCCACTCTGGGGACCAGAGGTGACTAGAAGAGGAACAGCTTGTGTTGCCGGAGAGCAAGGTAAGTGGGAGGCAAGACAAGAGAAGTTCATAAAAAGGCCTGGGAGGCGGTCGGTCGGGAGCGGGGTGTGGAGCACCCCAGAGGAGCACGGCTTGGCCGGCGAATTTAGCTACCAGTTATGCCTCCAACCTGAGCAAAGGCCTGGGGTCTCAAGAGGAGAATACATTGTTGCAAGAGTGAGGGGTGGGGATTAAAGTGCAACCGAGGTATGGGAGCCCCGTGTGCCTGGGAACTCTGCACAGCTCTCTCAGGAAGGGGCAGAGCCAGATCCCAACAGATCACTCACAAAGGCGGGGGACACGTGAAGAAGAGGTTTGAGTGGTCTGAACGTGCTCCGTTTGGGGTAAGAGGACACAGAGAAATCCAGAAGGCGGCGAGAGAAGCATACGCTTGGAGTCAACCATATATGTGGTGATTGAAGTGAGGGGTGTGAATGAGGTTGGCCAGGAAGAGAGAGTAGGAGAAAACATTGGAGCCCTGGATGGAGTATGGAGCAATGAGCTCTTTACTGAAGCAGAGACCTTTAGAGGGACGGACAGGAAGAGCAGGAACAGAGGAAAGAGCATGGTGTAAAGAAGGCAAACAGGAAACATTTCAAAATATTAGAGCTGTCAGTCAGGTCACACGTCAAGAACTCAAGGAACAGCCAAGCAGGTGGCACACACCTTTACTCCCAGCACTGGGAAGACAGAGGCAGATGGATCTCTGTGAGTTCTAGGCTAACCTGGTCTACATAGTAAATTCTAGGAGACTCAGGACTACATAATGAGACCCTGCCCCTCCCCCCCAAAAAAGCGACTGGAGAATGGTTAAGAGCACTGGTTGTTCTTCCAGAGAACCTGGAGGCTGCTGCAAGCCGCAGGAAAACGTAATGGAATCCAGCTACTGTCACAAAAGCTACTACTTGGAAAAGTCAAGGACTTTTCCAAAGGTCAAGCCATGGCTTAAGAAGTCTTGGTGATATTTTAGCTTTTGTATATATATTAGCTGGTTCCTACAACGACTTTCTTGTGTGCTTCCAAGAACTCCTAACAGTGTATTTATCTAAAATATCTATCAAGCATCCAAGGCCAAACAATCTCCTGAACTAAGATAATACCCTTATGGAAACAACACCTGTCTCTTAGGCCAGGCGGATAGCTTCATTTCTTATGCAATTTAAGCTGAGACCCTTTCTTTTTCTTTCTTTCTTTTTTTTTTTTAAGATTTATTTATTTATTATGTATGCAGTGTTCTGCCTGCATGTATCCATGCATCCCTGCAGGCCCAAAGAGGGAACCAGATCTCATTACAGATGGTTTTCAGCTAGCATGTGGTTGCTGGGAATTGAACTCAGGACCTTTGGAAGAACAGCCAGTGCTCTTAACCTCTGAGCCATCTCTCCAGCCTGAGACCCTTCTTTCTTATACAGCCTTACTAACAATTATAGACTCCTAATTTCTTACCTAAAAGTTGATCACATAAATTCCCTTTTTGATATACTAACCGATATTAGCTCTCAGCTGACCTCCTCCTTTACCACTCCCTTTTTGGGTTGTAAAAGAAAGCTTGATGGCCACTGCCTGAGGAAAACTCTTGTCTGCCTTTATGACCCTGTAAGAATTCAAGCCTGGTGACCTTGCTTTGGATAGAGCACCACTATTGCATGGGTGTATAACTGTAAGCCTCAGAGACTGAGGAGGATTTTGACTGGAGAACTAGAAGAATGAGATGGAAGATGAGGAAGAGCCAGATGGGTAAGAACGAGATGAGAAAGACCAAGATGGGACAGAACTAAGATGAGAGAATTAAGATAGAACTTGGAGGGGACAGCAGATAAATGTAGAGAGAAATCAGTCAAGAAAGGAGCCAGGCACAAGAATAGAACTATAGCTCTGTAGATAGGATTTTATCCCAGAGGAATAAAGTAGACGGACAAAGAGCTCAGTGTACTTAGATTCATTTCTCAAAAATAATTCTAGCCGTTCATAGTTTCTCTTCTGGGCCCCTGGAAGAATATTATTAAGGATGGTCCTTAATAATATTCGAGAGGGGCGGTGGTGGCGAATGCCTTTAATCCCAGCACTCAGGAGGCAGAGCCAGGAGGATCTCTGTGAGTTCGAGGCCAGCCTAGTCAACAGAGCAAGATCCAGGACAGGCACCAAAAACTACACAGAGAAACCCTGTCTCGAAAAACCAAAAAAAAAAAAAAAAAAAGATGTATGACACCAGAGGACCTGGGTTCCATTCCCAGCACCCACATGGCTCACAATCATCTGTAACTCCAGTTCCAGGGTATCTGACGCCCTCTTCTGACCTCCATGGGCACTGCATGCAAACTGTACACATACATGCAGGTAAACAGACACATAAAAATAATTTTTTTTTTTTTTAAATTCAAGGAACAGAGGATAGAAAAGTGCCCAGTGGCTCTGGCAACATGGAGACACAGGCAGACCAGCCCCAGGATGCCAGGGTGGAGAACAGGACGCCGAGGTGGGGGAACAGAAGACAACAGAGCAGGGGCGGGGGGCAGGGTATGGATGGTCCCAGGCTAGAGCCGAGACACACATGGGTTGGCGTGAGAGCTGGACAAAAAACCTCTTTCAGGTGGAGGCTGCTGTCCGAGGAACCATTTTAACAGAGAAAAGAGTCGGGAGAGGGGGGAATGCAATCTACACCATGGAGGAAGGAACTGCCCCCAAATGGCTCACCTCCACCCTGTTCCCACCAAGGCAGGATGGGAGCTGGGAAGGAGGAAGAAGATGAAGGGATCTCATTAGTTCAGAATCAAGGTCATCCGCAGGGAAGATGACCTGGGAAGGCGGGGTAGGGTAGGAGAAGATCTGAGGAGAAAGGCAGTGAATGGACGAGCAGGCAAGGAGCTTGGTGATAAGGCCGTCTAGGGAAGGACACACAGAAGACCTACTAGGCCATGCCAAGGGCCCACCTGGGGTTGAAGAGCACAGATCTGTAGGGATTTAAGTCTAGAGGGTTGTGTAGCTTCTCTCCATAGCCCTCGGGAGTCTGATATGGAGAGTGCAGCCACCCCAGGGCTGGCCCTTCAGGGTGAGATAGAGCTAAGGGAGTCTCGGGAGAATGGAGGTGAGGAAGATTGAGTGCTGGGTAGGTGGGGCCATGGTGTCAAGGCTACGGAGTAAAGGATGGAAGAGAGAACAGCCTGGGTCTAGACTTGAAAGGTCTCCATGACTCCAACAGCAGACTTCCCCAGCAGGGGACACCACAGGCAGGGTGCTGTGACCAGAGAGGTTCATGGAGAAAGGACGGTCTGGGAAGGACAGCGTTTCCAGGGAGACAAGTACAGCCTGGCCCTGTGAGCGGGAAGCTGAGATGGAAGTCGGGGCCGGGGAGGAGGGGAAGGTGGAACGTTGACGGGCCTAAGACCACAGAAATCTTTGAGGCTCTCATGAATGCTTGTCCGTGAGTCAGAGGCAAGGGGTAGAAGATGCTGGGACAGACGAGGGGATGTTGTGGGCTTTCCTACCCCAGCCTACAGAGCACACTCCCTTCAGGGAAGCCTCCTAAGGACTGGGGTGCTTTCACAGAGTCAAGCTGGAAGCCTGAGGCCAGTGCCCAGGGGAGGAGGTCTCCTCTATTCAAGGAGCCTTTTGGCTGCCTGAGGAGTTGCCTCTGGGGGTCAAGGTGGCAGTGTGAAGTGATAAAGACACTTCTGAAGCCATGAGTTCACCTTTCTTGATTGTAAGAGACCCACAGACTTATGTGCTCTGGACACCAAAGTAGACTTGCTATCTCAGCCTCCTCCTGGGAAGAACGCTTGTCCAGCCCTAGACAGTTTCCTACTTCAAGAACCAGATCCCACCACAGAAGCTAAGGCTAAGGGGCCCCATGCCGTCAGTGGGATACCCAAAACGTAAATCCTAGTCATCCACTTGGGAGGCTCTGGTATGTTTACTCAGTGTGACTGTCTGGCTTCCTGAAGCACAGACACCCAAATCTTTGGCCTCCGATAACAATGGTTCATCCCTAGCCCCTGCAGCTCATGCTCTGAGCCGTCTTCACACTGCCTCGGTGTTGTGTCTGGTTCTAGCCCTGGTTGGCTGCAACGCTGTAACCCTGAGCCAGAGCAATATCTAGGAAAGACAGGCAGAGGGCTCTGAGTGAGTGAGGGGGCACTGCAAAGATCCTGGAGACCCCAACCTACCCGCTTCTCATCCACCACTATGTAGTTGCGCCCATGCTTCTTGGTCAGGTGTGGAGCCAGGACATCAAAGCGACGGCGGAACTCAGAAAACACCATGTGGTCTGGGTAACCTGGAGAGAGAACCAGAGCCAGAGCCATTGTGGACCCCTGACTTGATTGGGTGAGGGAGGGTGGAGGAGGGGGCTGGGACAGGGAAGGCCCACAAAGGACAGACCATCAGAGCTGTTCTACAATAGGATATGACGACTTCAGCTCAAGATAGAGCATGGGTGTGGCCCCAGGTTCCATTCCCCACATCACAAAAATAGAGAGAGAGAGAGAGAGAGAGAGAGAGAGAGAGAGAGAGAGAGAGAGAGAGAGAGAATATGTGGCTTAGAAGTGGTATGGTCACGTGGTTGTAAGGAGCTGGGTCTGGATTCCAGGCCAGCCCCCACATTTTCCTTCAGCTATAATCTGATGTCCTGTTTTTCCTTATCGAGTCTTCAAGGCTTTGGTCTCTGCATTATCACAGAGTCATGCACTTGGGAGCGAAGAGAGTATGCTAGAAGTCACCCAGACCTCCCAGGCTGTCTTCCCTCATCTTCACTCGGAGGCCTTACTGAGTGGGGGCTCCCTTGTCCATCATGAGCCCACTCCAAACCCGCCTTCACCTTTAAACAGGGTCCCTGGACCTCATTCCACATGGCAGTCATGGAGCCCAAGTCAGAAAATACATAGCAAACACAACTTGGTAAACACTCAGAGAAACAGGATTTCCCTGTCTCCTGTCTCCCGCAGCAGGAAAGGATTCCCTCCTTGTCCTGCCTTGACCTTGAGTTTAAGGCCAAATGACCAAAACCCCTGAAATTC
The DNA here is from genome assembly GCF_049852395.1 of Peromyscus maniculatus bairdii. Classification (NCBI taxonomy): domain Eukaryota; kingdom Metazoa; phylum Chordata; class Mammalia; order Rodentia; family Cricetidae; genus Peromyscus; species Peromyscus maniculatus. Next base: position 63,707,630 of record NC_134859.1, on the reverse strand, counting down.
TCTTTTCCTAAAGTATGCCTGGGCTTGAGGTCCAGGGAAGGGTGAGATGGCTTCTGACTTTGAACACGGTCAGAATAGTGGATCGCAGGAAGTACCCCCAATCTCACTGATCTCACCAGGGCCCACAGCAGAGGAGGGCCAAAAGCTCCACTCCTCCAGATTACAGCATTTCAAGCCAGAAAGGGATCCCAGCTAGATCCGCTCCAGCTTTCAGCCAGGGAAACTGAGGCCCGAGATTGGAGCCATTGGGTTGCCCAAGGTCACAAAGGCTGCGGCCGGAGGCAGAAGTGGAGTTCACACCTGGGCTGCTGACGCCGGAGGGGGCGGGGCGGGGGGGGGGGGCTTGCTCTGGCCAGCCAGCTCTGGGAAACCCTCCACCTGGGAGATAGGCTGATGCATGTGCCTGATAATTGAAACAGGAGGCGGGGGCTGCTGAGGGGCCAAGACAAAGTGAGCTATTGATTGTATCTGAATTGCAATTAAATTGATGGGCCAGGATAGCGGTCTGGACGCCTGGCATCTTAATTAATCATCAGCGCTATCGATGGTGGCTGGGGGCCGGGGGAGGGGGAGGGGGAGGCTGCCGCCGTTGGCCTCATCGATCTGCTTGTTTGAGTAAAGCACATTGATTTTGGTTCAGAGCGGTAACAATCTGGTTTTGAAATAATAAACACCAACTCCATATCAAGACGTGGGGACGGATCGATGATTTATTTAGAACAGGGTAGGGAGCCTGTTTCCTGGCTTTCACTGCTGAGGAAAAGTGAGGGTATCCATGGGGATACCTCAAGGGGACCTGTCTGCGGGTGGGTAGGACCCAGCCTGCACTTCTGGCTGAGAAAAAAAAAGAACAGAAACCTGGCAATTCCTAACTCCTCAGCTCGAGAAGCCTGGTGAGCCAGCCTGCCTGGCTGGAATCCAGTTCTGCCACTGGGTGACCCTGGGCATGCTCCTTAGCCTCTATGAGCCTTGCCTCCTTATTTAGGGATGATAATAGTTACCACCTCGTGAGGCTGCTGTGAATTAGTATGTAAAAGAGCTGGGAATAGCACCTGGTGGGCCATAAATACTGCGCGGATGACATGGGCTCCTACCGGCACCCTAGTCCCCTCCAGGAGCTAGGTCCATTAAAAGCTATGTCTGACCTTTCTTGGGAATTTTAAGAACTTCCAAGAGATTTAGACCTTCTTTCCCCTGGGGTAGATAATGGTGAAAGGGCACTGAGTCCTCTGTCTGCTGCTGCAGGCAGAGCTGACCCGCCCAGACGAGGGATGATGGGCAAGAAGAGCCATGAGAACAAATACCAGGGCATTTGGGATGGAGTGTGTGGGGTGTGTGTGTGTGTGTGTGTGTGTGTGTGTGTGTGTGTGTGTGTATACAAACACACGCAAGCATAGGACTTGAATGAGAAAGGCAGAGGAGGAAGAGAGGAGTCCCAAAATAGAAAGCATCAGGTTGGGTTGGGAATAGTGAGGAGAAAGGACCTTCAGAAGGAAGGGGACCTCAAGCCAGTCCCTAGGCAGCATAGAGGCAGAGGAGTGGGATCTGGCCAGCTCAGAAAAGAGCACCAGAGCTTGGTGGAACGGGAAGGTGCCTCACCTTGGCGGTACATGCGCATTGCATCAAGCAGGCGGGATCCCCGAAGCTGGGCACGGAGCAGGGACACATCCAGTTGCAGCAGCCCAGCCTCACAGGGGTCTCCCGGGGGCAGGTCCAGCTCACTGCTGCTGCTAACTCGGCGGGAAGAGGCAGATCGGGGTTCCCCGGGCCAGCCCTCAGCCACTGGCAGGAAGCAGTGCACGAAGTGCATCTTGGACCTCTTGATGGTGTCGATGAGGGCATCCTGCCAAAGGGAAGGGGACCACCCTCAGGGCTCTGATGTCCAGCATCCTAGAAAGCTAGCATCTCCATTCCTCACAGGGTAGAGGCTGGTCTGCCCTCTGCTAGGACATTGCTAAGCCTGGACATCTCTGCCCTCCTCAGGCCTGGCTGGCCAGTCATGGTAGAGGCACTAAAAAGGCAATCCCACCAGCAGTGATCAAAGCAGGTGAGCTGGGTGGGCACTGATGCCACGAGTGTGCTGAGTGCCCACCTGCCCAGGAAAGAGACCTGGGACCTTGCTGGACACCCACCACTTGCAGCTTGATCTGTATACACAGGGACTTCTTCTTGACGGCTGCCATGCCGGTGGTGAAGGTTTTCCTCATGCTGGTCGCCCGGCGCAAGGCCAGCTGGGAGCCACCCTCCAGGCCTGCAATAGAGCCCGAGAGCACCGTGGCACCGCCAGCCCGGCCCAGAAACAAGTTGCTGATGATCTTTCTGCAGGGGGAGGCAAGACCAGAAAAGGAGTTAGAACACAGGGCAATAGAAGCTGCACCCTCCTGCCTCCCCCCACCCACCCCCACACACAATATGGCTGTGGCCAGGGGCCTGGGTCATCTTTGCTGGGGCAGTATGTCCTACACCGTACTGCAAAACTAGAAAAAGAGAAAACCCAAGATAGACAGAGGCCAAGCAGGCAAGGACTGGGCAGTGGGGGCAATCCACTCCTCTTCCTCACTAGTGATAATATACAGTTCAGCACACTATATAATCGATGTGTTTCACCTCTTGTTCATTTACCTCTATTCCACTAGAATGTAACTCCACAGGGCAGGGGGGTGTGCGCTCTCCACTGCTAACTGCCCAGCACCTCCAAGGCCCTGTCTGCTGAGGGACTATCTGCTAATCTATGACACAAATGAATGGATGATAGAGCTTATGGGATTTCTGGGTTTTAAAATAATTTTTTGCTTTTTAAATTTTGCTGAGGGGTCTGAAGAGATAGCTCGGCAGCTCAGAGCGCTGACCGCTCTTGCAGAGGACCCAAGTTCAATTCCCAGCACCCACGTTAGAAGGCTCACAACCATCTGTAACTCCAGCTGGGGGGGGGGGAATCTGATGCCCTCTTCTGGCCTCCATAAGCACCTGTACTCAGGTGCCCATCTCCCTGCCCCCCCATATATACACAGTTAAAAAATAAGATCTTTAAAAAATGTAGCCGAGGACGACCTTGAACTTCTGACTCCCCTGCTTCTAATTTCTGAGTGCTAAGGTGATAGGTATGTGCTGCCGAGTTTGCTGACCGGTGTTTCTGCTTTCTCTGAAGAGTGTGTTAGAGCAGTTCAAACAGAAAATTACACACACCTCTAAACATGTTTCCCATCTCTATTTCTGCAGGCGATTCCCGTGTCTTCAAGGCCACAGGGCCTTGACTGCTGTCTCTCAGGGACTAGAGGCTTCTCTATCTGCCTTGCTGGTGATGGGGCTCTGACACATCACCAGGGGAAGGGAACCCAGAGGACAGCTGCAGGGACAGGATGTGAGATGGCCTTACTTCTGGGAATCCTGCAGGAGCCGGGGTGCATTCTGGGTAGCTGGGTTCTGCTTGGTGTAGTTCAGCCAGCCGGCCACACTGTACTCCACCCAGTTAGTGCCATGGCTGTGGCCCAGGAGAAAGTGCCGTGGTTTGCTGCTGCGCAGGAGAGGACTCTGGCCTGAGGGTACATGAGGTAAAGTTCAGGTCGTCAGGGCGCAGGCATAGACGTCGGACTAGAGAGTGCCCCCTGGCTCTTCCAAAGCGGAAGGGTGGTCCTCCAGGCACCACCTACCCTTTTTGTCCCCTTCCTGGGGGCCGTAATAGGAGAAGAGACGGTCGAGGAGAGCCTCCTCCGTGGCCCCTGGCACCAGTGCCTCCTCTTCCAGCAGCCACAGCAATCCCCTTGCCTCATCGGCATGGGCCAGCGAGCGGACCTATGGACAAGGGTGAAGATCCAGCTCAGCCACGTGGGGCTGATGCTCCCTCCCCACAACGCACCGGTCACCGCTGTAGCCACGCTTGTTGGGCCCTGGCTGCTCACTACTGACACCTTGTGGAATTGATGAGCATAGAATGGGAAACTAGCTGAGAAAGAATTCTAAGAACTCACCACAAGAGAAGATCACCGCTGGGACTTGGGGCCCAAAGGTGCTCAAGACTGAAGCTTCTTCCAGTCTGCACCCATATTCAGAGCTCCTCCTCAACCCTTACCTCCTCAGAGGGCACAGGAGCAAGGCCATCCCCATACTGCCCTCAGTTCCCAGCGGATTCAGGACAAAGTCTATGTACAGCAGAAGTTCAAATGAGGCTTCCTCTGTTCATCCTGAAACAGGGTCTGACTATGTGGACCAGGCTGGCCTCAAAGAAGGCTCTTAATACACGATGGCTGTGCAGTTTACATTGGTCCCTACGGGGAGAACCCAGAGGGTGCCCAGATCACTGCTGGCTATAAACTCAAGGACCAATACCCTGAGGCAGGTGACTATGGAGGCAATGGCCAACTGAAGCAGAGTGGGGGAAGCAGGGTGGGTCCCCATCTGAAGGGAATGACTGGCTGCCACTCAAGTAGACCACTGTCCTGGAAAAACACTAGTTGACTGTTAGTAAACTCTCTCTCTCTGTCTCTGTCTGTCTCTGTCTGTCTCTGCCTCTGCATCTCTCTCTGTCTCTGTCTCTGCCTCTGCATCTCTCTCTCTCTCTCTCTCTCTCTCTCTCTCTCTCTCTCTCTCTCTCTCGTGTGTGTGTGTGTGTGTGTGTGTGTGTGTGTGTGTGTGTACAAATGCATGTGGAGCATGTGGAGATCAGAGGTTAATGTCAGGTGTCTTCCTCAACATATCGAGACAGGGTTTCTTGCCTGAACTTACCAATCTGGCTACTCTAGCTAGCCAGCTTGCTCTACAGATCCCTGTCTTCCTCCTGGGTGAATTCCAATCATCATGCTTACACAGCCTGAGCTTTACCCAGCAAGCTGACTCCAGGCCTCTAAGCCTCTGGTTTTTCAAGAGAAGGTAGAATTCTGCTTCCTAAGCCCATGGAGACCTAGTAAACTAGGCCTGTGGCCACATCTGGCCTGAAGTTGCATGTATGTGTGTGTGTGTGTGTGTGTGTGTGTGTGTGTGTGTGTGTGTGTGTGTGTGTGTGTGTATCTCCCTTGTCTTCTTTAGGCAGGAAGAACTGCCCATACCCCATTCTTGCTTGGCTTTTAGGGCCTGGCAGACAAGAATAATAAGGGCTATTTTCCCTCTCTTTGATCTATTGCCTGCATCTTTTCCCCATAGGAATCACAGGACTCCCAGAAGGCCAAGGGCCAGTGGGTGGTGACAGTATTCTATAGCTAGAGATGAATGGCAGGAAGGAGTGACATGGTAAATGGGGCTGGAGACCCCCCTCCCCAGCACCATCAAACAGCAGAAACCTAAGCGCCAGGACGACTGATCTGCAGCCTAACACACGTCTGCCCCCTGGTGCTCATGAGACACAAGGACAACTCCCTTCCATCTGAAGACAGCAAAGACTCTGCAGGGAGCCAGGTGTCAGCAACGGGAAATCCATCTTCCCTGGAGAGTCCTGGCGCTTTAAGCATTTGTGCCCATGCCTGTGCTAGCCCAGCAGGGCCTCAAGGCAAGGCAATAAGGAGAGCCTAGAGGGAGCGCCAGCCGAAGGAGAACTCTGCTGCCCAGCATAAATACCTTTCCAAAAAAGCATAGGCACCGGGTGGTGGTGGCACACGCCTTTAATCGGGAGGCAGAGCCAGGTGGATCTCTGTGAGTTCAAGGCCAGCCTGGTCTACAGAGTAAGATCCAGGACAGGCACCAAAACAACACAGAGACACCCTGTCTCGAAGAAGAAAAGAAAAAAGGGGGGGGGGCCGCACAGGCTGCAAATCCCCAATCTGAAGACAATCACCAAACGCCAAGTACCCATTAAGCCAGCCAGTGTCCCAAGATGTCCACGATACCAGCATAAGAGGTGACATCTTGTTCCCGAGGTTGAGGGTGAGGGCTGACGTCCTTGTCTGCCCCCCGTTGGGATATTTTAAATTTGGCACTGTTTCCCTGTTCAAGGCCCTGACTGACTGTGGGAAGGAATGACTATATCCTCGCCCCAAAGCAGCAGACATCAGACTTGGGGCGGATACACTGAGGGCTCAGTCAGGCTCAGGACAGGGTCTAAGCCTTGCGTAGCCAGAGAAGAGGGACATGTTCTTGCTTGGCTGGGACTACTCTGAATTATGGATTTCCACTCACTAGGCAGGGGAGTGTGCCACCTTCCCAGACAGACGGAGTGCCCAAGGGTAGAGCCCTGTAGTTGTGCAGGGCATGATATACGGGTGGGACCCTTCTTCAGCCCACAGTGGCAACTCCAGCAAGCAGAGACAGATGAGTAGGAAAGAGTCGAGGCTAGCCCAGGCTTCCCTGGCATTCCTACCAGGGACTGGTGGGAGGCTTGGTCCACAACAGCCACGGAGTCATCTGTGGCCGGCTCCAAGTCATCAAATGCCAGTTCGATGTTCTCCTAGGAAGGAAGGCGCAATAGTAATACTCGAGGGGCCACGAAGGGTAGACAGCCACAGGAGCAGGCTGGGCAGGGCCTCTGGGGGCAAATCCAACGCCTCATCTCCACGCAGGAGCCCCCAAACTATCCCACAGGACAAACTGCTCACTGCCTCCCAAGGTAATACTCAGTATCCTTTGACAGCTAAAATTCTCATAATCTCTTTATACTAAACTCAGTCACACTCTGGTGTTAGTCACAGCAGTTGATTAGGCAGTGCAGAATAAGCCTTCTCTCCATTTCACACAATCATCCTCAGAGCTCATGAAGACAAAGTCACATCCCTCCCTCTGGGGGCTTCTTTTAATCAAGACAAATACCCTCCTCCACAGGAGGAAGAAATCCCAGAACTCAGTGCATCCCAGAGACCTCTCCAGGGAGGGGCTCAACAGCTAGCCACCACCTAAGCCTTAGAGTCTAAGAGATCTAGACAAGGATCTGGGAGAAGAGGCCCCCAGGCCCCCCTTGAGGCAGAAACTGCACTGTGGCAATTCACAGACTGAAAGGGGTGGGGTGGGGCATAAAGAGGACAAAGGAGACCTCCCAGGGACTCTGAATGTGCCTTCAGCTTCCTGGAGCACAGCCAAGGTCCAGGACAAAACTCCTGCTCCAGGAAACAGGGAGGGCAGACATGAGGAGGGACGGAGAGCTGGGGATCCGTTGTGCACATTTGCAGATGTCCTGGCCAGGATGCCTTGGCCAGAAGGCGAGGTGGAGTAGGGTCTGGGCACCCTGACGGCAGCTACCTACCTCCTTGTATCTCTCCAGCTCCTGCAGGAAGGTGCGCTCGTGGAACAGCCTCTGCAGCCTGTCTTGGGCATAGTTGTGGCATAGTTCCTCGAAGGAGGCCCCGCGAGCTGAGCCGCCCCGCTCAGGGTTCTGGAAGCCTGGTGTATCCACGATCATCATGGAGCAGAGCGAGTGCTGGCTGGACTTGAGAGCCCTGAGCGGGAAGAGCCTGAGTCAGAGCTGGGTGGGGCCTTACCACACAGGGGGCCCCACTTCTCTGCCCCTGGCATACGGCCAACCCCTTTCCCTGCCCAGGACCCCTCACCTGGCTTATCGGGACAGCGGGTCCTCTGCTGGTGGAGGACAGCCCTGCCTAAGTCACCGCATAAGCACCAACTACTAAAGCAGAAAGTGGGGAGCATCTGGGTTCCCCTTGAAACTTACCTGTTTACCAGAGAGATGAGAAGGGTGAAGAGCTCGCTGTAGAGGCCAGATGCCATGCCCTCTAAGCACTCCAGAGCACTCAGTTTGGGGCCTGTAGGGTAAGAGGGGCAGCTGTAGCGCCAGTCCTTGGGGCCCCTCCGCCTGCCCAGGAATGCTCTCTACCCACATGGTCGGCTGTCCTGGGGCTATCCCACTGGAAACAGCTAGTCACTCTAGCAGTCCCTCCCACCTCCAGGATGGCATCGAGTCCCAGGCAAGGCCTTCCAGTCCTACTCATTAGCAAAGGGGCTCCAGGTACCTGTGCCCTCTCCCAGGCCGCTCTCCTCGGGGCCCTGACGGAAGGATGTGGAACGTTGCAGGGTACCACCTTTAAGTTGGTGCTTAAAGATAGCTGAGGATAGCTCCTCCAGGCTGCAGCCCAGCAGGTATGCGGCTTTCTGGGCCCATTCATGGCGGGCAAACTGCTTACGTCCAGCTGAGGGGGAGAGGGGGGAAAGATCTAGCATCTTAGGTTTTCCCGGGACAACTGAAAACCTCTGTGACTTTTGGCACCTCACCCCATAGGATGGGGGAGTTGGCATCATCCCGATGATAACACTACTCGAGCTTGACATGGGAACGAACAGCCAGCTGCTGCCAGCTCTTCCCTTAGGGGTGGAAAGAGGAGAGAAGGTCCTAAAAGAGGCACTAACTCCACAGGCTGCCACTAGAGGGCACACAATCGGTTGCAAAAATCTCTTTAATCCGGGGGGTGTACAGCTTGAGCTGGGTGAGGGCAGGGTCAGTCAGAGGATGAGGAAGCCCACCCAGCAGGGACACTACAGCCATGTGTGCCTGCGGGGGGGGGGGAGGGGTTAGCAAGGGAGAGCAACTGCACCTGTCCCTTCCCCGATACATTAAGACATCCCCCCCCCACACACACACCCTAAGGGAGACCATAGACACCTTAATGGCTCAACAGTGGGGAGTCAACTGAGCCGCAAGGGAGAGGGAACAGCCCACACAGACATGTGCGCCTGAGCCCACACGTGCCTAATCACAGCAATTAGGGAAAGCTAACAAGAAACAAGGTTTTTACCTTCAGCAGCTTCTGTAAGGCAAAGGACCAGCATGCAGCATGCAAAGAAAAACAGTGTGTTAGCAAACAGTCATCAACTGAGCCCGCCAGGCCCTTGGGAAGGGACTGTGGGAGGCAGGGGTTTATGAAGATGAGCAGGCAAGAAAACACGATCACGTTTAGCCCTGAGATACAAAAGTACATAGTCTCAAAGGAATGTGTTTGTGGATGTCATCACACTGACAGAGAAAGAGACCCACAAAAGATGTCCTACTGTGTATGTGGGCACACACACACATACCATAAGCACGCACACTTGTGCGTGCACACACACACACACACACACACACACACACACACACACACATATCCCTGGGAAATACTAGAAACTTAGGAGAGAACGACCCTTGTGAACACTCAGAGCATTCCATCTGCAGTCACAACTGAGAAGGGTCAGAGGAAACCTGGGCCTGATTCCTCAGAATACAAGCACTTCTCTCAAGACACAATCACACGCCTTCACACTCTCGGCCCAGCAGTCTGAAGATTTAACCGAAAGCTGGTGCTTCTGGACACAGGTCTCACCTACTGGTAACATAAAGAGCAGAACCCCACGCCTGTTCCCGCATGCACCCACAACCACCAATGCTTCCCAACTCGGGATAAGCAGCCTTCACTTTCTCACATCTCCAAGACAGAGCAAAAGCCAGAAATGCCGTCCAGAGCCAGCACCCCCTTTTCCAAGGCTGGAGGAAAAGGGGGTGAAGAGCTGCTACAATCATGGCCCTTCAGTGCACTATCCAAGGAAGAGAATAGTTCTTCCAAGTCCGATTGTGCCCAGGCGTCCTCAAGCATGGATCCCAAGTGCAGAAGCTCAAGTCCATCCACTACCAGGTGCCTGCTGCCCCCTAGTGACCTCCACCTTGACATGCAGGAGAAAGTGCAAGCAACTACCAAACCAGTGGATTGGAAGATGGGGAAACTGGTCTCAGGAAGCCCCAGGTTCTGGATGTAAAGTGGGAAGATATTCTGGGGGCTCTACCATAGCTAACAGGTTCCTCTTCTACCCTCAACATAGGGCTTCTCCCTTAGACCAGTTCCCCATAAGAATGAGCCCAGTGCCCAGGAGCCCGGGAAGCACCAAGACCGTCAAGCAGGTCCCTACACCCCAAGGTACACCAAGGTCAGTTACCGGCTTCCTCCTCAATGGACTCTATCAGGAAGGGAATGAGAAGGACAGTCACTCCGGGTGCTACTCTGAGGGAGTACTTTCCATCCCTCAGTCCCACACCCCAGCCACCCACTCGTGGCTCACTGTGGCAATCATGGGCAGAGATGTTTCCCTAGCCTTCTGCTCCGGTGTGGAGGACTGAGACAGGGTACAACCCAAAGTATGCATGGGGCAGGAGAAGGTTGTCTGGTAACAGCTGAGTGTGTGGGACAAGAACAAACCACACGGTGGGTAGGGACCTCCGAGGCATTCTGGGTAACAGGACAGGCTGCCCCTTACCTTTGGTAGCTCCAGCAGCCCCCAGGTGGTAGATGGAAGCCAGGATAAGCCAGCAGGCCTTCTGTTCCTCGGGGGAGATGGCCAGCACCTTCATGGCCGTCTGTAGCTTACTGAATTGCTGAGCGGCTTTCTGTTTCTCCTCGGGCTGGAGGGCAGACAGGGGTGCTGCCTCTGAGCCTCCGGTGCTTCCCTTCCAGCCTGCCCCACACCCCTGGACCCTCTGGGAATGCACGGCCATGCTGGAACCACCCATGCGGAACCACCTGCCAATGGAGGCTTCTAGCCCCAGAGCCGCCAACTCAGTCCCCACAGCCCGGCTCTCACCTTGGCCAACGGCACGATTCCAAACACATTGTTCTCTGCCAAGTGGTTCAGGTGGAGCTCTGTCCTAGGGGTACAAAAGGGGACATCAGCATGAGGTTTGGTCCCCAGGCCAAGGCCTTGCCCCTCTCAGGGGAGTGACAACTAGTTAAAGCTTCCAGACTACACGGACTATCTGCCCATCACCCCAATCGCCCCAGCCAGCTCTGCCACCTTCCCTAACTGGAGTGGATGCCTCAGCAGGACACCAGCCTCCCTAGGAGAAAGGGTATCATCAGAACCCTGGGAAGGAGCTGGGAGCCTGCCTGAAGGGCACAGCTAGCCAGGCCAGACTGTGCCTCTGCTGGGAAAGGAGAGGAAGAGGAACCTGGAGCCACCAGCTCGACCCTGAGCAGGGAGCCAGTCTGGAGGCATGTATGGAAGAACACACAGTAGGGACGTCCAATGGGGGTGGGGTGGGGCTGAGGGCCAGCTGGAGGGTCCTGGAGGAGGCTTGGCTTCCAGACCAGCTCAGCTTACAGCAGCCGTGACACTCCAGGCAGACCACCCCACCTTCGTCCAGGTGAACTTCCTCCCCAGACCAGACTGAGCACTGGGGAGCCGGTGGTGCCCCAGCACGACCCCAAGATTTAGGGACAAGCAGTTCCTAAATGGCAAGACCTGAGTCCCTATCATCTCGCCATCCGGAGGACCCAGGCTGGAGCCAGCACACAGCAGGTAATGGACGCAGGGCATAGTGGGCCGGAAGGCCCGACATCCTAGTCAGTGGGCTGGAGTCCAGAGCCGCACTGGAGCACGCCCTCCCATCTCACCTGAGGGTGCTATCACCACAGGCCAGCAAGTAGTAGAAGACATTGAACGTGGCCTCGCTGGCTGGGCGTCGGGCCACACGCAGCTTCTCCAGGAGCATCGTCTGCGGCACAGCGTGAATGAGGAAGGGTCACACTCCGCCTACGCCTCAGCAGGAGGAGCCAGGCCCTGGTCCTCCAAGCCACAGAAGCATCATCAGAGCAGCCTGTTCCCAACCACTTCACTCCAAGACCAGAAAACCAGAGCCAGGCTAAAGGGGAAAGTCCCAGACTCCTGGAACGGGGGGTAAGGGGTGGGCACCGCCATGGCCAGCCACCCAGGGACCAGCCTTCTTTGGGTGACAGCCACTTATGGCAGAAAATTTCATTTAGGGGACGGCAAGGTGGCTTAGCAGACAAAAATACTTGCCACCAAGCCTAACTAACAACCTGGATTCCATCCCCAGGACCACATGATGGAAAGAGATGACTGACTCCAGCAAGTTGCCCTCTGACCTTCATACATGTACATGGCATGTGAATGTATGTGCAGATACACACATACACACAAGTAAATGAATATATGTAATCTTTTAAAAAGAAATTTTATTCGGCATGGTAAAGGTTGGTGTGTCTGGGCCTTCCTTTATTGCCAAGTGTGGAACACCAGCCTGAGAGAAGTCCTAAGTCCCCGGGTCTCAGAAAGTCGGCAGAGAGGGGCGGGGTTCCCAGCAGTAGGGTGGGGAGGGGAAAGGAGATGGGCAGGAGGTCTGGAGGGCAGAATTAGGTCAGCACAGACCAGCCTTGCCTACGCTGTCCCGGGCCTCCGTTCCATCGGGGCGGACTTCCAGGTTAATGAGGCACTGGGGAGGCTGACTCCTAGGGCATGGAACCAGGGCTCCTTCTTTGCTCACTCGGCCCGGGCAATGGCCCTTACCTGAATGGAGGCGGAGGCCACCTGGCCGGCTTGGTCAAAGTCCAGGGAGAGGATCTGGGAGAAGCGGGTGGCGCTGCCGTTCATGACAGTAGGGCTGTTCCCAAAGGCTTCCAGGAGGGTGTACAGAGCCTGCCACTTCTCCACTGCAAGCACAGGCCCGGGGGGACATCAGGAAAACCAGGGACAGCTCACCCTCAAGCCAGGGGCTCCGGGATGCCCCAGACAACAACTGCCCAGGGATTGGGGTAAGTGAGTTGGGGGGATAAGGAACCCGGGGATAAAAGAGCTGGCACCTAGGAGGGTCCTTCTCCTTTCCCACAGCCCTGCCCCACCCGTCTTTTTTCCCGCTGCCCATGCCTCACCAGAAAACACCTTGCTCCCGCTGGTGCCAGCAATGGTGGCCAGATACTGCACCAGATGCTGGAAGCTGGTGGTCTTGCCACTGCCGCTGCTACCCAGGAGGACAATGGACTGGTCCTGGCAGCTCATCAACATCGCCCTATATGCAGTTTGGGCCACGGCGTAGATGTGGGGCGCCATGTCCTCTCGCCGACACCCTTTGAACATGTGCATCACCTTGAACAGGAAGGGCACAACGTGAGGGTGGGGGCTTTTAGAGCTGGGCCCCCCTGGCCTCACCACTAGGGTTTGCATCTCTCTGTACTGCCATTCCACGGATGCCCAGGCATTTTGAGGGCAAGGCCACGCATGGAAAAGCAGATATCCACCAACTCTATTAACGACTGCAGGATATAGCCTTCTGTCCCCCACCCTCTGACTCCTCTTCCCAAGGTCAACTATGAGAGCGGGCAGGAAGCCAGTGGACACCAAAGAGGAAGAGTAGAAAGCCAGAACTGGTAGGGTGCGGGTGGGCGGGCGGGTCCATAGGAAGGCACACCTTCTCTGAATACACCGCAGGGGCCCCCCGGGGGCTGAGGACCAGCAAGCTAGGGCCAGCATAGGTGTGTAGCAGGCTAGCCCCATAGCGCTGGCGCAGCGTGTGCAGGGCGCTAGACTCGTTGAGGTACACCAGTGAGGCTAGATCCTCTAGACGGTCGCAGGAGGGAGCATTCGCCTGGGAAGACAGACAGTGGAGACTCAGATCCCATCTCTGTCATGGCGACAGGCTTGCCCTGCCTGGGTCCTCCCTTGCCAGCAGCTTCCTTCCAACCTTCTCTATATCGTCTTCATCCACATCCAGGATGGCTCCATCATGGTCTAGCTTCACGCGCACCTTCCCCTCAGGTAGGCTGAGCTCCTCCGACTTGAGCTGGCTGGCTGCAGAGCAGGGATAGTCGGACTTGGGCCTGGGAAGGCCTGCTCTTCTCCTTAGACCTCCTTGGTCCTGCCTCTCCCCCCCCTCCCCCCCCCCCCCCCCGCTGGCTCGCCAGCCTCTCCTTGCTCACTCCAGCCCTTACCGGAAGTAGAGGCATTCCCCATACCGGGCCTGAGCCACCTCTTAGCATCTATGCCCCACCCCCCAGAGACTCACCTAAGGAGAACCCATCCTTATGGACCAGCCACACCTTCTCCGTCTCATACCAGGCCTCTTCGGCTGCAATCTGCTCTTCCGTCTTGGCCTATCGGAGGGAGGGGAGGAATAAACAGACATTGCATTAAAACAGAGAGAGACAAAGACAGCAGAAATGAGGAGAGAGGGGAGGAGAGGGCTGAGCCACGGGGCAAGCGGGAAGGCCAGGCGGGAGCCACAGGACACAGGGCCTGGGGTTGGGAGTGAGAGGTCAGGGAAGGAGGGTAGGCCACCGGGGGTGCTGAGGACAGAGACGAGGAGATTAGGGATTATACCAACTGTGAGGGTCCAGGGAGCACCAAGGCCGAGAGGACTGGCCCCAGAAAAGCAAGTCACCAGGCTGCTCCTCCAGCGGCTCTATCCCTTCCTCCCTGGGAGCCTTGAGATCTGCACCCTGACTCAAGCCCTGAACTCTGGGCCACGGTCATGGGTTCTTTCATAACAAAAGAAAGGCCTCTTCCTCTAAGGTGGGAAGAGCCATTTCCTGCATCCTAGGATTCTGCCTTATGGGATGATAAGAGGCCCTGGGCTCTAGCCTGAAGATGCTCTATGTGGGCAAGAGGATAATGCCCTTCTCCTCCAAGTTACAGTCTACAAAGGCCCCTACTTGGAAGATGGTAGCTGCACAAACCTAGTAGGCATATTAATGCCACATGAGGGCACAGGGCTGCATGGGCATGGAGACAGCACTGATTTATCAAACACGGGGAGCGTGGAAAGGGTAGGAAAGGTCCCCAGAGATCACCAATCAAAATAAGCATGTATAAGCCTATAAGTCGGAGCGGGGCTATCAGATCTGACGCCCTCTGATAAGAACACTTGAGCTAGGAGACAGAGGCACCAGAGGAACTGGGCAAGCAAGGGGCCTAGCTGCCTGGTTATCAGGCCCCTTGGCAGCATGTGGGCAAAATGCCAGCCAAGTGATGGCATCTTGAGGGAGGCTGGCCACCCCAGCAGACCAGCCCTCAGGCTTGCACCGGCTCCAACACTGTCCCCAGCTGGCACCCCTCCCCCCAGATGTTTGCCCCAGGTGTGCCCCATTCTCATGAGAGCCAAAACTGAGGCAGAGACACCACCCTGTGGAACTGAACCCTGGGTGAGAGGTCAGAAAATGGCAAGAACAGGTAAGCAGGGTACTGTATAGTCTTCGGCACATTTTTAGGTTTGAAAAGTAGGGAGATCAGCAGACTGATCATAAAGCTGTCAACGTTTTGATTTGTCAAAGTGAGAAAAATTTTAAAATACTGGATTTTTATTTTTTAATATTTGAAGGACTGAGCTGGGAGTGTTGGCCCACACCTTTGATCTCAGCACTCAGGAGGCAGAGGCAGGCGGATCTCTGAGTTCAAGGCCAGCCTGGTCTACATAGTAAGTTCCAGAACAGCCAAAACTAACATAGAGAGATTCTCTGTCTCAAAAATAAATCACCAGTATTTTGTTTTTTTCAGATCACTTGAACCAGCTGAAATTTTTCTCTTGAGTGAGCACATTCTATGGCCAGGTGTTCGAGTGATGTTAAGGGTCATGGCCTGCCACTAGCTTCGTTCGAGATCATCTGAGAACAAATTTCTCATGCTGACCATGAGGTGGAGACAGAGACCATCTCATCTTCAGGCTGGGGCTAAGGGGAGGAGGAAGGGTCTTCTGGGTTTTTCCTTATCCAGAGTGACCTGGACTCCAGTGGCTGAGAATCTCATGAGGCAAAGCTGGGGCCGTGATGCTCCCCGACAGCCACAGCTGCACCATCTCAGCTCCCCTGGGCCCCCTACTAGAGTGGGAACCTGGAGGGAAAGAGGCCTTACGCTCCAGCAGGAGGCCCGAGCACAGACGCCAGCCCAGGTGTAAGGTGGGGGTGGTGGGCTGTCACCGGAGAAAGCAGAGAGCTCCTGGGTGGGGCAGGAGCACCCTACCTGGCTGTGGGCAGGAGAGGCGGCCTCAGGGTCCAGCTACCAGCAGCAAGCAAAGAGAGAGAGAGACAAAGGTGAAGACAGGTGGAGACCACTGCAGGTCCCCAAGAGACACCCCTGGACTGGTGAGCCAGCACTCTGCTCAAGACACAGCGTGGAGGTCAAGAGTACTTGCCCGGGACTAGGGCGCTGGCTAGGCAAGAGGCCAGACCACAGCAGGGTGGTTGGAGGTCCTTGTGATCATCAGACCTTACAGAGAAAGGCTCTTATGGGTCACTCCTCGTGGCACATAGGCATCTGTCACTCCGCCTCTAGTCAGTGTCTCCTGGACTGGCTATTCAGCCCACCCTGAATTAATCTCCCTCTTCCACGCCCTTGGCAGGCTAGGCCACCTCACAACACTGAAGGCCTGGGGCCCCTGGAATCCTCCTGATTTTTTTCCCAGGGCACCAGCTTCCCTATGGCTACCAGGCACCAAGAGAAGGCAGTCCCTCTTCTCTAAACACATGCCCAGGGGGTGACTCTCCCCACGCTAAGGGCGACATTTCAGAGATAACACAAGGGCACCTACAGCCTAAATCTAAGACACCTTCCTCAAGCCCCTGTGGCACAATGTTCTACTCCTGGGCAGGTACACCGACCACATGGCAAGCAGAGGCATAACTCCACCCACCAACCTTAGGGCTACCTGTCAACTGCCCAACCCTCGAGCCAGCCTTGACCTCTACATTACAGTCATGTTACTTAAAGCCCTCAAAAGCCTTTCTGGGAGAAATGGGAGCCAGGCAAGCTCTGGATGTTGCCTGTCAGAAATGAGAAGGGTTAATATCTCCACATGGGTCAAGACACTAGACACCAAAATGGGAAACACTGACTACTGCCTTGTCACATACCAGGTCCTAACACCAATGAGTGCCCTCAAAGTGGGAGAGCTGGGCTAGAGAAGGGGACTAGGTCCCCAGCTATGAAGGGCCCCTCCACGGTCACAGCCCTGGGCTGTCTGGAGTATCAATACTCTATGGAGTTCAGCTTTCCAGAGCCATTGTGAGGTTTCGTGGACAGCCACAGAGTTCCCCTCTATCATCACACACACACACACACACACACACACACACACACACACACACACACACGAGAGAGAGGTGGCATTACAGAAGCTGTGAAGATCCTCTCAAGCCGCTCATGTGCCTCCTCTGCGGGACTCAGCCGGACCTCGGGGTCAGCTCCTGTCTAAAGGTTAAACCACTATTAGTTCTGGCCCAGGGGACAGCAGGAGGCACCACATGCCAAGCTCTCAGCCCAGGGAGCCACCGAGACCCAATGCAGAGCGGAGCAGCATCCGGGAGACAAGCTGAGTGCTAACTTGAGTTGTGGAACTATACGAAACAAAAAAAGGAAGAGGTAGACGCCTGTGAGGGCTGGGGTTTCGTCTTCCTACTTCCCTAACCATTGTGAGCTCCAAATGACCTGCTACCCCCCATTCACTCCTGTCCCAGGATGTACAAGAGATGAACTCCAGGTCAAGACATGTCTCAGCGCCCAACTCCACCCTCATGCACGGAGAAGATACAGAGAGCTGGAGGGAGAGGCAACAGCCCTGGACAGGCACATGATACTCCCTGGCTACTTATAGGTTCCCGAGGGACTGAAGTTCAGCTTCTGCTCTGATCATCAGACCAGAAAGCCCCTGCCAACTCTTCCCTAGGGGCCAGGAACACACTGCCCTGACAGAGCATGCCAGGAGGATGGGGAAGGGCGGCAGCTGGCTTTCCTCTACATCCCGCAATACCCAGGAAGAATGGGGGCAAGGCCACTTCCGGGAAGATGGCTACCAAGAGGAGGCACCCAGTGAGTGCCTCGAGGTCCCTCAGGCCGCCTCCTGGCATCCACCTCATTCCTCTCTTTCTAGCTACAAGAAACTTAAGAAAGCTGAGGGAAGCAGGATGAAAGTTAATGTCTATCCCTCAACATATAGCCTGTGAGACCTCAGCAGGGCCCACAAGGTGGAGGAGCTTGAAAAGAACTGTCTCTAATTCAAGACCAGCTAAGGGGCCATCACCTGTGAAGATGTGGCAGTACAGAGACAGAGGGGTTCATTCTGCCTACCTGACACCCAGGTACGGGGCTTCCCAAGAGTCCTGCGGCCAGAGTGGGTATTCTGGCCAGGCCTGAAGAAAGCAGCGATGGCATTAAGAAATGTCATCAGTATCACTGCCCGTCCTACCGTTTGTGGGTGCCTGTGCCAGGGAGCAATAACCTGTGCCACATGTAATCAGCACAGCCACCCTCCAAAGCAAGTATTACACCTTGTCTGTAATTCAAAAATCCAAAGAGTTCCCCAAACAAAAGATTTTTCTTAATTATTTTGGTGGCAAAGCTGTTGATCTTTGACCCTTCGGTGGTGAGAACACTCATGGGTTCGCTTTGGCAAGAATCACGAGTTTGTTTGCAGGTGGCTGCATGTATGTATACCATAAAACATTCCAAAACATAAAAACGACTCATTCCCAGTACTTAAGACTTCCCAGAAGGGACTAAGGACCCACATTACAACTCTCCACCTGACAGACAGGCTCTCAGCAGTGGACCTTCCTGAAGTCTCACAGGAGTGTGGCTGTGGTTATGAGCCTGGGCCACCTGACTTAAGAACACTGTTTCTACCTTGCCCTCATCTGCTGAGAAGCCGATCTTTAGCTTTGGATATGGTGCCTCAAGCTGGCTTTGTATAGCTTAGAGACCAGGTCTTGACTCTCACAGAAGGGCCTGCAGCATGCCGGTTAGCGGTTCTCATCTCTCAGCACCCGGCCAGAGCCCAGGCCATCATTCATTCTAGCACAGGTTAATGAAAGGCATGCAGCCCTTGCCATGGGTGGGCACATAACCCTGGACCAGCCTGGATCACGCCAGGCTCCTTCGGGCTTAAGGAAACCACCATGAGGGTGCTCAGCCCTCAAGCAAGCGTGGTGAGGGACATGGGAGGTTAATGGCACACTCGGGTACCTCCTGCCGCACACCCGAGGCTGGTGACTTGGCCTGCTGCTCTCCGGAGACGTTTGACTTCGGGCCAGCCGAATTTGGATTAGCCAGCTCTTGTGCCGGGGCTGGGGAGCACTGCTTATTTGGGGTTTCAGGCTTGGCTGGGGATCCTGCTTTCTTCCGGGCATCCACTGTGTCTGGGGAGCCTGGTTTTCCAGAGGAGCCTGGCTCCTGGCTGGGGGCCTTCTCTCCTCTTCCAGGAGGCTGCTTGCTGCGGGACTTGTGGTCCTTGCCTCGGCCCCGAGACATCAGACTGCGCAGGCCCACAGAGAGCTCATCCTTGACTGCTTCCTTCTTCGCTTCAGGCTTTGGTGGAGCCGGAGGAGGAGGAGGAGGCGGTGGGGGTGGGGGCTTGGGACTAGAGGCTGCCTTTTCTCCCTTCTTGCCTCGAGGTGGGTGCTCAGGGGACTTGACTCCTCGGCCTGGGGGCTCTTTAGCGTTCCCAGGCTCCTCCCCAGGCAGTACCTTGCTTACCACCTTCCTCACGGCATTCGCTACCCGCTTCCGGGACAGACCTTGGGCCTCTTCATTTGGGCCTTCGGCTGAGGCAGCCCCCAGGCCATTCATAGTGAGCGTGGGTTCAGGGCTCTTTGCGCTCTGGGCAGCCTCTGAGGGAACCGGGCTGGCGGCAGGCTGAGGACTTGTAGGTGGACCACGGCTCTCTTTAGTGCTGCCCTCTAGCTACAGTCACATAAATACAGGTAGACATGAGTCGCGAACCCACGTCCCTACCCATCTCGTGCACACAGGAGACAATGGGGTGCAGCCTCAGGCCCCAAGGCCGATCTTCCATTCACCCACGGGACAACACACAGATCCTCGCGCCCCCTCACACACAGTGCTCCTCTCGCCACCCTCTAGAGTCTAGACACGTAGACAGCATTGAAAAGCGTGCCTTCTCTTTCTCACAAACCATCCCCCACCCCCCAGAAGGTGTGAAGGGAACTGGAGACACCAACACAAAGGGCCCCAAAGACCCCATGAGCACTCTAGAATTGCTGTCTTTTTTCAGGGTCACAGCCGACCCTCAGCTGAGGAGGTCGAGAAGGCAGCTCCCAGCAGCAGTCTTAGGCCTGTATCTCCACGGGGCTTCCTGCCTTGGTCACTCCGCCTTCCTTCAGTTCCCTGGGCCATCAGACCCACAGCCTGACCACCCTGGGTGGGATGATGGGAGGAAGGGGAGGCAACTCAGGCCCACAGAGGGTTAAGTATCCCAGTGGCCGCAGCTGCACTCCCTGGGGAGCAGGGTCCTGGCTCAGCTGGGTGGTCACTCAGCCTCTGGGCACCCAGGAGGCGCTTGGTGTATGCTGGCATTCTCCATCTAGAGAACCCACCTCCTCCCCGACACTCTGCCAGGAACTGTCCGAGGCGGCCACTAGGAAGGCCACGCTGGCTAATGGCAGGGCAGAGTTTCCTGCAAAGCTAGCCACACTGCCTGGGAGAATTCAGGTCATTTCAGGGGCTGACCAGTGATGTGCTATTCACTGACTTGTAGCTCAGTCCTCCATCCCCTGAGCAATGTGATTGTAGATCACACCGCTGTGAAGGTCTAGCTGCCACGCCTGTGTACAGGCTCACAGATGATAGACCTGCCACATGCCGAGGGCACCTCACCTCCTGAGCATGGGCTTTAGTTCAGGTCTCTGCTCTAGGGAGGTTCTGCTGCAGGGGTGAAGAGGGAGGGCTGGACGGTGGCTCTTCTGAAGCTTCTCAGGCCAAGAGTATTCAGTGGCATGCCAGGGTACTGTGGAACTGGCCATAGCGCCAACTGCCAGCTCTTTCTTTCTCTCTTCTGATTTCTGGCTCCCTTCCCCCACGGGTGAAGAGGACGACATGATGGTAATTGCTAACACATACATAGTGCTTTGCCTGCTAGACTCTCCTAAGTACGTGTTATTTTTGAAGAAAGAAGGAAGGAAGGAAGGAAGGAAGGAAGGAAGGAAGGAAGGAAGGAAGGAAGGAAGGAAGGAAGGAAGGAAAAGAAAGAGAAAGAAAGAAAGAAAGAAAGAAAGAAAGAAAGAAAGAAAGAAAGAAAGAAAGAAAGAAAGAAAGAAAGAAAGAAAGAAAAAGAAGAAAGAACCTCTCTCACATATCTCAAAAACATCCTTTTGAAACCACAGGTTAACTCTGGCCCTCCAGGATTGTTTACAGGTCCAAAGGAAGTCACATGCCTGGCTAGTCAAATCATCCAAGGAAGTAGGGGCAGCTAGGACAGCTACCATTTGGGGTAAGGAAGCATGATTTCGTGCCGCAGTTTGCCCGCCCTGGCAACGACTACATCCTCTCTTGGACACACATCTGGCCCACTGCTCAGATGTCTTCCCTCTCACCCTGTAAAAGTCCAGCTGTATTCGGGGTCTCTGCCCCAAGGTAGCAGGGGGCTGTGGACATTGGGCAGCCGTGGGCAGCCTCCAGGTTGTGCACAGAGCAGCTGAGGGGGTGGGGTGGGGTGGGGTGGGGTGGACGCAGCAGCGGCAGCTGCAGTGAATCCCTCGGTGTCCTTGTCCTGGGCCACCCAGCGCAGTGAAGAGTCCCAACAGCTGAGCTCTTATTTGGTCGGGGCTCGCTGACCTGAGAGTTTACCCACCTGAGCACCGCTGCCCCAAAGGGTCTGAGAAACGGCCTGAAGGTAGGCAACTAAAGGGGGCTGAGGGGGAGGTGGGGGGGACCCCAAAGCACCTTGGCTTACCTCCACTTAATACACCAGAAGTACAGCCACACACACGACACTTTCCACCATTACTGACATTCCCTTTAACCACATCAGCAACACTGGAAGTGATGGCCAATCCACCAGACACGTGTGCACACACCCACACTTGTGTACATGTGCACACATGCATACACATGTACGTGCCCCCCCCCCATCTCAGGGAAGCACTTACGGCCCCTTCCTCTTTGCCAGGAGGGCCAGGTTTTGGCAGAGTTTTGTCCTCCTCTTTAACCTGAGGGAGCAGACAGAGAAGTCACTGGCAGGTCCAAGCTGGGAGACCTGACACCAGCATGAAAAGATCTAGGGGTCTTTCTCTCCCCGAGAACCAGAGCAGTGCTGGGTGTGGGGGGGCTGAGGAAGGCATCTCTTTACCTGCGATTGGAACCGTCCAGAGACAGTGTTTTAAGAACTAAGAGTCTCCATGGAAGTAAACCCCAAGGATGCTGGGGGGCTCAGTAGCCAGCCCACCGGGGCTGTCAGAAGTCCACATCATGGCCTCAGGGTCACAAAATTACCAGCCATGGAGATGGGGGAAGGAACCCCAAGGTAAGGTAAGGTGTGGAGGAGAGAGATGCCGCTGACTGGGGTGTGGGTTTGGGCCAGAGCAGGAGCTGGTAGCCTGAGTCAGGAGGGGCAGAGTCGGGGGAAACAGCAGACGCCGAGCTGTGTGGGGTAAGGACTGGTGATGCTGATGCTGTGAAGGTTCTTCCAGTTCAGAGACTGGCTGGGAAGGAACTCCAAGGGGGTAGGCCCCCAGGTCAGAAAGCCTGCTCTTCTAGGACCTCTCAGCATCTCTCCCTCCTAAAGCCCAGGCAGGCCCAGGAGATTTAATGGGTCTTCCTTCCCTAGGCAGTTCTGTCCCTAAGCCCACAGTACCCCCAGCGTGCCTTGCTTTCCCTGCACAGTAGGGGAGATAGGGGCCCAGGAAGAAGCCCGATCTCTAACGGAAGATATTCTTAGCAACACCCAGAATCAATTATCCAATAGCAAAGTGATGCTGTCCATTTTCAACCAGGATCTGTGGTCAATTTTGAGCTCCAATTAGCAGTGCCTGGACACTGCCCAGCAGGATGACCACTGCAGTATTGAAGCTGCATCTTGTCCACGAAGCATATTCAGTGGGTCCAGGGTTCAGTTAGTTCTCACAGACATGGACAGAGGGAAGATGGCAAATACTCACAGAGAAAACCTTTCTACTTCAGGAACTGGGGTCTGTGCGGAGAAGGGGAAGCGAAGGGCTGGACAGAGAGGATATATGCAGGCTGGCTAGGTCTGTACATGCTGCCCTCCTCACCAAGGGCCATCACCCCTCCCCACAGGGATCACACCATGCATTAGCCCCTAGGCACACAGGTTAGAGGATAGCAGTGTCCCCAAACCACACAGACACTTTCAATAGTGCACACAGTGTTGTTAGCTTGGCTTCAGATATGGCCCAGATTCTAAGTTCACTCTGAAACCCTCACCAGCTCCAAATCTGTCCTTTCTCCAGCAGCTTCTGTTTGGGGTCCCAAACGGCTGTCCAAGGTGAGGCATTGGGAACACTGGTTGCCCCCCAAAGTGTCTGAGACACTGGGCTCAGGTCTGAGCTCAGCTCTGGATTTAGCCTCGGGCTGACTCACGCCCCCTTCCCCTCCCTAAAGGTTCTGGCTGCTGTAGGTCATTGTCCAGCCAGAGACTGCGCATACGCACAAAGGCATGCCCAAGTCTGCCACAGCCTGGATTGCTCTCTGGACCCAGATGCCAACTGGCCTGATGCCCTCACTCTCAGCTCCTTTCTTCTTCTGCCCACCTCAGCCCCCAGACTCGGGGAATCTGAGCTCCAAAGGCATCAGGGCTGAGCCTTTCCCAGAACCCCGAAGTCCCAGGGCT
The DNA here is from genome assembly GCF_049852395.1 of Peromyscus maniculatus bairdii. Taxonomy (NCBI): domain Eukaryota; kingdom Metazoa; phylum Chordata; class Mammalia; order Rodentia; family Cricetidae; genus Peromyscus; species Peromyscus maniculatus. The sequence continues at coordinate 63,684,373 of NC_134859.1, read as the reverse complement.
GAGTCTGAGCCGCAGGCTGTAGAAGGGTGTGGAGCGGTGAACTCGGAGGGCACCAGTGGTACAAAAGGCAGCTCAGCTTATTAGTACAGATGGAGCTTAGGAAAGTGACTCAGCACAGAAGCGCATCAAGGCAGGAAGGGCTCCCCAAAGCCACCGGTGACTCTCTGCACCCCCAAATGCACACACATGCTCCAATCCGTCTCTAGCTTCACCATGCCAAGCATATAAGAGAACCAAGATTTTGAAATCCAACTTCCCTTTTGTTCCCAGAAGGCAAATCGTGATGAGAAGGCCATAGTGCTGAAGGCGGCCTGCACCCTGAGTCGGAGAAGAAACAGGGGCAGGGCCTCTCAGGGACTCTGTGTCGTCCTAAAGGCCAGGACCCGCTGGGACAACTGCTGTGGGTAACAGGAGGAAAGGAAGACAGACGGGAGGCGTGACTCAGGTCACATTCCTCAGAGAGAGGAATAAACTGTTGACGAAAACATAAGCAAGGTGGACATAGAATAGAGAACTTCTGGGAAGCTGTGCGTCCTCCAATAACCCACTTCACCCCTCTGGGCCTGCCTGGGGCTAGCCTGGTCTAGATAACGGATAAAGTCACTTCCAGATCCAGCACTGTAGGAGTCAGTGAGAGCCCCCAAGCCTTTGATTCTCCAGGAGGCAGACATCTCTCCCCTTCACCTGCAGCTCAAGCCGCCTCCCAGGAACGAGAGGTCTGTAGATGGCAAAGCTTTCCCATCTGCTGGTCCTCCTGACCCTCAACGCCAGAGTCTGCCCTTGCCCAGGGGAGGCTTCACCAAAGAGTCACTTCGACTCTATGGAACTGGAGATCTGATTTGTTCCCATAACTGACTGTGATAAATAAATAGTTAGAAATTAGTTTTGTTTTGAAGTGCGAGGGATGGAACCTACGGCCTCACATGTACTAGGCAAGGGCTCCACCTGTGAGCTATGCCCTAGCCCTCAATTATTATTATTATTATTATTGTTATTATTATTATTGTTGTTATTATTTGTGGCTGGGCTTCAAGACAGGGTTTCTCTGTATATCCCTGGCTGTCCTGGAACTCACTATGTAGACCAGGCTAGCCTGAACTCAGAGATCCACCTGCCTCTTCTTCCCAAGTGCTGGGATTAAAGGTGTGCGCCACCACCGCCCAGCTCCCTCCACTATTTTAATTGGCTCTGATGACTTCTTACTATCCAATTAATATGCTACCAGCTTTAAATTTACTTAATTAACTCATTTGCTCTTTGAACTCAGGTCCAAGTTTCCCGATTGTCTAGGGAGGTCCCATCTGACCCAGGACACTGGCCTCTAGACATCTGGTTCATTCCTCTGCTCCAGCTGCTCCAGGGAGCAGTACTCTGACAGCACGTGGGGACCTCCCCAGAGGAAGTCGCCTCTGTGCCTTGGGAAAGAACTGCCTGAATCTCTCCTCTCCCTTACAGCCGCCTGGGCCCAGGAGCAGGCTATCTTTATCCAACATGGAAAGAGCTGGTGGCGGTGCCTCTGACGGTCACCCCGATGGAAAAACACGTTTCTCCTGGAACTAGGAACTTGCTGTGGAGCGAGGCTTCCCAGAACAAAGGACTCTTGCTCTTGACACACTTCTGCTCTAGTAATTCCAGCCATTTCTAACATTAACTACTGAATGTGGAATGCCTACATTGAGATGGACCCTACACAGGGTATTCAACATACATTTCCTCCTTTATCCATCCACGCATTCTTTCTTTCATCCATCCATTCATTCTTTTACGTATGTGTGGGTGTGGGTGTCCTCACCCATGCAGAAAAGTATGGAGGCCAGAGGTTAACATCACAATGTCTTTCTCAATCATGTTCTCACCTTATTCTTTTAATTTTATTACCTTAATTTCTATATGTGTACATGTGAGAGTGTGTGCACACATGCATGCACCATGGTGTGTGTGTGTGTGTGTGTGTGTGTGTGTGTGTGTGTGTGTGTGATCACTGGACCACTGTCAGAGTCAGTTCTCTCCTTGAACCACATGGGTCCTGCCAACTGAGTTTCTGAACTGTAAAAGGGAGACTCCAGTATGTCCCCATCACCTTCTGAGGCCCTGGCCACCTCTCTCTGTGTCATTTCTGACCTCTTCCCTTGGAAGGAAAGGAAACCACCACCTCTGAGCATTCTCCGGAGTCAGGCCCAGGATCAGGCACTGCAGACCTCACTCTCCCCGTAGCAACCCACTTTTCAGAGAAGCAAAGGGGAAGGGTTGCTGAGAGGTTCCCAGCTAGGAAGAGGCAGGGCTGGCATTCACAGCCAGGAGAGGTCTTGGAACTATGTCATTCTCTGTCTGGGGTTTCCCCCTAGCCAGGACTCTCTTACCCATCACATCACTAGGCGCTTACAAGTGTTTGTCACATGACAATACTGGAAACAGGGGTGGGGGGGCAGAGTTCCCATCTGGTCTCTCCCACATATACACTACAGAGAATTAGGCTTGTCCATCCTGATTCTCAGAGATGTGACTCAAACAAGAGAGGTGTAATCTCCAAACGTAGCAACAGTGAAAAGATAGCAAACTCCATGCCATGGGAGTCAGACAGGGAAGACAAGGGCTTGCTGGAAACGCATCATCCTCTGGTCTAGGCAGCCCACCCACAGGAATGTATGCCCAGTGAGCTGACTTCAAGACACAAAGAGGACAAGAAAACCCACAAGCTCATGCTAGCATTTTTTCGTAGATGCACTCTACGTAACAACTGCAAACTGCAAACAATCCAAAGGACTAGAATCAGAGACGGTTAGGTAAACAATGGCTTCAGCCCAACACATGGCTGTGCTGCCATCGAAGCCGACAAAGATGTGGACAATAAAACCATATGGAAAATTCCACACAAAATGACATCAATCAAAGAGAACTAGAACATAAATAGCATGCAAATGGTGATCATAATAATTTTGGAAATGGTGTGGAGTAGACACAGTAGACACACTTGCTATTTATTTTGTGTGCGTTTGTCACTTACTGCTTGTTTTTATTGTCAAGACGGCTAAATAGTCAATAAACAAAGAAAAAGAAAAGGAGATAATGGCTAGAAGCATTTGTGTTCACAGAGGAGAAATCTGCTGAGGGACTGTCTCTACCCACAGACCCAAAGGCGCCTGTCACTCAGGGAGACGAGGCTGGTTTTACCGTCCCCAGTGCCGGCAACCACCACCCTCCCTTAGCTACCACAGTCCACTATGCTAAGAAAAGGGGAGCCTGGGCTGGAGAGACGGCTCAGCGGTTAGGAGCACTGGCTGCTCTTCCAGAAGCTCTGGGTCCAATTTCCAGCACCCACATGGCAGCTCATAACCGTCTGTAACTCCAGTTCCAGAGGATCTGGCTCCCTCACACAGACATACGTGTAGGCAAAATAGAAATAATATAGGTGCACACACATAAAAGTAAATAAATCTTTAAAAAAGAAAGAAGGAAAGAAAGGAAGGAAAAAGAAAGGAAAGAAAGGAAGAAAGAAAAGAAAAGGGAGCTCAAAGACTTCAAGATTAAGGTTGGGGATTTAGCTCAGTGGTAGAGTGCTTGCCTAGCAAGCACAAGGCCCTGGGTTTGATCCTCAGCTCAAAAAAAAAAAAAAAAAAAAACACTTCAAGAATAATCCTATCCACTGGGCAGTCCCTCGGGCCAGGAATGCCTGGCCACATGGATATGGTAAGGCCTACGTGTCTGAGGCAGCCATCTAAGCCCAAGAGCAGTAACTTCAAGAGAGAGACTGTGTCTAGGAGGAACCAGAACGTCATCAATAGCTAGTAAGTTCCCAGCCTGCCCCCGTGACAACACTGGCAATGCTCTTCCTTCTCATTCTGAGGACAAGGAAGCCCAGAACCGCCTCTTCTCTCCTCATCCCCATTCTGAGGCACAAAAGGCAGCTCTTGGGAGACTCTGTCCTTGACAATCTCAAGCTGGCAGCCACCTATCTAAGGAACAAGGGTTTTTGAAAAGAACGAGGAGAAGGGGAGAAATAATAACAGCAGCAGCAGTGACTTCTCTCGCAGTGCTGGGGAATCAACCCCGGGCTTCACACATGCTCAGCAAGCAGTCTGCTGCTGAGCAACACATCCAGCCCCAGCAGCACATCTGTATTGAGCATCTTCTTGGCGCTGGGCACTGTGCTCAGCCCCTAACAAGCACTGTCCCATTTGATGCTCACGACATCCCTTTGAAGCAGACACCAGCGTGAGTTTTCCTTTACAAATGAGCAAAAGGAGCCCCAGAAGATCATGTGACTTTCCCTCGCCTCATGACAGCAAGTGGCAGATTGAGGAGCCACACTCCAATCTGTCTTCTATGAAGCCTTTAGGGCTTACTTGAAGGGAAAGTGGTCAGCCCTCCCAGTACCTCCTGTTCACCCATACCATGGGCCGTCCACATCAGTAGCAACAGCTTGGGTAGAAAGCAGTGGTTTCCATGCAAGACCTGGCTCTCCACTCACGACCTGAACACACTCTTCAAAGAGCTGCTCTAAAGGACAGCAGTTCAGGGAAGGGCCTGAAGGCCACACTGCCAGCCGGAGGAAGAGGAGCGGGCCCTCAGGGCCAGCCTCTAGCCAGAGCCCTCCCCCACTGCAGGGCGGAACAGAAAGCAGCAGAACCCCGGGCCACTGCCCATCAGCCCGGAGGAAGCAGGTGCATGGGATGGCTTCCTGCTGCCGCTGCGGTTGCAAAAGGGCCAGGGCTTCCTCCGACGGGCAGACAGGCCTGCTGGAGGCCTCCCCTCCCTGAGGACACTCAAGGCTCCTCTGCAGGGCACTGTGCCATCTGCTAGCATCATTTCCCACGGCCCTGAATCTGTGACAGTCAAGGTACTGGTGTCCTGGGTACGCAGGACGGGGTGGGGAGTAGGCCAGAGCAGGAAGCAGCCCGCTCACAGAGCAAAGAGCTCTCTCCGGCACCACCCTGCTCTGCCCACACACACCTCCACAATGGTGCCAGTTTGGCAGCTGGGACAGGGCAATTCCTTGGGCACAGAGAGATACAAATGCTATGGGCATATCTCAGGCTTCTGATACACCTCCGCACTAGGCCAGCCCACACTCTGCCAACTGCTGACTCAATTGAAAACCTTACCCTTAGTGGCTGGGGGAGTAGAGGGGAGGACAGGATGGCCTGGGAGGCAGCTATGTATCTCCTCACTTGCTTTTTTAAGGAACTTACTTCTCTGGAATGATCTCTGCTAAAAGAGAGCCATGGGGGGGGGGGGGGAGGATGGTTCAGTAGGTAGAGACGCTTGTTGCCAACCAGGCCTGAGAACCTGTGTTTGGTCCCTAGAATTCATATGGTAGAAGTACAAAACTAACTCACACAAGTTGTCTTCTGACCTCCACACACATGCCAAGGCATGTACATGTGTGCTCATGCGTGCATGTACACACACACACACACACACACACACACACACGCTCACACGCACATACACACACTCACGCACGTGTGCGCACACACACAAAGATAAAGAGTTTTCTTTAAATTAAAATAAAAAGAGGCTCATAGACAGGGCATCCTGAGATGCTACATTGTGTCCCTTCTAAGTAATTCTGGGCACAGGAATAGAAGAGGCCATGCTGGGTTCTTCCTGAAGACAATAAGAAGATTCCAGCCAACTTCGAGGACCATCCCCTGTTAAGCCCTTTTTCCCTGTCTAGTCCTATCTAGAGAAGGGGCCACAATACCAGCCCAAAGCAGGACCAACATCTCCAAAGAGATGCTTGGGTTCCTGGGCTTTGGAAGAAATAAAAGCCTCCATAGCAGTCTTACTGTGGGAAAGGCGTGCCTCATCCTGTGGTGTGGGAGGCAGCCCCAGGAAACTGAGGTTTAGAAGATGACTCCTATCAATGCTCCCCAAATCATGAGTCAGGCCTAATATGTGCCTTGTCTCTTAGAGGTTTTGAGGCAGCTGGAGCTGTGCACTGCCCTTTCAACCAAGTAACTGAGAGAGGAGCCCCAAGGCGGCACCACCCCTTCCTCTCCACCTACTTCTGCCACATCTGGGGAAATAACAGGACACCTTCCTTTCTTAAATGAGAAAACATCACGGGGAGCCTGGGGCATTTCCGGGGTTGGGGGTCAGAAGGACACTCACCCGCATGGCCTGGCCTGGAGCAGCCCAGAGCAAGGAGTCTCCTCTCTGCTGCTCCCGTTAGCAGCTCAAAATAGCACAGGCTGCAGCCCCGCCCCTGGTCCCCTCCCTCTCCCAGGCCCCTCCCGCTGCAGCTGCCCAACCCTGCCAGAGCTGTGGAGACAGCAGAGGCTGGAGGACAGCGGGTACCAGGTATGCCCACGGCCAGAGAGCAATGGGGTCTGGGTGGAGGGGAAAGGAGGCTATTCAAATAAGGGCATGGGTCGGGACAGACAGTGTCCTGGGGTCAGGGACAGGAGAGAGGAAGGGTGGCACTTTCCTTCTGACACACACTCAGGCTCCTGGACAGCTGAACTGATATGGCCCCTAAAAATAGCAGAGGAATTTGAGACCTGCAGCCCCCGGCCCCTCGGGCCAAGATTGAGGCTAGCACATGCACGCTCGCATACACACACACACCAGCAGGCATACACTCAATCACAGCACGGTGTACTTGAGAGCACGTCAATCCTACGCCTAACTCTGCCATCTAATTACTGTATGGAGATCCTAATACTGCAACCACCATGACATACAAGGTCGGTGCACACTAGGCCCAGGCAGCAGTCACGCAGCAGTCCTGAAAGTCCAGAAAGCGCAGAGACCCACAAGATCAGGCTGGGTCCCTTCTGCTACCGCCTCATAACAGATGCACAGAGACACGCAGGGAATCAATCGCTCTCCCTCTGTCTACATTTCCCTCTCCCACACACCAGCCAGCTGCTGCACAGGCAGAGGAAAGTGGGGTGGGTGGGGAGGGAGGGGTGGGTCTTAGCCCTGCAAACAGAGGAAACTGGGGGTGTCTGGCCAATGATCAACGGTTGTCAGTGAAGAGCTTGTGTTCCTTGTGAGAAATCCTGGCCTGGTTCTAAGTAACACTACCAAATATACCCATCAGAACTATAGATAGGCTGAGATGGGCACTAGGAGAAAGAAGTCAATAAGCAAAAAGACAGGACCTGCCAAGTGTCTATAGAGAAAAGGAAATAGTCATTGCTTCCTTCTTCCTCTCCAGGGAGGGAGGGATTGGAAAAACCCAAGCTTGTCACCCACAGCTAGTTCTAAGCAGCAGTTGTCCTGCATCTAGGACGTTCTCCAGGAACAAACTGATAAGCACTGCCCAAAAGGACCAAATCCAGCTCTCCTTTCTACACGACACTGTGCAAGTCACCTAGTCTTACCATGCCACACACATGCACATACATACACCGGCTATCAGGAACAAGCTTGAGCCTCTGCTTGCCAGGGAAGTACAGCATCTTCCTAGGGAGGTCCTCTGGTCCTCCTGAGGCAGTGCAGTGTCCAAGGTCCTGCATCCCCACAGTGGTGCTCACTGAAGCCCCTGAAAGACTTTCGGATATGATACCTAGATCTCCCCGTTTCCCTCTCAGTTTCTGACTTAATTGGTCTGGGAAGGAGCCCTGGGCACTGGAATTTTTAAACCTTCCAGGTGATCCTTTGGGTGTTCTTTTGTTTTGTTTTGCTTTTAATGTGTATGGGTGTTTTGTCTGCATTTCTGTCTGTGTACCACATGAGTGCGTGGTGCCCAAGGAAGTGAGAAGCAGACATCAGATCTCCCAGAACTGGAGTTGCAGATGGTTGTGAGCCACCATGTGGGTGCTAGGAACCTTACCCAGGTCCTGTGCAAGAAAAACAAAGGCTCTTAACCATTAGGCCCTCTCTCCAGTGCTGGTTTTACTTTTTGTGAGAAGGTCTCACTTTATAGCCCAGGCTGACTTGGAACTCATTATGTGTAGCCCAGGTCACTTCAAACTCTCAGTTAATTGCTGTGGGATGTCTTTCTGTATGCTGTAAATATGTGTTGCTCTGATTGGTTGATAAATAAAGCTGCATTGGCCTATGGCAGGGCAGGATGGAGTCAGGCAGGAAAATCCAAGAGAGATAGTGAAAGAAGAAAGGAGAGTAAGGGGAGACACCAGCTGCCGCCCAAGGAGCAGCAAGATGCCAGCAGATCAGCAGTGCCATGGCCACATGGCAACTTATAGATGAACAGAAATGGGTTAAGTCATAAGAACTAGCAAGCAAGAAGCTTGAGCCACAGGCCATCCAGTTCGTAATCAATATAAGCCTCTGTGTGTTTACTTGGGTCTGAGCGGCTGTGGGACAGGACGGGACACAGGAAAACTTCTGTAGCATGAATCTTAAAAGTTATTAATAAAATAAAATCCGAGGCCAGTTATTGGGGTCAATGCTGGTAGATCAGAGAACCAGAACAAGCCACAGCTACCTCACCTCGCCGGATCCTCAGCTGGTCCTGTCTCCTCAGACTGGAGGCCTCTGAGTCCTCATCCAGAATGGGTCTCAGCTGAACTGCTGCTCAAAAGCCTGAATGCTTAACCAGCCAAATGCCTTTAGTTTCTGGTTCTCACGCCTTATATACCTTTCTGCTTTCTACCACCACTCCCTGGGATTAAAAGCTCGCTTTCTGGGATTAAAGGCGTGTGCTACCACTGCCTATCCTCTATGTTTAATATTGTGGCTGTTCTGTCTCTGACCCCAGATAAGTTTATTAGGGTACACAATATTTTGGGGAACACAATACCACCACATACTTCCAACTACATTTTGGTGCCCAGTTAATCATCTTGCCTCAGACTCCCAAGAGCTGGAATTACAGGCATGAACCACCATGCTTAGTGTTTTGTTTTTGAGAGAATCTGGCTAAGTAGCCCAGACTGGCTTTGAACTTAAGATCCTCCTGTCTTAGGCTCTCAAAACTGGGATTACAGTGTGTGCCCTAAGCTAGGCTCCTGGTGATTCTGGCTTAAGCCAAGGCCAAGAATTGAGGCAGGCATAAAGCCTAGCACTCATGTGCCCCAACTGCAGGCTGGATGGATGGATGGGTGGATGGATGGACTGATGGATGAATGGGTAGGCTGGGTTGGTGGGTGGGTTATGTAGCCAAATTCCCCATTATCTCTACAATGGAAATTATGCTTATACTATTTCCCAGCCAACAAGAGGCAACTACAGAATAGATAGAAAAGAGTTCTCCAAGTGTGATCCTCAAATCAGCAGCATCCACACCAACTGGAAACTGGTTGGAGATGCTAAAGCCTCACTCCAGCCTCCTGAATCCAGAGCGCTATGTGGGGCCCAGTATTTGTGGCTCCAGCCAAGCCTCTAGTAATTCTGATGCCCATTGAAGCCTGAGAACTACTGCTTGAAAGGAATTATTCACAGTATACCATGGTTAGAGACAACACCTTCAAAGCCAGACTTCCTAGTTCGATCTTGGTTCTTATTTTTTTTTTTTTTTTTTTTTTTGAGCTGAGGATCGAACCCAGGGCCTTGTGTTTGCTAGGTAAGTACTCTACCACTGAGCTAAATCCCCAACCCCGGTTCTTTCACATAATAACTATACACAGCAAACATTCTACAATTCAATTTTCTTCACCTGTCAAATAGGGGAACTAATAGTACCTATGGCACAGAGTTAGCACAGGATAAAAGATTTAGTGCATACAAAGTTCTAAAAACACTGTCCAGTCCTGGGGCTGGGGCATATTTGAGCTCCTGGGTTCCATACCCAGCACTTGGGGGAGGGCACCGCAAACAAAATGTACATAACAGCTGAGACGTCTCAATGAGTCAAAACACTTGCTGTATGAGCGTGAGGACCTGAGTCCAAACCCCCCCTGGAACCCACACTAAAACCCAACAACAGGGGCTGGAGAAGAAGCTCTGAGGTGAAGAAAGAGCATGGCCTGCTCTTCCAGAGGACCAGACCAGAGTTTGGTTCCCAGAACCCAAGTCATCACAGCTGCCTGTAACTCCAGCTCCAGGGAATCCAACGTCCTCTTCTGGCCTCCACAGGTGCTCTCACACATGTGGCACATACACAGACACACCCACACGTACATGGGCACACATGAGAGAACACGTGCACACATATATGCACATGCTCACACATGCCTGGGTTTTAGGCCTGTAATTCCAGGGCCTCTGCCCATGCATATGAGCAGGTATCACACAATACACAAATTAAATACATAATTTTCTATTAAAAAATGATTGAAGGAAGCCAGCTTGGGGGGGGCATGCCTTTAATCCCAGCACACAGGAAGAAGAGATAGATAGGTAAGCCTCACAAGTCTCTGTGAGTTCAAGACCAGCCTGGTCTACGTAGTGATTTCCAGGACAGCCAGGGCTACATAACAGAGACACCCCGTCTCAAAAAAACAAAAACAAAACAAAGAGATTGAAGAGGACACCCAGTGTCCACCTCTGGCCTCCATATATAAACCAAAGGAAAAAAGATAAAGGGGAAAAAAAGAAGTAAATATTGTTATCTTAAAGGGGATGGGGAGAGCTGGATAGACGGCTCGGGGGTTAAGAGTCCTCTTTCAGAGGATCTGGGTTCGATTCCCAGTACCCACATGGTGGCTCACAACTGTCTGCAACTCCAGTTCCAGGGGACCTGACACCCTCTTCTGGGTACAACATGTAGCAAAATACCCATCACATTAAAAAACAGAATCTGTCTACAAAGCAAGTTCCAGAGTAGCCAGAACTGTTACACAGAGAAACATTGTCTTGAAAACAAAAAATGACAACAAATCAAGCACAACAGCACATGCCTTTAATCTCAGCTCTGGGAGGGTGGAGACAGGAGGATCCCCAGGACTTGCAGGTCAGTTAAGTCTAGCTGAATTGGTAAGCTCCAGGTTCAATGAGAACCATGTCTCAAAGATGAAGTGGAGAGCAATTATGACACCCAACATTGATCTCAGCCTCCATGTAAACCCACACACACACACACACACACACACACACACACACACACACACAACCTATACATCACTGTGAGGTTTCTAAAATGAAATTCTGTATACATGGCGGGGGATGTAGCTAAGTGACAGAGCGCTTGCCTGGCACCTGCAAGACCCTGAGTTGAACGCCCAGCACTGGGGGAAAATGTTCTCTGGTATATTAGCTTTCCAGTAAACTTTATCCTCATATGCTGAGGTTACTAGGAACCCAAAAGCGGGTGGTGTGGGGGGAGCTTTAGAGATGACTCAGCGGTGAAGAGCACCAGCTGCTCTTCTAGAGGACCCAGGTGCAATTCCCAAAATCCACATGGTAGCCTACAACTAGTGAACTGTAACTTCACTTCCAGGGGATCTGGCACCCTCTTCCTTCACACATTCAACCCATTCCCACAGCCTCCTGTACTCAAGGTAAACTGTGCCCACTGCGATGGCTCTGGGCCTTTCTGTTGACTACAACAGCTTGGTTCCTGCCTCCCAGCACCACAGGCTCTCTCGGAGAGTGCCGGTCCCATCAAGTACTATCGCCAAGCTCAAGCCTAGGGTGCGCGAGGAAGGCCGGGCACTCTCTGTGGCCGGGCGTTTGCTTTTGAGTCTTCTGTCTGGAACTGTGTCGGGCTGTCAACTCTCCCTCACCTGACCGTAGTATGCCTGCATCCAGGCGCCCCGCTCCCTTCCAATAAATATTTCTGCAAAGGCCAGAGAAGCATACAGCCAGGCCTGGGAGAGGAGTGTCCAGGGCAGAACAAGTCGAGATCCTGCAGTAAGCAAAAGGCCTGGGCTTTCCAACAAAGCCTCAGCATCCTCTATGGGGGCTGCTTGCCAGCTTCAGCGATGCCCCGGAAGGTGACATCTGGGTGACAGCGAGGTCACTTCACCTGCAGTCTTGCTCTGAGTTACAAGCAGCCACGCCCCCACCTGTGTCTGTGGGAATGACTGACTCTGGTCAGCTCCCTGAGCTGTTTGGTTCCACAGGGAAATCACCCCAAAGCAGTTTCCCTTCCCCTAGAGAAAAGGGCAGGCTCTTGGGCCAGAGAGAGAGACCCGAGACCCCAGAGCCCACACTGGGCTTCACCGGTTACCACAGCCAGTCCTACTGCGCAGGCGCTGCCCACATGGTCCACATCTTCATGAGACCAAGAACATCTTTGTGGCCATGCAAGCTCCACAGCCCGCCAGAGCAGGCCCAGGCAGCTCCGCCCGCCTCCAAGCAGTCTGGACCCTGCCCATTCCACTCGCCCTCGGCCTTTACTTTTCTAGTCATCTCTCCCTGTCCATGGCGGGCCTCATTCCCTTCCCTCTCCTCATGGAAATCTCCCTACACTCCCTGCCCACATGGTCACCGGCCCCTCCACCCTGCCCAGTTCTCCTCATTCCTAGAGACCCTCCTCTAGCTCTGTCTTCTTTACGATACATTTCTGGGGTGGAAGAAAGGGTTAAAAAATAAAAGGCCGGCTGAATGGTGGTAACCGTAGGCCTTTAATCCCAACACCCGGGAGGCAGAGGCAGAGGCAGGTAAATCTCTCTGAGTTCAAAGCCAGTCGGGTCTACAGAGTGAGTTCCAGGACAGCCAGAGCTACACAGAGAGACCCTGTCTCAAACAAACAAATAAACAAATGATTGAATTAATAAATAAATAAATGGCCCACCCCGAAGTGTAGAGAGTGAGTTCCAAGACAGCCAAAGCGGCACAGAGAAACCCTGCCTCAAACAAACAATCAAATAAATGGATGAGTTAATAAATAAATAAATGGCCCACCCCGAAGTATAGCACAAAAGGGACAGAGCAATAGCACACCCTGAGGCTGAATCCCGGCTGAGCCTCTTTCTCGCCATCTAATCTAAGACAGAATTATTCCACTTCTTCAAGTCACCTCTTCTCTTCCCCGTTACGGTAGTGTAATGTGATTCTTGCCTTGTGTGGTTGTTGTGAGAATAGAAGATAGCACATATAAGCTTATGCTTGACAAATTAAATTGTAGGTGGTAACTACATGATTAACACCACTAAATTATCGTGTAAAACCACAGCAGTGATCACCTTCCCTACCTGCACACCTCAGCAGCGGCTCCTGATCACACCTGGTGTGGGGCTCTGCTGCATACGGAGGTCACACATTATGCAGGATCAGACTCTGCCATCATCACGTAATACAAAAGTAGGGCAGAGTAGAAACTCCCCGAGCTGGAGGAACGGCTCACTAGCGAAGACCACACCGGCTGCTGCTCTTCCAGAGGACCTGGGTTCAATTCCCAGCTCCCACAGGTGGCTCACACCCATCTGTAACTCCAGTCTCAGAAGATCCTATGCCCTCTTCTGGCCTCCCCAGGCACCAGGCACGTATGTGGTGCAAAGACATACAAGTAGGCAACCCCCCCACACACACACATACACATAAATAAATCTAAAATCCCTAAAATTGTTCAGCAAGTATAGTACATGTGGTTTTGTAGCAATCCCTTTCTGTGAAGTTTCATGGTCCAGACTTTCAGTTGTCTGAGATTAACCATGGTTTGAAAATATTAGACGATTCCAGAAATAAACAGTTATCATAAGTTTTTGTTTGTTTGTTTGGTTTTTGGTTTCTTGAGACAGGGTTTCTCCGTGTAGTTTAGTGCCTGTCCTGGATCTCACTCTGTAGACCAGGCTGGCCTCGAACTCACAGAGATCCGCCTCTCTGCCTCCCGAGTGCTGGGATTAAAGGTGTGCGCCACTGCCACCCAGCAAGTTTTATAAACTTTTATTACATGCAGTTCTGAGTAGCACAATGAAATTTCCCATCATCCCACTCTGTCCTAACCAAGACATGAATCCATGCCACAAATGCTGTCTGTCCAAGAGTCACTGAGTAGCCATCCTGGCTATGAGGCAGACTGTCACAAGATCCTGGGGGCTGTGTTTAATAATTCTAACAATAACAATAACAATAATTCTACTTAATAATGACCTCAGAGATGGGAAGGCAGTTCAGTGGTAGAGGACTTGCTTGGCATGCTTAAAGCTGTGGGTTCAGTCACCAGAACTGTTAAATAAAAAAATACTAAAGTGGGGAGTAGTGGAGCCAGCGACTCAGACACGCAAACAGAAGCTGCAAAGGGCTTCCTGGAGGTGAGAACACAGTAAGACTTTTGGAGAGAGAATTGACATTCACATAACCTTTAATCACAGCATGTTGTTATTATTGCTGTTATTTTATTACTTACTATTAATCTCTTACTGTGCTTAATTTATAAATTAAACTTTACCATAGGTATGCATACAGAAAAAAAAAGTTATTTATAGGACTTGGTATTAGCCAAGCTTTCGGGCATTTCCTATGGATCTTGAAACACATCCCCTGTGGATGATGGGGGAGCCACTGTACCATTCTATACAATATATCACTTTGGAAGTACAATATACAGGGTATACAACACATAATAAAAATACCCAAAATACTACTTTTATAATTTTAGGCCAATATGATTTCTTGCACAAACATATCATTGAACTCATTGAAGTTTATTGTGTGTATGCCATGACTACAGAGACTAATCTAATGTTCTGAGTGGTTATCGGCTGATGTCAGATGTTTAAGCCTGCTCTCCCATAAGGACCACTTTCTGCCCTCTTTATATGCCATCTGTAGAGACCTGTCCTCCACATTCTAGCCAGCAAGCTGCTGTCTAGCTGTTCTACAAGCCAGGCTACAACAAAAGCCAGCCATCTTTCCCACAGCTGGATGGTGTTTGCAGAGATTGGCAGAAGCTCTGGTGAGGGCAAGCGTGGAATACACACACGTGTTGCAGGATATTTGATCACATTGTGTCTTGAAGATGTGTCTCTGTCCTTCCTTACCTGCCTCAGGTACCTTCTGCTTGGTTTAATCAAAACCTGAACAGCCAATAGCTAGGCAGGAGAGGATTGATGGGACTTCCGGACAAAGAGAGAAACTCTGGGAAGAAACTGAGGTGGAGATTTGCCAGCCAGCTAGGGAGGAAGTCAGACATGTGGTACTGAGGAGAGATAATGAGCTACGTGGCAGAATGTACACTAATATAAATAGGTTATTTTAAGTTATAAGAGCTAGTTAGGAACAAGCCTAAGCTAAGGCCAAACAAGCTTTCATAATTAGTAATAAGTCTCCATGTCATTATTCGGGAGCTGGCAGTCCAAAGAAAGACCTGTTGCACACATGCATACAGCTTTCCCAGACTCTGTTCTGGTCTATGCTTTTTGGTTGTCTGGCCCTGGAGCTAAACAATGGGTAGCACTCAGAACCCAGTTTTGTTTTTTTTTTTTAAAGATTTATTTATTTATTATGTATACAGTGTTCTGCCTGCATGCCAGAAGAGGGCACCAGATCTCATTACAGATGGTTGTGAGCCACCATGTGGTTGCTGGGAATTGAACTCAGGACCTCTGGAAGAACAGCCAGTGCTCTTAACCTCTGAGCCATCGCTCCAGGCCAGAACCCAGGTTTATAACAATTCTGTTGCAGGCTAGAGCCAGATAAAATAGGACCTTGGTGCTGGGACAGATTGGTGACTTCAGGAAAATACAACTGTTCAGTGTTCATCGGTTTTACTCATCAAAATGAATTTGAAGAGCTGTCGTTCAGTGGTAGAGTGCTTGCCTATTATGCTTGAAGCCCTGTGTTCAAGACCCAGTACAGGTCCCTGCCTTTGCAGTGTGGGGGGATGTGATGACAAACTTGAATGAGTTGCTCTTCTGGCTGTTGGTGCTGGGGGTATATTTAACTGTTTATTTTCCTGGAAGACTTACTCAACACCATCCTACTCTCCAATACTAAGTACACAGTAGGTAATTCAACAAGCCACAGGATTTTACCCAACTCATCTAGAAGGTGCAATAATAAGCTGGATGGAATGAGGTTGAGTAAAGAGGATATCCACGTGGGGCCAAAACTCTGCCCCGCCATGCTGGTAGAACGATGAGGTGAGAGGTCGTCGGCCCAGTAGATGACTAAGCAGAGCCTCGGTGAGCCTGGCGGGAAGCTGGAGAGGCTGAGGAAGCTGGCCATCCGCTAGCAATGCAGCGGACCACCTCACCATGAATGTCGTGGGGCAACACAAGGTCTGGTTCTTTCCCGTCTCCGGAGAACAAACCACCCTTTGAGCAGGCAGAGGTGGGATGCCACTCATCCACCACTGGACTCTGCTTAGAGATGAGGCATATATAAGAATGGGTGAGTGGCACACAACAGGGACCTCGATTCTAAGTCCCTCCCACCTCCCCCCCAGAAAATGGCCAGCAGAGGAAAGAATAAATGCATTCCAATAGGTACAACTGAAGTCAGCCCATGCTCCTCCAGCAAGGGGCACCAACCGAGTTCTGGGGAGACTCAAAGGCTGAGAATGTCTCGGGGGGGGGGGGGGGGGATAGACACACGGTACAGACAGCTCGGAGCAAGGCCATGAAAAGGGTTTTTTGATTGTTTGTTTCTTATTTTTTTAGAGACAGAGTCCCTTTGTGTAGTTCTAGTTGTCCTGGAACTCACTCTGTAGACCAAGCTGGCCTCGAACTCAGAAATCCGCCTGCCTCTGCCTCCCAAGTGTTGGGATTAAAGTCGTACACCCAAAACTCAAGTCCAAGTGGATCAAAGACTTCAACATAAATTCAGTTGCACTAAACTGAATAGAAGAGAAAGTAGGAAGTACTCTTGAATGTATTGGCACAGGAGATCACTTCCTAAATATAACACCAGCAGCACAGACACTGAGCACAACAATTAATAAATGGGACCTCTTGAAACTGAAATGCTTTTGTAGGGCAAAAGACACGGTCAATAAGACAAAAACACAGCCTACAGAATGGGAAAAGACCTTTACCAACCCCACATCTGACAGAGGACTGATCTCCAAAGTATATAAAGAACTCAAGAAACTAGACATCAAAATACTGAACAATTCGATTAAAATAATGGGCTAGCCGGGCGGTGGTGGCGCACACCTTTAATCCCAGCACTCGGGAGGCAGAGCCAGGCGGATCTCTGTGAGTTCGAGGCCAGCCTGGGCTACCGAGTGAGCTCCAGGAAAGGCGCAAAGCTACGCAGAGAAAACCTGTCTCGAAAAAACAAAAAACAAAAAAATGGGCTAAAGAGCTAAACAGAGAATTCTCAAAAGAAGAATCTCAAATGGCTGAAAGACAAGGTTCCTAGCTTTAAAGACAGTATTTACAGAAAACACCAAAGCAGGGGTGCCTCCGTATTTAATACACTAAAGTGATTGGTGGATTCTGAAAGGGGAAAGGCTAAACTCCTTAAAGAAGACTAAAGATGACTTCATAGATAGGGGCCGACCCCGACTGGCTCAAAGTCCAGACACCGAGAGGTCTCAGTGGCGGTCAAATACATCTTAGCCTGGAAATATCTCCGCACTTCCTGTTCCGCCCAGCCGCCAGCGCAAGGGTGGAGCCAGGCTTAGCACATGCGCTTGGAGCTCCAGGTTCGCTCCGCCCTGCAGCTCCACCGGAGCCCGGCAGAGGGCAGCCTTCCCCTTCTCATGGATCTGCTGGCACCCAGGAGGCTGCAGGACTTGGCCTCCGCTGGGCCCCGCCCCCAGCAAGCATCCCGGGGAGCAGAGGCTTCAAGGGGGCTGCAGCCGCAAGATGGCCTCTCGCTTTACCCAGGAGAGAGCCGGCAAAGAAGGTGCAAAAATGAGCTGGCGCCTACATTTTTTTTTCACTACTGACTTATCCTTAGTACCTGAAATAGTTCCAACACATAGAAGACATTTAATAAGCGTTTACTGATGGAATAAAATGAATGAATGGATACCTGAGTTTACAGTTGGAAGATTCAAAGGACGCCCTGGATTTTATAGTGGAGAGAGGGATGAGACAAGCAGTCAGTAGAGTCAGTGGGCAAGGAGAGGAGATCACTGGTCCTGGAGTCAGGGATCAGCCACACACACCCCATACCCTCCATTCCACACATCCAAAGGTTTGCTCAGAGCCCAGTACCGCCACACCATTTTGCCTGCTCTGCCAAGAACTGGTGTCTGCTCCAAAAACTAAGAAGTCCAATTCAAGGGAGAGTCCACCTGATTGGTGGCTCCAGGGTCCTGCTTCTCTCTAGGGACTCTCAGTTGCTGGGGATTTCCTCAGCTCCGGGGGGGATTTCCAAATTGCCTCTGCTTTCCCAACCCTCCACAAGGCCCAAAGCCCAGGACCAGTCTTGATGACAGTCTGCCCGAGCCTTCCACGCTCTGGGTTGACCTAAACACACCACATTCAACTATGCTCACATCCCATTCCTGTCTGGCCAACACTCGAGAATGAGCATAATGAAGTATTGTGCTCTTTTCATATAAATGACCACTCTTCTCTGTTTGCACAGAAGCAGCAAGGAAAACCAGCGTCAGGGTTGGCCTCACTGGTTAGCAAGGCCCCAGGGAGGTCTTCCAGGGTGTGAATGCTGAACTGTATGAATCCTTCCCAAAGTCAGAGAGGCCCCCCCAGACACCCTCAGGTTCCCCTAGTTGGGGTGGGGTGGGGGAGGGGAGGACGATGACGACACAGAGCCAGTGTTTGAAGATCTGTATGTTCACCTCTGGAGGCCTTCACTGGGCCTGTTTCTAGAACCCTTTGAAGTAACAACAAAGCCCATCCCAGGCCCCGCAGGAGCAGGAAGAGAAGGCTTCTGCTCTGCCTACCTGGTCTCCACCCCCGCCCCCACGTGCACAGCCCGCCAAACCCACCGGGGCGGGCGTGTGAGCACCTGTGTCGTTACCAGGCCGGGCAGGAGTCACGCTTGGCAGGATGAGGAAGCAGTGCCCCAGTTGTGGTGGCACACTGCCAGGGGCCTGCTGTCCCCCGGGCATCGGGATTCCAGAGCTGGCGAAGTGGAGAAGCTGCCAGAGAGACCCAACCTTCCTTCCGGAAAGGAAGGGGAAATGCCACCGGGCCCAGCCTGGAGGAGGGGGAGGGGCAAGGGGGAGCGGGGCACTCTGCAGAAGGAGATAAGACTGCCAGACCTACCTCCCCGCCCCCTCTCCACACTTCGGGGAGCCTTGTGGAGCCGCACTGTTCAACACAGTAGCCACTGGCCACTGGGTGGCCATTTAAATCTAAGTTAAATCAAAACATCAGGACTATTTCTCCTGAAATTAAAATAAAATAAAATATAAAGTTCCCTTTCTCTGTTGCACTAGCCACATTCCAAGCGTTCAGTGGCCGCAGGACCACAGAACATTTCTGTCTTCACAGCGTTTTCTGTCGGACAGCCCTGGTCCAGGAGACCCCCCTCCAGGGTGCTTCAGGGCAGCCTGGTGCAAGCCTCCTCCCGAGGGTGTCCCTGCCTTGCTCCTGTTCTCTTCACCCCTGCCCACAGTCTGCTTCCACCCTGTCCCAAGTGACACATCTTGTTCCCTGGGCCTCAAAAAGAAATGGGGAAGGGGGAGCAATCACAATTAGCCTCCAGCCAATGAGCAGAAGCCAGATGCCACAGGGCTGAAAAGACAGCCTGAATGGAAGCCTGCCTCCACCCCAAGGCGTCCTGGCTTGGGAGAAAGCCCCTCAGTCCAGCACAATCCGTCCTTGTTTCCAGTCTCTGGGCCAGGCACGGGTAAGGCGTCTGGAATGTAACGGCCTGAGGGTTCCCCACCACGGCACTGGCTGCCGGACTCACAGTGGTTGGTAGTCCCCCAGAACAGACCTAAACGAAACCTTCAATGTTCAAGGGCAAATAAAAGCAACGAAGTCACCTTGTCCCAGGTCAGGTCTTCGGTCATGGGGCCCTGAAGGCCATAATTGGACATCAACTTCTAGCCAGCCGAATGGAGTAAATGAGGAAGAGGAGTGGACTCTGGGCACCTGCTAGAGTGGCTCAGACAAGCTCTACCAGGCCTGGGTGCATGGAAGAACAAGGCAACAGAGTGGACCTGACTGCCAGAACATTCTACCACAGGGACTGAGGGTCTTGCTAAATTCGTTAGAAAGTCCACACAAGAGAGTCTGGGCAAACTCCTATGTGTCATGAGGACGAGGACGAAGCCAGGAAATCGCCGGCGGGGGCTGCCTCTAGTTCTCTGCCTACGCTTGCTAAGCGCTGCTGGAGCTGGGCTCCTGGGAGCAAGACGGGCATGAAGACAGACAACGGCGGAGCAGAGGAGGTTTGCCCGCCAGAAAGCAAATAGGAAGAGGTTCCAGAGGGGCCTCGAGGAAGCTGGGGCTGCTTCCCTGTTTCCACTGGAAAGACACTCTGGGCAAAAGCCCCAGCCCGAGGGCATGAGTCAAGGACGCTCAGCTGAGTCATGAGCAGGAATGGAGCCTGCAGCACTCCCGTGGGCAGATGGTCTCCATGCCAGACACCGAGCACTTCCTGGGGTTCAGAGCTGGACTGATGACAGTGATGCTCACTTCTGAGCCCGCACAGCAGTCCTTAGTCATGGTTCCACCTGCTGTGGTTTCAGTCATAATAGCAAGTTCACAGCAACAAATAATTCTTCAGATTTGTCATGTGCTTGTTTTTGTGTGTGTGCATGTGCGTGTGCGTGCGTGTGTTTGGATAGGGTCTCATGTAGCCCAGGATGGCATCAAACTCACTATGTAGTCCAGAGTGATCTTGAATTTCTAATCCTCCTGCCTCCGCTTCCTACATGCTGGGATTACAGGTGTCAATCACTGCACATGGTAATTTATAAATTTTATTACAACATTCTGTTAGGATTATTTTATCTATTACTGTTAATCTCTTACTGTTTCCTAATTTATAAATTAAACTTTACTATAAATATGCATGTAGAAAAAACAGTATGTGCAGGATTTGGGGTGTCCACTAAGGATTTTACACCCTCTGAGGATGTGGGAAACTTCCTTAATAGTTCTGAGGCATTACTCAAAATGACTATAAATGCACTATCTGCATCAGTCCTCAGAACACTCAGAACAAAGCACCATCATCACTCTCATTTTATAGTAGAGGGAAATAAAGCCCAAAGAAATGAAAGAATTTGTCCAAGGTCATTCAGCTAAAGGCCAGATTTGAACCAGGCAATCCAGCTAGAGCCCACACACTGCCCAAAACGTTACAACACATTGAAAATGCCCACACAAGCACACAACAGTCCTGATTTCTGGGCCTTTCTCTGTGCGCTGCCTTCCTCCTCCTTCTTGTCCCAGATGAGCTGGGAGCAGTTCCTACAGACAGAGCCAGCCCCCAGCTGACACTGCCCTGTGTGCCATGCCATGCTCCTACAGGGAAGGTACGAGATGCAGTGAGGACTTTGAGAGTGGGAGGAGCAACCAGAAGGGCACCTTTTACAGATTGTGTTACCCCCCCCCCCCCGTCTTTACTCTTTTTTAATAAGTCAAACATTTTTAGATTTATTTACTTTCATATGTTTATGTGTAAGAGTGTTTTGTCTGCAGGTATGTATGTGGACCATGTGCGTGCCTGGTGCCCACAGAGGTCAGAAAAGGGTGTTAGATTCTCTGGAACTGGAGTTACGGGTGTCATGAGCCATCATATGAGAACTGAACCCTGATCCTCTGCAAGAACAAGTGTTCTTAGCCACTGAGACGTCTCTTCTCTCCAGTCCCTTTTGGTTGTGTGTGTTTGTTTGTTTTTGTTTGTTTGTTGAGGCAGTCTTATGTAGCCTAGGCTGGCCTCATCTCAAACTTGCTGTGTAGCTGATGCTAAATTTGAACTCTTGATCTTTTTGCCTCCAACTCCCAAGAGATACGATAGATTACAGATGTCCGTCACACCCAGCGAGGTCCCTCTCCAATGACAGAGAAGAGACAACTGAACACCAACCGCTGAAGAAAAGACAGATGGGCTGGGTAAAGTGGAAACATTCAGCTTTGCCTTCCCAGAGGCACCACTCCTCTTCTGGGGAGTTTCATATGGACAGAGAAGGGAAGGACCAAGGAAGGGCTGGAGGCATAGCAAAAAAAAAAAAAAAAATGCTTTGGAGAGTCTGGGAAAAAATAACAGCTCTGTCTAGACTCTGCAAGGGGTACATGGGCAGCAGCTAGGCCATTCTCACGCTAAGGATAAAGCCAGAGTCCAGTGGAGCAAGAACCAGTCACAGTGCCTAAGTGAACACAGAGGGGCCTCCGCGTGCTCGCAGTGTGACTGGCTTCCACCAGCGAGGGCAAGGGTACCCCTCACTTTCCCCAGTCCCCACAGCCTACACAAGAAACTCCTGTCATCCCGAAGTCCTGAGGCCAGACTCTGAAGCCACAGTACAGCGGCGGCACTGTTGGGCACAGCTCCGTGCTGTGGGGAACAGGGCTGTCTGCTGTCACTAGATTCCAGAAGGGAGACCTCAGCCATGCTTTCCCAACACACACACACCCTGCCTCAAAGGCTGTGGGCCCAGTTTCTCTCTTGCCTCTATTGATATCTATCCCTCCCCCAACTCCTGTGTGTGTGTGTGTGCGCGCGCAAATGCATGTTTGTGTACGCCTCAGTGTACCTCTATGTGTGTGTGTGTGTGTGTGTGTGTGTGGTGTATGCATGTTTGTGTGTGCCTCTGTATATCTGTGTGTGTGGTGTATGCATGTATGCATGTTTGTGTGTGCCTCTGTGTATCTGTGTGTGTGTGTGTGCATGTTTGTCTGTGCCTCTGTATATCTGTGTGTCTGTGTGTATGGTGTATGCATGTTTGTGTGTGCCTCTGTGTATCTGTGTGTATGGTGTATGCATGTTTGTGTGTGCCTCTGTGTATCTGTGTGTATGGTGTATGCATGTTTGTGTGTGCCTCTGTGTACCTGTGTGTGTGTGTGTGTGTGTGTGTGTGTGTGTGTGTGTGTGTATATGTGGTCTGTCTGTGTGTGTGTAGGTCAGAGGCTGATGTCAGGCATCTTTCTCTACCTTTCTACCTTTTCTTTCTTTTTTTATTTTTTTAAAGATTTATTTCGTTTTAATTTTATGTGTATTAGTGTTTTGCCTGCATATATGTATGTACACCACAGAGGGCATTGGGTCTCCTGGAACTGGGGTTCCAGATGGTTGTGAGCCTGCATGAGATGCTAGAAGCCAAGCCCAGGTCCTCTGCAAGAGCAATAACCTCTTAACTGCTGAGCTAAGCATCTCTCCAGTTCCATTGCTTCTTTTCACGAAGACAGGGTTTATCACCGAACCGGGTGCTCAGTGACAGTCAGTCTGGCTGGCCGGTGGTAAGCCTTCAAGATCTACCGTCTGTGCCTCCCAATGCTAGAATGACAGGCATTCCATACACTTAGCTTTTTATATGAGTACAGTGCTCCAAACTCAATCCTCTATCCGTTCTACCCACTGAGCCATCTTGCCAGTCCCCACTATTTTTTCTTCTTAATCTTGATGTATATCCAAATGAGCAGGGACTTGATCCCACCCTGTGCCTGGTCCTCTAGGTAGTAACCCAGGCACCTTCTCTGAAGGATACAAGGCTCTGCTAGACTCAGCACAGGCTGGGTCCCCCCCCCCCCCCCAGTGCCTACATCGTCAGGCACACAGGCTGTGACAGCCCGCACAGCCCGTGAGGTGGAAGACACCAGCCCAGCCAGGGCTTCTGTAGTTGGTTCTACAATCAAACCATTTCATTAAGGAGGGAGGAGGCAGAGCCCAGCAGCAAGAACTCACACAGGAGACCGCATCAAATCTTTGTCCCTCACCGCACATCTGGAAGGTTCTATTGAAACCTCCAACTACTGCCCCTTCAGTGTGATGGGCCTGGGCGTGACGGGGTGTCACAGAGGGTCATGACGTCTTCAGGCTGCCTGACCGTGCGGTCACCACTTGGCCTCTGGCCCATGCCACCCAGAGCTGAGATCTCGCTTTCTGCAGGAGCCTATAGTTCCCGTGAAAGCCTGGGCTGCTTCATCACAGGGCTGGGACGGTCAGTCCCCTCCCCAGACAAGCCCACAGTGTGACACGGGCAGGTGCTCCCTGGTGCCCTGCCCAGACTGCACAATGGCGGGGGGCGGGGGGGCGGGGGGGGGGATCCCTATGGCCTGGAACCACCCCTCCTTACCACCTCACAGTCAGCGCTTTCCTACTCCAGAGCCAAGGCTAGCCTCCCAGTCCCACTGAAGGGCCCTGGGTGAGGGAGAGCTCTCTCCCGGTGTACACCCTGTTTGCCACAGGGCCTGGCAGTCAGAAGAGTCAGGGAGGCGGGAGGAAGTGAGTCAGCTCCTTACGGAGAAGGGAATGGGAGGGAAAAGAAATGAGACCAAGGGACAAAGGGTACAGGAGCTGCAAAGGTCACCGAGCCAGGAGCCAGGTCCTAGAAACGTTACGAAGACAGAGATGGCTGACGAACTCAGGGGAGTCTGGATGGTCCCCCATGGACCAGAGAACCTGGTGCTGGTAGGCAGGCCCCACCTGAAGATGTAATCTGAGCCTGCTCCCTTCCTGTTTCATGTCAGGGCTGGACAAGGCAAGGCCTTGTGGGAAAGGACCCAGCCTCCTCTCCCCTCGGGCCTCCCAGGCCTTCCCTTCCCACTACTGAGTCCTGCTGCTCCTGAAGCCGAGCTTCCTCAGGACCGGGCCGAGAGAGGGAGAGATGTTTACATCTGCCTGTGGGGACGGAAAGCCCACCACTCTGGGATCCTAGAACACATCCGTTCCCACTGGCCCAGCACTCCCGCCGCGCTGTCTGGTGGCCTCTGTACCCATGTGGGAGCTGTCCTCAGGCTCCAGCTGGAATTTGTTGCTGAGACTGGAAGAGATCCTTACCATGAACCTTCCCAGCCTGCCGACATTCCAGCACGGAGGCAGCCTGGAGAAAAACAGCAGGAGGGAAGAGGGAGCCGGGAGCCCAAGCCACATTCCAACCCCTCAGAGACCTGCAGATAGGCACATTCCACTAGGGGCTTCTGGACCGGACACTGTGGGCTTCCTGGTAACCCTGGCTCTCCAGGGGCTCATGGGGACTTCCCTGCAGGCACAGGAACAGGCCGCACCTGGGTCTCTCTCCCTCGCCAGGATCCTGCTCCCGGATACCTGTAGAACCTCATTCTCTCCTCGCCTGTGAGAGATGCCAAGTCCTAAACACGCAAGAGAAGGCACCACACTGCAGACAGGTCACCAGAGCCTGGCAAAGAGGAGAGAGCGCTAGCAACCAAACCTTAGCTACACAAAGAAGACCAAACAAGAGAATGGGAACCCAGTTTCTGGCTAAAGGACCATCTTATGGAGAAACAAGCGGGTAACTAACCAAGTCCCAACAGATGCTATGAAGGAGAAGGGGGGGGGGGGGTTGCTAAGATGGACCCAGACATGGCCTGAGAGAACCGGGGAAGGCTTCCCGGAAGAAGTGACATTCAAACTTTGGGAAATGTGCCTGTGTGCATGCGGCATGCAGGGCAAAGTACTGTGGACAGGAGGAATGCCCCAGAATTCCAGATTAGGAACCAATGAGAACCTCAGGGTTGGACACCCACCTGACGGGCCCTCCACTGGCCCTACCCCTTCAACTTCTCCC
Source organism: Peromyscus maniculatus bairdii (assembly GCF_049852395.1). Taxonomy (NCBI): domain Eukaryota; kingdom Metazoa; phylum Chordata; class Mammalia; order Rodentia; family Cricetidae; genus Peromyscus; species Peromyscus maniculatus. The sequence continues at coordinate 63,659,019 of NC_134859.1, read as the reverse complement.
AGGGTCCACACAGAAGGACAACAGTGCCCGGCCCTGTGTAAGGCGGAGGGGCCTGCCATTGTCAGAGGAGCGGCCCTGCCACCCGGAGTTCTGAGGAGAGCCTGAAAGGATGGGGAGAAAGGCCAAGTCCATGCCCCCTAGATCCAGGGTCTGCAAGGGAAGCTGTGAAGGGGGCGGCTCAGTGAGTCCCTCCTCCGGCCTGGGGGGACCACACCCTAACCTGCCAAGGGCAGCTGTCCTAGCCCTTCTCGGGGCTTCCTCAGCTCCCCTTCTTCTGTTCCGTCCTCAGTCTCCGGTCACACTGGAGACACCTGCTGTTCATTCCTCCAGCGGACTCTCGGGGACAACTGAGAATGCCAGTCACCTCTAGCTCCCCTTCCTTCATTGCAGAAAGGCCAGGAAGGAGAAGGGTTCCAGGCTTGGGGCATCAGAGGACTCAGGTCTGCAGCGGCGGCGAGTTTATAAGCAAGACTGACAGCCTCGCCTGTCATCACTTGCCATTCCTCAAGGCTTTCCTGCTCTGTGTCATCCTATCCTGATCCAGTCATCGCCACTCGGGAGCCCACCTGCCCCCACATCCACACTGGACTGGCCACCACATATTCCTCCAGGCCAGAGTCTATGCAAAGTGGAGGCTGAGCCAGCCAGGGCTGAAGGCTGTGCCTGCCCTGCTGCCGGGAGGCATATGGCGGGGGATTAAGGGACCCAGAGTTGGTGGTGACCCAGGTCTAAGGAAATAGTCTCCCAACCCAACTGCAGCCAACTGAAAACCAAGTGTGTGGACACTGTCCTCTGTGTTGAACAGCTCCAAGGCTGTTGCCAACCACCGTCCGGTAGCTGGAATCGGCTGCCCCCCTCCACCCCCCATCCCCCCCCCCCGCCCCGAAACTGCTCCACAGGGGACATGGAAACCATGAAAACCAAGCCTATCTGACACAGTAGGTGCCCACAGACTTGCCTGGTGCCTGGGGCACTTCCGTACCACAGGACTGACAATGGAGGCGCCAGACAGACGTCGTGTCCTGGCAGCAGGGGAGCCCCTACCTCAACTGGGTGGTGGATCCCCACTGCTCCCCCACCATGCTGGCTTCCACTCCAGGCTTCGCCAGGAGAATCTAGCTGCTCAGTGCAGTGGGGTGGCGGGAACCCTGCTGGCAGGCAGAGCACATGCTTGTGGTTTCTGGGAAACGCTGTAGAGATTTGCAGCATTTTTAAAATACTTGCGTTCCCACCCGCCACACACACACACCCCCTTCACCCCACTCCCCAGCCACCCCCAGTCAGGGTGCTTGCCTATCTGGTATTTTCCAGAGCCATTTCAATGTAAATAAGAGATTAGAAGGAAGCAGAGGGCAGAGGGCAGTGTCCTGGGTGGCTCAGAGCAAGCTACTTTTAAGACCCTGCCCCCATGCCGAGCTGCGCCTACAAAAACAACCATTGACCAGGGCATGTACCCACACCCCGTTCAATGTGGCCTAGGCACTGTGCCCACCACCCACGGGCTGCGTGACCAGAGCACTCTGGGACTGCCCTTCACCACAAGGAAGTAGGAGAATGGTGCCTCTGAGGACAGAGAAAGGAGACCTGGCTGAACGGAGCCAGCCTGGCTCACTGCTCTGCTCCTGGACCCCAGCGGCGCAGGGTGGGGAACCCCAAGCACGCCCGGGACCTTCCACTCACCACTTCTTGCACCTTTGACACCTGCCCACTGGCCCTTCATTACCAAAAGAACTTAGTTTGGGCTCTCACGTGCTAAGACTCTGATGCCAGAGGGGCCTGAAGCTTTAACATAAAATGAAATAAAAATGTCCTGTCTAAAACACACAAACAAAAGTCTCAAAAGTCCTCTAGGGATCATTTGGGGAAAAAAATCAAGAACAGAAGCACCATCAGACCCGAACTCCAGCAGCACCCAGCAGCTCTACCCCTGCCACATCCCCACCCCAGCAAGGCCAGTCCCCCGCAGCTGGCCTGGAGACCCCGGGACCCTGCAGGTCCCATTCCTGATGGCACCTGGAACCTCATTGACAAGGTTAATGGTTCACACCATTTCCACCCAGGAGTCTTGAAATTCCACAACAGCCGAAGGGACTCTGGTGTCCTCTTCCCAGACACAGGCAACCCTGACCAGGCGGTCTCCCACGAGTCTCCACTACAGAAACCTGGATGAGGATTCGGAACACCCAGTATACCTCTTCCTTCTGCTGACTTGTTTACTTGTTTATTTATTTATTGATTTCAGAGCTGGAATAACACCCGGGACCTCCCCACGAGCTAAGCAATGCCCTGCGGATAGCCCAGCCACTGCTGGCCATCTTCAAGAGAAAGCTTAGGTAAAAGCCTGGGAATCCTCTTAGAGAGAAAACTGTACCAGAAGGAAGCACAGCAGAGTATGAATGAGGAAGCTGCATCCTTGGATGGCTTAACAGACTGGGCAGGGGTGGTGGTGGTGGGGAGGTAGTGGGGGGAGGGTTGGTGGTGGGGTGGTGGTGGTGGTGATGGTGGAGGTGATGAGGGTAGTGGTGGTGGTGGTGGTAGTGGTGAAGGGTGGTGGTGGTGGTGGGAGGGGGATGGGGTGGGTGAGGTGGGTGGTAATGGTGGTGGAGGTGGTGATAGTGGGGGGAAGGGTGGTGGAGGTGGTGGTGATGGTGGAGGTGATGAGGGTGGTAGTGATGGTAGTGGATGGGGGTGGGGAGGGGTGGAGGTGGTGGTGGAGGAGGGGATGGGGGTGGGGGTGGGGGTGTTGGTATTAACTTCCCAAAGTCTCACATGAGCCAGCTCACCTTCTACCATAAACATGCTCACCTTCTATAAAGACCCACAGAGGACAGCGCCCTGGGCTAAGCTGCTGGCCTCCAGCTCTGCCTTTCCCAGAGATCCCAAGAGGAAAGTTGCTGGGTGGTGCTGCTTATCCAATCTAACCTGAATCTCGGGGAGGAGAGGACAGACACATCTTCACAGAATCAAGGGTCACCTCCACTAAGGTGGCCTGTGTGACTGCCACCTTTCCTAGGATCCGACTTGGCCACTTCCTCCTTCCCACCCTTCTGTGCACGAGCCCAGCCTTACGCTGAAGCAGCTCCGATGCCCCCTGGCACATCCGATGCCCCCGGCGCATCCGCACCCAGGGCTGTGCTTCCTCAAGGTCATAGTTTACTTACTTAACCCCCTCATGCCCAGCACTGTGCCTGGCCCTTAATCAGACTTCTCTGTCTATTGGGGGAATGAGTTAATGGCTCAGAGGAGTTTGGAAACTGGCAAAGCCCAAGCCAGGCTCTTCAAACAGAAGTCTATGTGATGGAGGACAGGTGTCAGGGGCGTGAGAACTGGGTGCTTCTCCCAGGCCTTCTGAGTGATTTCTGTCACTCAGACCCCAAGTCTCCCTCACCACTCTGGTTCACCCCTCCCCCCCTCCAAAGGCACTCTACAGGACAGATGGAAAGGGTTTGCAAATTCTGCATACACCTGGTGAGGGGGGATCCCAAAGGGTGTCTCTCCCCCAGGGCCTTCAAAACAGACCACAAAGAATCCAGGCCTCGGGCCCCGTCTGTGTGGGGGAGAGAACAGATGGCGAGTCGACTCCCTCGGAGTTCCCTGGAGACAGGCAGCGTGTGGACACAGTTGACGGATGACCGGATGGGAGGGTGGCTGCCAGTGCTGTCCCTATGGAGCTACTGTCTTCAGGGTACCCCACCCAGAGGCTCGAGGATGCGGGGAGACTCTTGGCATGGAAGTGGGGTTGGAACTATTGCCAAGACGAGGAGCAGAAGTTGGAGTGGGAAGAAGAGGAGAAGATAAGCTGAGGGCCCCCAGGAGAGTTGGCAAGCCTCTCCACTCAGCTCAAGCTGGGCTCGCCATGCTCCTCTGCTTCTGCACGAGTCCTCACCGCTACCCGACTGGGAGAAGAAGATACAGAGGTTCTTTCAGCCCCCTGTGTCTTACTGTGCTGTTGCATTGCCTCAGAAGTCACATAGGCATGGGGTTCCCTACGGTGTCCTCTGTCAGATCTGCTAGGCTAAAGTCTGGGCAAGATGTCCTCTGGGCACCAGCCAGACTTGTCCCACGGGGGCCAGAGAAAGCCAGACTTCGGAGATACCAGCTGCAAGGTGGATGCTACCCGCCTCTTCCAAGCATCCTCTTCCCTGGGGATGGGGTAGCAGCAGCTAGCTGGGAGGGGAAGGTGGCTGGGAAATGTGAGATACCGGATGGTCCCTGAACTATAAAGAATAAACGTGGTGGCATCTGGGATGCCAGGCTCAAGGCCCCAGAGGCCTGGCTGTGGTTCGGCAGGGAGCTGGCAACAATACTCTGGGGGATTCATGCTTGAAGAAGAAAATTCCATCTGTGAAAAGCAGTATTGGCAGAGGAGAAGCCGGACAAGCATGACAGCACACTGTGGCCTGGGATCTGAGATAAAACGCTTCTCTTTCACTTCGTCCCTTACATCGTCGTTTCTTGAACTCAACATAGCTGGGTGGACAACACAGAGAAGAGGCTCAGTGTGTATGGCTCCCTCTGTGTGTTTTGTTTGTCTTGTTTTTGTTTTTGAGACAGGGTCTCTCCACATAGCCCTGGCTGTCCTAGAACTCGCTATGTAGACCAAACTGGCTTCAAATTCACAGATGATCCGCCTGCCTCTGTGTCCCAAGTGTGTGGGGATTACAGGCGTGCACCACTGCACCTGGCCTCTTTCTTATTTATTTATTTTTTTTAAGATTTATTTATGTGTAAGATGTAGGAGCATTTTGCCTGCATGTATGTATATGCACCTCAGCATTCCTGGTGCCCCAGGAAACCAGAAGAGGGCTTCGGATCCCCTGGAGCTGGAGTTATGTTTGGTTGTCAGCTACCATGTGGGTGCTGGGAATGGGACCCGGGTCCTCTGCGGGAGCAATAAGTGCTTTTAACTACGGAGCCGTCTCTCTAGCCTCCTTTTTCTTCTTCTTATTTTGAGTGTGTGTGTGAGTACAGGCATGCATGTGGAGGTCAGAGGGCACTTGAGAAGTCAGTTCTCTCCTCTGGGATCTGGGAACCCAACTCAAGACTGCTAGCCTTGCAAGCTAAGTACATGTACCTGCTGAGCCATCCGGCCCTCAACGTGTATCTCTAGAATGAAGAAGTCCAGGTTCCGCTCTGAATCCCACATAGGCATCCTCTTAGCCACTAACCTCCCTCCTGTGAAGCTGCTAAGCCCAACCAGTTCCAGTATAAAGGAAGGCCTGGAACACAAGTCCAGTGTGTCCTCCCAAGGCTAACCTGCCACTCTCAGCCTCCTCTGGACACAGCATACTGTAAGACTGAGCCAACAACCACGGCATCCTGCTCCCGTCACTGGGAGCTGGGCTCTGCCTGCTTCCTCCCTGCTTCCTCCCTTTTCTGACTTGGGCACATCTGGCTAGTCACTTAGTGCTGAAAGGTCCCAGGCAGGTCATGCCCTGCTCAGGCTGCAGGGCCTAGATCTGCACAGTCCTGAAACACACAGCTGGACAAGAGCAACGACTACAGGCCACCTTGTCCTTCACACACCATGTCCACACAGGACATTCAACATCCTTCCACTCTCCCTGCACCAAGAGATCCCTGAGGTCAGAAGTCTTGATGCTCCATCGAGACCTACCCATGCGTTTGCTCTGAATCTCTGCTCTCATGCCTTCCACTGGGGTCTGTCACAGAGATCACAGCTGGTGGGTCTCGGGGACAGTCAGGACGCAAACTGTCTCTGCAGTGTAGGTAAATCTAAACTGCAATCATGGTTCACAGGCTCTGTCCGACCTGACTCCTTCTAGCTCACCTGCTGTTCCATGCCTCACTCACTCAGGGTGAAAGGAAAGCAGAAGCCATCTCCCCCAGAACTGTAACCCCCAGATAGCCATGGTTTAAGTCATTTATCCTATTGTTTTCACCTCTGAGATCTAAATAACATGGACTTCCTACCCTTTTTTCCCCCAAAACAGGGTTTCTCTGTGTAGCCTTGACTATCCTGGAACTCACTCTGTGGACCAGGCTGGCCTCAAACTCACAGAGATCCGCCTGCCTCTGCCTCCCGAGTGCTGGGATTAAAGGTGTGCACCACCGCCCCTGGACTTCCTATACTTTGATGCTCACATACTCTCAGATCTGGAGACACCTGTTAACCTGTAATTTAGGGCTTAGGAAATATGGTACCCAGGCCCCTAAGCTATCTCTATATGATGAAGCTGAATACTTCCTCACCAACTACCATGGCATCTCACTCCTCCTGATAGTGCCAGGGAAGCGGCGAAGTTCAGGAGACCCAACGGCCTCCAAAAGGATATTGGAGGGAAACATCGGAGCAGGGGGCCCAGCTGAATTGCTGAGGGCTTTGTCCCAGTGAACTTTTGGGGAATTGCCTTCAGCATCTTGACAAGGCACAGAAGAAGCAAAGGTGTGATTTCAATGAGTATCTAGTATGAGGCACCCTGTCCTGGAGGGTGGTGCCTCCCGACTGGCCCAGCTTTCCACTTCCTCTCTTGCTAAGCTCTGCTCAAGGTTCTGGGTACCCTCAATCACCCACTCCGGTACACCAACGGGAGATGCTCACATGCCCACTCCCCTGCTCACCCCTGATGCCCCGGGAAGCACTCACATCAGCCGGCTCCCTGCGGTGTCCCTCGTCAGTCCGCAGCCAGCTCCGGCTCAGCTCGCTAAGCTCTGGGATGGGCTGTACCTTGAGCCGTACACTGTCCCCAGACTGCCGGATCATCTCCACAATTTCATCTCTGGACTTACTCTCCACATTCTGTCCGTTAATCTCCACCAGTCGATCTCCTGGCACTAGCCCCAAGGCCAGGTCCTTGGTGCCCGCACCTGGCTCTGCAAAGTGAACCACCCGTCGATAGGCCTGACCCTCAGGGGCCCGGTCCAGCATAGTTGTGCGCCGAAGCGAGAAGCCAAAGTCTCCTGTGGGTCGGCGTTGCAGCTCCAGCTCCCGGAGAGCGGGAGGTGGGGGGGGCACCAAAGCGGGGAGGCGGAGGTCAGCTGGGAATCTCTTCGTCACCAGCTCAGGGACTCGAGACCGTGGTCCTGGTCGAGGGACACCTAGCCCAGGATGCTGCATTAGCTGTCCCTCAAGCGTCCTCACCTCTACCTGAGGGGACGGGGCTGCCGAGTGCTCTGAAGGGGTGGAGGTCTCGGAGGCACTCTCATCCCGGCTCCGCTGGGAAAAGGAAAAACGTTTGACAATCATCTGCGAGTTCTGCTTGGCCAGGGAGCCGAACTTGGCTGCCCGCTGCAGCACAGAGCCCCGGAAGCTGCCTTCCTCACCCTTGAGGTCATCACTGGAGCTGGCTGTGCTCAGGTGGCCTGAGTCCAGGATGATGCTGCCCCGATTGCTGTCAGAGTCAATGTCAGTCAGGTGCAGGTCAGAGCCGCTGGCCACCTTGATAGGGATGGGGTTGGAGATTTCCAGGCGTGTCTTGGATTCACGCTTGGAGGACCGGTTCAGGTTGAAGAAGCCACGGCGCATGCTCATCTCTTCCAGGCTCCGCAGTTCTGCGGCTGACATCCGCTCCTTCTTCTCCTTTTTCTCCTTCTTCTCTTTCCGCCCGCCATCTTTGTCCTTATCTTTCTTCTTGAGATTAAACATGGTGGGTGTGCTGTTTTTAGGGGTTGTACCCCTAGCGGATTATGGGTGGTTAACACAGCGTCTTTGGACCCCACCTTGCAGCTGTAAGTAGAAATAGAGAAAAGCTCTTCAGTCTTTTCCAGTTCAGACAGAAGCAGCGGAGACTGATAAACCTGTCGCCCCTCACCAGGCGCTAATGATGTACCAGACACTCTGATTTACATAATTTTACCTAACTTCACTCTAGACCAAAGTGTCGGTGTACCTGGAGAGACCTGACCTACAGAAAGACCTGTGCCAACCTGGAACCCAAATGAAGAGCAGAGCACAAAAGCAAACAGAAGGAATTCTGCAGCATCACTCCCCACCAGCATGTCCACTGAAGCAATGGACATCCCGTGTGTCTGGGCGCTTGCCTATGCCTGGAATCCCCAGAGCAGCAGCCTTAGCCCTGCCTCAAAGACCTTGAAGGGTCCAACTTTTAAAACAATATTCATTTGTATGAGTGTCTTGCCTGCCTGCCTGCCTGTATATTCACCACATGTATATCCAGTGCCAAAAAAGACCAGAACGGGGTTAGATCCCCGGTACTGGAGTTACAGACAGTTGTGAAACCCCCCAGGGGATGCAGGGAACTGAATCCAGGTCCTTTGCAAAAACAAGTGCTTCTAGCCACTGAACCATCTTTCCAGCACCTGGTACCCAGTATTATTTGATGTCTCTTATCAGGAACTACACACACACACACACACACACACACACACACACACACACACTCCTTCCTATTCAATCCTCACAGAATCCCTGCAAAGTCTTCGTGTCTGCTTCACAAATCAGAAAAAAAAATGCACTTAGGAAGTTGAGCAGATGTTAGGTGTTACCCATGAACTGAGTGGCAAGACTACTGTGTCCCTTCTCAGGCCTGGGTGCCCAAAGCAAAGCAGGGAGAGAAGGAAGGGGAAATCCCAGACTGGACACAGGACAGACAGTTGTGAGGTGGGGGTGGGGTGGGGTCAGCTAGATAAACAGGATCCTGAAAAACTCACATCCTTTTCCCCAGACCAACACCTAAATATAGCCTGGAGAAGAAAGTTGTGGTAGCCCCAGAGAAAGGCCCCGCTCCAGGATGTGAGCACCTACGGTCCCATCCTACCCCCCATTCCCCTGCACACCCAATTCGGGGCAGAACTAAGAAAAACCTGGTGGGGGTGGAGCTCGGAGAGCCTTTCTAGTTCTAACCAGCAGGGAACACAAAACAGAAGTAGGCCATACCATCTAATTAGAAATTAACTGTAATTTCTCTCTCTCCATGAAAGCCTCCCCTCTGAATTCCAGACAGAGGATCTATGAGCTTACCCCCTCCAGTAATGGCCTATTGCCAGGCCCTGGACAGGCCTTTCCTCTCTACCCCACCCCCACAGCCAGGCAAAGTCCTGTAGTATCCCCATTCCACTGAGAGGGACCAACACTCACCACCCTAGGTTCAATGCCCAGGAAGGCGTCAAGACCAGCAACTCCCAAGTACACTCCTGTGTACTGCCCAATTCTTCACCTCTGCAAATCACCCTGATCCATGGGGTCCCTGGCAGACCTTCCTTCTAAAGCAGTACTAGCTACATGGAATAAAATCCAAATTAATATATATGTGTATACAGACTTTTTTTTAAATAAGTAGCCATATTTTAAAAGATAAAGAGAAATAAGTGAAGGGGATAGAGAGATGGCTCAGCTGTTAAGAGCACTGGCTGCTCTCCAAGAGGACCCAGGTTTGATCCCAGCACCCACATGGCAGTTCACAATCATCTGTAACTCCAGTTCCAGGAGACCCAACAGCCATTTCTGGCCTTCATGGGCACCAGGCACATATGTGGTGCACACACATACATACAAGTATGTGGTGGTATTGTGTTCCCCAAAATACTGTGCACCCTAATAAACTTATCTGGGGTCACAGAACAGAACAGCCACAATGTTAAACACAGAGGATAGGCAGTGGTAGCACACACCTTTAATCCTAGCATTCCAGAGGCAGAGATCTACCTGGATCTCTGTGTGTTCAAGGATACAGCCAAGCATGGTGACTCACGCCTTTAATCCCAGAAAGCAAGTCTTTAATCCCAGGGAGTGATGGTAGAAAGCAGAAAGGTATATAAGGCATGAAGACCAGAAACTAGAAGCTTTTGGCTGGTTAAGCTTATTAGGCTTTGAGCAGAACAGTTCAGCTGAGATTCATTCTAGATGAGGACTGAGAGGCTTCCAGTCTGAGGAAACAGGACCAGCTGAGGAACTGTCGAGGTGAGGAAGCCATGGCTTGTTCTGCTTCTCTGATCTTCCAGCATTCACCCCAATAACTGGCCTCAGGTTTGATTTTATTAATAAGTACCTTTAAGATTCACAAGTAAAACACCCATACACATAAAATAAATAACAAAGAGGAAGAAAGAGGTTAATTTGGGTAGGGCGGTGCATACCTATAATTCTAACTACTTGGAAGGCTGAGACAGAATCTTAAATTTGAGGCCAATTTGAACAGGAAATATAAATCTTGTTTCAAAAAAACTAGATGAACTTAAGTTTAATAATGTATTTCATTTGATATATTCAAACTGTTGTCATCTCAACATATAATCTTCATAAAAACATTGGAATATTTTATATTCAATTTTCCATATTTGGTTCTGTTTTGGTCTCAAATAAATAAACAAACAAATAAAATTCTAGTGTGAATTTTACATTTAGAGCATAATTCAATTCAGACAGGCTACATTTCAGATATTCAGTCCATGGCTGCTGGAGGGGCCAGTACAACTCTAGAGAACTCTAGCCATAGAATGTATCCTGGTTAGTTTTTTGTGAACTTGACACAAGCTAGGGTTATCTGGGAAGAGAAGAATCAGAGAATGCCCCCCATCAGACAAACCTATAGGGCATTTTCTCCACTAACTGTGGGCAATGCCACTCCTAGGCAGGAGGCCCCAGGAGGTATAAGCAGGCTGAGTAAGCTATGAGAAAAAAGCCAGTAAGCAGCGCTCTTCCATGGCCTCTGCCTCAGTTCCTGCCCTGAGTTCCTGCCCCGACTTCCCTTCAGGAGGAACTCTGAAACCCCTTTCCTCCCCAGGTTGGTTTTGGTCATGGTGTTCATCGAGTCAAAAGAAGGCCAACCAGGACAGAACGTATTCATAGGGGTAAGAAATCTGGTTTGGCCACTAACTCCTTATAGCTGTTGTAGCAAGAACCCATTTCCCTCTCCGACCACAGTTTCTCTGTGTGTGCACCGGTGCACACAGGTGTGGTTGTACATGTGCAGATGGAAACCAGAGGTCAACCTCAGGCAGGGTCTTTCACTAGCCTGGAGCTCGCTCACAGAGTCCGCTAAGCTGGCAGGCCACCAAATTCCAGGGACCCGCCTGTCTCTGCTCCCCAGCCCTGGGGTTACAATCTGTACCACCACCATGTCCCACTTGCTCATTTGTTTTTGTTTGTTTTGTTTTGTTTGTTTGTTTGTTTTTAAACCTGAGTCCTGGGGAAGGAACTCAGGTACCCGTGCTTACAAGGCAAGCCTTTTACCAACTAAGCTATCTCTCCTGCTCCTCAGGCCTCAGTTTCTCCTTGGTAAAACTGAAATTTTTGCTTCGAAATGTTTCAGTGAACAGTCAGTCCCTGGAAGCTGGAAGACAGGAAACACAGACCCCCTAAAAGCACCAATCAGGAGCATTCCTGGCCAGCTGGGTCTGGACTCAGTGCAGTGGGCAGAAAGTGTGGGGCACTTTCTAGGGGGACTATCTCCTCCCAGTGCTGATGGAGGAAGGCAGAGATCCACCCTACGCCAGGCTGTGGGATCTCTGGCTGACCACCACCCACACTGCCCTAACGGACTAATTTAGATGTCGGCTCCGGAATACCTGGAGAAGAAAATGGAGAAGACTTGGGGACTTAAGAGGGGACAAACAAGGGGACCTTAGCCACGGAGAACCAACTGTCAACCATGCTGTCCTTACCCAATCCTGGCTCGCTGGAGGTTAGATAACTGAGCGCTATCAACGGAAAACAGTCCCACGATTCTAGAATCTGCCGGGCGGTGGTGGCACACGCCTTGGATCCCAGCACTTGGGAGGTAGAGACAGGCGGATCTCTGGGAGTTCAAGGCCAGCCTGAGCCACAGAGTGAGTTCCTGGACAGGCTCCAAATCTGCACAGAGAAACCCTGTCTCAAAAAAACAAACAACGAACAAAACAAGGACTCTAGAATCTTTGAGCTGGAAAAGTCCCTTCGAAGTAATTTCAAGTCAGCCCCTCTCCCACTGATAGCTTGTCCCTCACTGTCACCACAACAGACAGACCAGACGGCACCACAGGGGATAGCTGACTAAAACCGTTAAGGATTTTGTATCTAGGCCCAGATTTGCCACAGATCTCCAGGGGACCTTGAGTCTGTCACTTTGCTCAAGGTTGAAAACTAAATGATCTAGACCTCTTCCAGCTCTAAAACTCCAACAGTCCAAGCATCTTGTGGACACAAGCTAGCTATTAACTGTCTGTCAGAGACACTCCTCTCATCGCAAGCCTTAAGAGGCTGCGCCGTGAGTCTCTTACCACTCCTGTCCTGCGACTATTATCTGCACAGCTCACAAGGCAGCCTTTCCCCACAGCCAGCCCCATGTGGTCGGGCCTGGCTGTGGGTCAAGTCTCCGCTGAGCCATGTGTCTGCCACTACCTGACTCCTACACCCTCCCTCTCCAGAAGCCAATTTGCCGAGCAGCGACCGCTGCTGCTGTCCTCCTCAGCCTTGCTCAGCTCCCTGAAGAGCTGGGTTCCATACCCTTCTCGGAGTCCTGGGACTTGCCGGCCGCCCTGGCCTCAGATGGAAGCCTCCAGCAGCTCGAAACCACCATCTCCCAGATCCTCATTCTGGTTACAGTTCTCCCGCCCCGCCCCTTCCTCTCTTGCCCTCTCCCTTCCTTCCAGTGACTTTAGCCTTATAATCATCCTGACTTCTTTCTCTGACTGCCCTGACCAGGAAGCTTCTCCTCATTTGGACTGGAGGAAAGGTAAGTATGTCCCTAAGTTATCTTGACCCTCCTGTCTCCAAGGACACTCTGTCAGCTCAGCTGCTGTCATATTTTAGCACAGTGAGCCTCCTGAAGGCAAGGAGCACTCGACGCAAATGTGCCTCCATTAGCCCAATGTACAAGAATAAACAGTTTACATATCCACAAACGGAATACTACTCATGTAACAAGAATAAATTTCAAAAACATTTGAAACAGGAGGGAAAGAAACCACTAACACAAGCGTACACATTAATATGATTCTGTTTGTTTGTTGTTTGGACAGGGTTTCTCTGTGTAGCCCTGGCTGTCCTAGAACTCGCTCTGTAGACCAGGCTGGCCTCAAACTCACAGAGATTCACCTGCCTCTGTCTCCCAATTGCTGGGATTAAAGGCATGCACCACCACCGCTCCAGCTGATTCTGTTTTTTTCTTTTTCCTTTTTTAAGACAAGATCTCATATAGCCCAAGCTGGACTTAAACTCACTGTGTAGCTAAGGATGACCCTGAATCTCTGATCCTCCTGAGTACAGGGTTGACAGGCATGTGCCACAGTATACCTGGTGGTAGGAGTCTACTTATTGCCACCAAAACTAACCTATGGGGAGAAAGGCCAGAGCAGCGGTTATCCTTGGGGCCTAGAGGTCAGGAATGTATGAGAAAGGGCATGAGGGGACTTTCTGGAGTAATGATCACGCCATGAATGTTTATAGAAGTATGAGCTGAAAAATTTATGGATCTGTCAGGTGTTATCAGATAGTGTGATGTAAGATCAGTGCATTTGTTTGAGCATAAATATTTACGAGAGAGAGAGAGAGAGAGAGAGAGAGAGAGAGAGAGAGAGAGAGAGAGAGAGAGAGAGAGAGAGAGAGAACGAGAACTGCTGGGCATCGTGGCACATGCCATTGATCTCAGCACTTGGGAGGCAAAGGCAAGTAGATCTCTGAGTTCAAGGCCAGCCTGGTCTACAGATTGAGTTCCAGGACAGCTAGGGCTACACTGTGAGACCCTGTCTCAAACAAACAAACAAACAAACAAACAACCTGTAAACAAATATCAAATTCTAGTTAGTGAATATTTGCTACAGGATTTGGAGTGGGGCATACTGACAGCTTTAACTTACTTTGAGATTTGTCAAATTTTTCATACAACTTCATGGTTAAGTTGGGGTAAGTCACTTAGAGACCCTGAACGCTTCCTTTTCCTCATTTGTATGATGAACAAAATAATAGTACCTATAATAATAATACTATAATATATAATAATAATATAATAATAATAACTTCTACCACAAAAGGAGTGGGAATGAAATACGTATAGGTATCATTTACTATATCCTATGTACATAGAGATGTTCTTACAATGCCTAGCCACATAGGAAGCTCTCAAGAACGGCACCAAAGGGCTACCAAGAGAGTCCAAGAGCTAAAGGCATTTGTCCCCTGAAATGAAAACCTGATGCCTTGAGTTATCCCCGGGCCCCTGGAAGAGTAGAAGGAGAGACTTAACTCCGGACCCCTGGAAGAGTAGAAGGAGAAACTTAACTCCGGACCCCTGGAAGAGTAGAAGGAGAGACTTAACTCTGCAAGGTTGTTCTCCAATCTCTGCATGTGTGCCATAGCATATCAGACACTTCCCTCAAACACACACACAAATTATTTTTTAATTCCTTTTTATAATTAATAATTATCTAACAGAAGCAAAACATTTTTTATTTTGGAAGGGACAGGTTGAGCTAGCCTCAAACTCAGCACACAGCAGAAGGATGACCCTGAACAAAATGTTATGCCTGCTTCCACCTCCCAAGGCATAATCTTTGCCTTTAGTACTGAAGAGTGCACAAACCAGCACAAATGTAACTAAATTAAGTCCAGACCTTTGTTTCTGTTTTGCTTTAGTTTTTTGAGACAGGGTTTCTCTGTGTAGCTTTGGTGCCTGTCCTGGATCTCGCTCTGTAGACCAGGCTGGCCTCGAACTCACAGAGATCCACCCGCCTTTGCCTCGTAAGTGCTGCACTTAATAAAAGTATGCACTACCACTGTCCTGCTTTAGACTTTTGTATGTAGACAGTGAAGCCCAAAGGTGTGAAGTCAAGCCAGTGAGCACGTGGCCAGATGGGTCTGCTGGCTTGAGTCCAGAGCCCTCCATGGCTACTGCTAAGAATATAGACAGGAAATTCACGGATGCAGAAACACAAAAGGCTGGCAAACAAGAACAGCAATTCAGCTTCCCAAGTAGTCACAGACACATGACACAAGCACGTAGTACTTTTTACTTAGTTTAACAGAAGGCTTCAAGAGCAATATCAGCTAGGGATTGGGAAACAGACTCTCATATATGTTGATTAAAGTACAAACTGATGTGATTTCTTTAAACAATTGTAATGACATGTATTTATTCTAGGGGTGGGAGCAGACGTGCACAGGTCAGAGGACAACTTGGAGTCGTCATTTCTCTTTCCACTATGTAGGCTCAAGGGGTCAAACTCAGAACTCAGGCCGACGGTCTCGGTGGCAAGTACCTTTACCGGCTGAGTCTTCTCACCGGCCCCAGAATTTCTTTCTTTTTGACTATCAAAAAGGCCAGGCCACTTTTATTATAAAAATAGGAACTGCTAAGCTAGCCTAGCAGTGGTGGCGCACGCCTTTAATCCCAGCACTCAGGAGGCAGGGGCAGGTGGATCTCTGAGTTTGAGGACAGCCTGGTCTATAGAGCAAGTTCCAGGACAGCCAGGGGACACAGAGAAACCCTGTCTGAGGGTGGTGTGTGTGTGTGTGTGTGTGTGTGTGTGTGTGTGTGTGTGTGTGTGTTTGTGTGTGTGTGTGTGGTGGGGTGGGGTGGAGGAGGAGGCAGGAACTGCTTCTTGAACTTGTATGTGGTCCATGCCAGGAGCCATGCTAATCCCTGGATCATTCAATTTTAGTGCACACGCTGTGGGAGTGAGCCCTGGCATGATTTTCTAGTAGGGCAAGTGGTGGTGCCTATGAAATTACTTATATACATGTTTTTTGACCTGTCCAGTTATTTTAAGTTTTATGTGTATGTGTGTGTCTACTTGGGTAACACCACGTGTGCACAGGTACATGAAAAAGCCAGAAGAGGGTGTCCAGTCCCTTAGAGCTGTTCTTACAAGTGGTTATGAATCTGCACCCTGGTAGCACATGCCTTTAATCCCAGCACTTGGGAAGTAGAAGCAGGTGGATCTCTGTGAGTTCAAGGCCAGCCTGGTCTACAGAGTGAGTTCCAGGACAGCCAGGGCTACACAGAGAAACCCTTTCTTGAAAAACCAAAAAAGAAAACAACAACAACAACAACAAAGACGTGGTTATGAACTGTATAGAACTGAACTTGGGCCCCCGGAAGAGAAGCAAGTGCTCTTAATCACAGAGCCATCTCCAGCCCCTGCCTGGTCAATTCTACTGGTGCATCATCTATAGACGTTTCACACAATAAGCATAACTAATCTTTTGTGGCTTTGTTTATAATAGCAAATCTATAAACATAGATGTGCTCCACTAAATAAATTGCTAAATTACAAAATAACTAGGAAGTTATTAAAAGAATTGAGGTACAGGCTGTGGGCATAATTCAGCATTAAAGTGCTTGCCTAGCATGTACAAGGCCCTAGGTTCAATTCTCCAGGCTGAAAAAAAGGGGGGGGGGTACATTTGTATATACTGAATGGAAAAATTCTATACTGTTAAATTTAGAAAATAGCAAGTTGTTGCATAGTGTATTCTGGTTTCTTTTTCTAATATGTACCAGTGTTTTGTTTGTATGTACCTATAGGTGCCTATGAAAGCTACAAGAGGCTACTGGATGCCCTAAAACTGCAGCTACAGAAGTTGTGAGCCACCATGTGAGTGCTGAGAACTGAACTCAGGCCCTCTACAAGAGCTGAGCTACCCATGTTGCTAAAATTTTTCCTTGTTTGTTTTGTTTTTCCAGACAGGGTTTCTCTGTATAACAGCCCTGACTGTTCTGGAACTCACTCTGTAGCCCAGACTGGCCTCAAAGTTACAGAGATCCCCCTGCCTCTGCCTCCCAAGTGCTGGGATCAAAGGCGTGTGCCACCACTACCCAGCTAAAAATTTTTAATGTATGTATGTGTGTGTGAATGTACACATGTATATTACATATTTTATTTGCATGTTCATGGGGTGGGGAATGTATGCTTCAAGGAAGAGATACAGAGTTTAGAACAGCTAAAAACAGATTTATGATATATATGTGTGTGTGTGTGCGCGCACTTTTAATTTTTATTACATTTTATTTATTTATCTGTGTGTGTATGAGCTTATGTACCATAGCACCACTGTGGACATAAGAGGACAGCTTGTGAGAGTTCTCTCCTTCTATCTACCATGTGGGTTCCAGGAATTGACTCAGATCATCAGGCATGTCAATAAGTACCTTTTCCAGCTGAGCCATTTTTTTCTGGCCCATGTTATAATTTTTTTTACAATGTGAATATTCTTTTTTTTTTTTTTTTTTTGGTTTTTCGAGACAGGGTTTCTCTGTGTAGTTTTTGGTGCCTGTCCTGAAACTCGCTCTGTAGACCAGGCTGGCCTCGAACTCACAGAGATTCGTCTGGCTCTGCCTCCTGAGTGCTGGGATTAAAGGAGTGTGCCACCGCCGCCCGGCATGAATATTCAGCTGGTAGATGTGTATGTGTGTCCAAGTGTGGGCAAGGAAATTGAGTGGAATGGGATTTTGATCAACTTTTCTTCTACTTTTCTGCATGCCTTATTTTCTACAGAAAACATAAAAATAAGTATGTTATATTATATTTTGATGTAACATTTAACCCTCTCTACATATCCACACAACAAGCCTTTAAAAGCTCTGCAGAGCTGGCCTATAGCTCCGCGGTAAAGGGTTTGACCAGCACCTGCGACAGGCCTGGGTTTGAATCCCCAGCGCTGCACCAAAAACAAAAGGTCTAACTCCAGAGTCGGAGATGGGGAGGGTGGCCACTTCAAAAAATGAAAAAGGGAGTCTTGACAAGGTCGTGAGCGATCCACCGGTATCAAAGCTGTAAACAGGATTTGCCATGGTCAGTACAAGGCTTGCCTTCTCGTCTTCAAAAACTTTGAGTGGCATTCTGCAGCTTTAGGACAGAGTTAAATGGACCATCCTGCCGTGGGCAAAGAAGAAACCCCAGGAAATGGAAACTACTACAGCATTGGCGTCCCCAAAACGGAGGCCCTGACTCGGCTGCTGTGGATGGACCCTCAGGTCAGTCCCCCAGCCCCCACCCCACCCCACACTCATAAATAAACACAAAGGAAATGCCTTCCCGAGGGGGGCCGGCCTCTCTCCCTTGGCCTCTGACCTCGGGAGCCGCGGTTCCCTCCAGCCGAGGCCCCCTCCCCAGGCCGGCCTGCGATGATGCCGCGCCAGGCAGGGTCGCGCAGGCTGACCTGGCCCGCGCCCGCCGCCGCGCCCCGCGGGTTCTGCTGAGCTCCGCAGTGCCGCGTGACTCACAGCCAGGTCACACGGAGCTTATCTGGCTCCAGGTGTGCGCACTTCTCACATGACATCAGCCGGCCCGCCCAGAGCAGCCCGGTCGCCCCGCGGCCCTTGGCCAGCCAGCCCGCACAGCAGCAGCAGCAGCAGCAGCAGCAGCAGCAGCAGCATCTGCATGCAGTTCCTGCTGCTGCGGAACCCACTCCGGGAACAAGCAGCAAGCTGCCAGCCGGGGAAGACCAGGGCAGGAGAATGCCTGAGTTCCAGCCCGGCCTGGCCAAGTGTCACCTCAGCCTCCAGCGCCTCCTGCCCGCAGCCCAGCCCTGCCATGGCCCTGCAGGCCATCCACCCCTTCTGTGTGACCTTGAGCAAGGGGCATCTCCTGTCCAGCCTCGGGTCTTCCAGCTGTAAAATCCTCAAGGGTCTGACAGCCCAGACTTGGCCCCTAACCTCTGCCTGAGAGAAATTCTGTTCTACTACAAAATACAGGTTCGAATCCCTCTCTGGCTCCGGCTTGCTGTGTGACCTTGAATCCAACACCAACATCCCTCTGAATACCGGAGGAAAAAATATATATATACTCAAAGATGATGAAGTACCTGGCAAAAAGAGAAAGCCGCCCTTGAGCCCTGTAAAAACCTCAGTCTACAACTTGAAACCCCTGTTTGTCTAAACCGAAATGTCAAGGGAACCTGTATCATTTACAAGCCACCCAATTCCTACCTCCACAAAGAGGGGGGAGATGAGGCAAGTGGGGGAACTGCAGAGTTGCCACCCACTCCCACCACTCTAGCTCCAAACTTGACTGCTCTGCACCCCCTAATTCTGGCTACCCCAGAAAATGGTTAAATAAAATAATAATAATAACAAAAGGCCTCAGTAGAGCTGGGGCGAGGAAACAGTGATGACTGGGGTAGGATGAGGTGTACAGATCTTAGAGCAGCCAGGACCGAACCCAAAGCACAACTTGACAACTTCATTCAGCGGGTCCTGAGTCCTGTGAGAACCTGTCAATCACAACGCACAGCGGCTCCCAGCCCTTCAGCTTTACCCTCCATCCCAGGACTCACACAGACGCTCTGCTTCTAGGCTGTGGTGCCCACTCCAGAGGCTAGGGACAGATCTGGGGTTTGAAGGAGCAAGAACAGCCCTGCTCTCCTGAAATCCTTTGACACACTAAGTCTGGATGAAGACTTCCGGAGTCCCGGTTCCCTGCTCCACCCCAGCAGGGTGGATTCCCTTTGCGCGTAATGCCCAGTTCTGCCCCACCCAGTTCACCTTCAAATACCTGCTTCTGGGGAACCCTAAACACATGCCCCCTTCAAGGAAAAGCTACTGAAGGGGGATCCGGGCAATAAGCCCAGACAGCCCTGGAGTCAGGAAGGGCACTGTCCATGTGATGAGGGCTTCTGAGGAAGAAGCCTTCAGGCATACAAGCTGGGACCTGAGCCAGGCCAGGAGAGAGCAAACAAGTGAAATACTCAGATGCTGGTATCCGGTAGCCAACTATCCAAAGTCCAAGCTCTCAAAGGAAGTGTCCATAGCCCGTGACCTTCCTCCTCCCTCCCTCCCTCCCTCCTCCCCTGGCTACAACCCTTCCTCAGTCTCCTAAGCCTGCAACACAACAGCTCACACCAAAGCCATTGTTTTCCTGGAATTGAGGCTCCACTCCCGATATCCTCGATTCCCCAGTAGCCAAGCACACCTCCACCCAAGGCTATATATAACCAACCAAGTCTTGTCCAACAACCAGGAAGATGCTTCCTGGAAAGCCTCCTCATGAAAGGACAGAGGGGAAGCTGAGGAGGCAGGCCTTTGAGAAAGACCCAACAAGGCCTGTCAGGAAGCCGGAGACATCAGGAGAGCAACTCTCAATATCCCCAAAAGAAAGTAGCCCCAGAACCAGAAAGGGTGGGCGCACAGTTTAGCCAGGCCTATTGCCATGGCAACAGGACACCAACCTGCTCAAGGAAAAGGCTCCAGATTTGGTGAGCAGAAGCCAAGGCAGCCTGAATCAGCGTCCTCTGGATTCATCATCTGCTAGAGTGGCCCTGCTCTTAGTCCTGGGGTGAACTTAACCTTCTTTCCAGTATGTACTCCCTCAACTACCTACCAGAGGGGAGCTTTCAGGGTCTCCTCAACCACAGACATATGTCAGGGACCCAGAGGGGCAAAGTCAACCAATGCAAACAAGCCCAGGGCATCAGTGACAGGAAGGGAGAAGGACCCTAATTCTATTATTTGGAGGACTCCCTGAGGGCAGGAAGGCCCTGCAGGAGAGCCCCTTCCAGGAAATGCCTCCCTGCCCTCTCCACACGCTAGGAGGCTGACAAACACATGCCTTGCTGGCTACCAGACCAGGCACAATGAATACAAGACCAAGCTGGCTGCCCTCCCTTCCCACCTCCAGCCACCCCTGGCTCGCTCTGGCAGCAGCCTTCCCAACTAATCAGTCAGACACATGTGCCTTGCCACCGGGCGACACTCCCCCACACACAACAAAGCCCCAACCTGTGGTGTGTCCCGGCGGGCCTTATCTCCTCCAGGAGTGTGACCCACTCCTTGGGTCAGGCTGGGTACCAACCTGTGTGCCTCCAGCCCAGGGAAGGGCGGGGGCACCTGACCCTGCCACCTCCCCTTCCATTGGCGGAGCAACTGGCATGGCAGGTTCGCAGGGCGGGGCATCGGTGCTCTCTCCCAGAGGCCTGGGGCAGGCTGCCCTACCTTCCCACACACACACACACACACACACACACACACACACACACACACACACACCCCACCCCCTGCAGGGCAAGGTGAAGTGGGCAACCAGTTACCACACGGGGCAGCCTACCCGGCTAATCCCCCTAGCCTGACATTCGCCCACCCGCCCCCATCATCTGTCCCAAGAGGAGGGGGCCCGGGGAGCGGGGTCTCCATTGTTTTGCCAGCTGTCTAGCAGCTGCTCCTTTGAGAGGAGCCCGCTGTCGGCCTGGCAGCGAAAGGGTGAAGGCCGCTGGCAGGGATAAAGGACTCGGCGGAGGTGCTCGCTCTCCTTGCTGTCTTCCTCGCTGCCTCCTCCGCTCGCTTCATTTGGGGGTCTCGGGCCTAGCCCAGAGACGCCTCCCCGCCCCCCGACCCAGTCCCGAGGCTGCAGCCCCCATCCCGCAGCTCTGGGCCACCGGGGTCCTCCAAACCTTCAGTCCCTCCCAAGCCAAAGGCCACCCTTACCCTGCCTCCGGCGCCCAGCCTGCCAGCACGGGCCCCGCGCTTTCCCTGCCCGCCGCTCCCGATCGGCCCCCACCCGGGCTGTCCAGCCCCGCGGCGCCGCCAGGGACAGAGCCTAGAGCCCGGGCCGCCGCTTCCAGGGGACAGGGGAGGAGCAGGAGCCCGCGGGCCCCGCCGGCCGGCCCCAGCCCACCGCGCCACCCTCCCGGGCCCGGCTCACCGCCGCCGGACTGCCCCGCACTCACCGGCCGCCGGAGCCCGCCCGGCAGGCAGCAGGAGCGGAGACGCGGCATCCAGCGGCCCCGGCCGGGTCCCGGCTGGAGCGCAGCACGGCGCAGCGCAGCGCCGCCCCCCGCGCCCGCGCGAGTCGAGCGGACCGAAGGGCGCCCCCTGCTGGCGACTGGCGGGATAGACACCCGCCGGCCTAACGCCCGGGCGCCCCGCCAGACCCAGAGCCAAGGGGGCGCCCGGCGCTGCCCAGAGATGGTCCCCGCAGGACCCCGAGACCCTGGAAGCCCTGTTCCAGAGGCCTTGCCTGGAGATTCTGTCCGCTCCAGCCGCTGAAGGCTGCGGGCAGATCTGAAAGGGGCTGAGCTGCACTGTCCAGGGAAGACACCAGAGGGACGTGCTAAATTTTGGAAGTTCTGCACAAGGCAGGCACTGGACATTCATGGGCTTGGTCAGGAAAGAGCTGTTCAAAGACTGGAACTGAGTCTTGGTGGCTGCCGCTTCCCAGAGTGGCTTTGCAGAGGTACGCACAAGTCCCTGCGGGACGATGCCAACTGGCTAAATCCAAGAGGGCACTTCCAAAGCTACACCCCAAGGTGGGAACAGGCTCTCAGTAGCTTAGTCAGAGAAAGCCCTTCAGGCTCTGAGAGTCTGTCTAACACCGACAAGGCCCCCGAGTCCAGAGCCCGGCTTGGAAGAGGAGGGAAACAAGTTCAAACACCATGGTAGCAGGGACATAGCTACATTGAAAGACGGTTTATTCAATATAATTAATTTATTTATTTTGCTCTTTCGAGACAGGGTTTCTTTGTGTAGCCCTGGCTCTGCTGGAACTCTCTTTGTTGACCAGGCTGGCCTTGAGCTCCGAGATCCACCTGCCTCTTGCCTTTGCCTCCTGAGTGCTGGGACGAAAGGCGAGAGCCACCACACCCGTCTCTGAAAGACAGTTTCCTACAAAATGTAACCTCTTCTTGATATTTACCCACAAGAAATTGAAATCATGTGCACACAAAAACCCGCACATGACTTTCCAATAGCTTCATTCATAATCGCCAAAACATGGAAGTGAGCAAGATCTCTTCAGTAGGTGGATAAATCAGTAAAATGTATAGTACATCTAGACAATGAAATATTCAATGCCAAAGAGAAATGAGCGACTAAGCCGTGGAACGACGGGGAGGAGCCCTGCTGCATATTACTAATAAAGAAGCAATTGGAAAAGGTTACATACTTTTTGTGTATTGTATGTTGTTCTGGAAAAGGCAGAGCTAGTGAGATTCCTGGAGAGGTGATGGGAGGTTAGTGGTTGTCAGGAGCTAGGGTGGAAGGATGGACAGGTGGGCAGCGCGCAGGGATTTATTTCTTTTAGGGTGGTAAACTAGTCTGTATGCTACTACATTGGTGAACAAATGTTGTGACATTTTTTGGAAATCCACAGATTGTATATCACCTCAATGAACCTCAGCTGGTGTGTTGGATAGCTGTATATCAGCTTGACTCAGGCTAAAGTCATCTGAAAGGAGGGAACCTCAGCTGAGAAAATGTCTCCATAAGATCCGGCTGCAGGCAAGCCTGTAGGGCATTTTCTTAATCAGTGATTGATGGGGAGGGCCCAGGCCATTGTGGATGGGGCTACCCCTTGGCTGGTGGTCCTGGGTTCTAATAAAAAAAGTTGGAGCCGGGCGGTGGTGGCTCACGCCTTTAATCCCAGCACTTGGGAGGCAGAGGCAGGCGGATCTCTGTGAGTTCAAGGCCAGCCTGGGCTACCAAGCGAGTTCCAGGAAAGGCGCAAAACTACACAGAGAAACCCTGTCTCGAAAAAAACAAAAACAAAAACAAACAAACAAAAAAAAGCTGGCTAAGCAAGCCATGGGCTGCAAGCAGCACTCCTCTGTGGCCTCTGCATTAGCTCCTGCCTCCAGGGTCCTGTCCTGTTTGAGTTCCTGTCCTGACTTCCTTTGATGATGAGCACGGATGTGGAAGTGTAAGCAGAAATAACCCTTTGCTCCCCAATTTACTTTTGGTCATGGTGTTTCATCACAGCAATAGAAACACTAAGACATCTGGGAATCCAGGTGGTGGTGGCACACACCTTTGATCTTATCACTTAGGAGGCAGAAGCAATCGGATCTCTGAATTCAAGGCCAACTTGGTCTATGGCCAAGGCTACAACGAGAAACCTTGCAAAAAACCAAATTATTTATAAAAAAAAAAAAAAAGACACCTGGGTGATGGAGGAAGGGGTACAGCCGTGTGGTGGGGGCACACACCTTTGATCCCAGCACTTGGGAGACAGAGGACATGCTTTGGAAAAAATAAACAAAACAAAACAAACCCTCTGTACTTTCCACTCAATTTTACCATAAATGTCAAACTGTGAGGGTTGTTTGTTTGGATCTGTGTTTTTGGTTTTTGGTTTTGGTTTGAGACAGGGTCTCAGTATGCCGACCTGGAACTCTCTATATAGACCAAGTCAGCCTTGAACTCACAGAGACCTGCTGCCTCTGCCTCCTGAGTGCTGGGGTTCAAGGTGTGTACCTCCGCTTTGTCTTCATTATAAACTGAAGTAAAAGTAAAACACCTCTCCCCCCTCACAGAAAAAAATACCAGAGGGATTTCCCCATAAAATAACCCAGGGACCATTTCTTTAATCATTGTTTTTAAGACACAGTCTTATGTAGCCTGAGCTGGCCTTGAACTTCTGATCTTCCTGTCTGTGCCTCCCAAATGCTGGATTACTCACATGGGTCACCATGCCATTTTATGGGCGAATGGGTTGAGATCACACCCGGGATTTCATGCATGCTAGGAACTGGGCTATACTCCAGCCTTGTTCTTTTGTTTGTCTTTGTTTTTGTGACAGGGTCCTGCTATATAGCTCTGACTGGTCTGCATCTTACTAGGTAGCTCAGGCTGGCCTCAAACTCACAGTGAGTCTCCTCCCTCAGCCTCTAGAGTACTCGGATTACAGACATGGGCTACCACACCCCTCTTGTTTTTTATAGACTTTTTCCTAAACTCCTAAGGTAATCTTACTTTGGCAGGCCAATGAGAAACAAGCACAGTGATTAAAATCCCCTTAGTATGGGTCAGACACCAGCGGACTCCTTGATAGAATTGTCTCATTTAATCTCCACAATTGCCCTATTAGAGAATTGTTATTATTGTTTCCATTTTAAAGGTTAGAAGCCAGGCTTCAGAAAGCCAAGACACCCTCCCTCCCTCCCTGCCCCCTCCCCCGCCCCCCAAGGCCAGGCCGTGGCTCTAACAAGTAGCAGATCTGAGCAGCTTGCTCAGAACTGCTCAGATCAATTGTATCCTGGGAGTTTTCAATGAATAGCACCTGAGCTTTGGAGCCATACAGAGAGGATCCTTGACTCTACCAGCTGCCAGCAAGCTCCTTACCCTCTCTAAACCTCCATTTCCTCATCTATAAAATGGGATAATAATAGCGCTTAGCTTAGCTCTGAAGGCTGGGAGAAGATCAAACGAATAAATTCACTTAAAGCAATTAGCCCAGTACTTGAAATGTGGTACGTGGTTAGCAAACGTTAGCTATTATTCATCTCTCTGGACCTCTATTTCCTCATCTGTAAAATGGGAGGTGCTCATAACATGTATGACATAGAGTTAGTGTGAGGCTTCGGAGACAGCAGGTGCAAAACTCACAAAATGACTAGCTACCATGCCATAATCCTCCAGAGAGAACTGGTGGGGACCTGTAGCCCTGGATACTTGGGAGGCTGAAGGAGCATCCCTGGAGCCCAGGAGTTTGAGAGCAGCCTAGGCACGTGATGAGAGTGGATTTAAAACAAACAACATCAAACCCTTGCAAATCAAGATATTCAGTTGTTATTATTATTATTATTATTATTATTATTATTATTACTTTATGTGTATGGGTGTTTGGCCTGTGCACCATGTGCTTGTAGTACCCACAGAGGCCAGAAGAGTATGTCAGATCCTCTGGACCTGGAGTTACAGACGGTTGTGAGCTGCCATGAGGGTGCTGGGAATCAAACCCGGGTCCTCTGGAAGAACAGGCAGTGCTCTTAACTGCTGAGCCATCTCTCCAGGCCCTCCAATTTTTGTGTTTGCTTTAAGAACATAGATGAAGATGAGTGTGGTGGGACATGCCTGTCATTCCAGCTTTGGGAAGGCAGAAACAGAAGGATCATTGCAAGTTCAAAGTCAGCCTGAGCAAGACACTGCCTCAGCTAAAACAGACAAACACACACACACACACACACACACACACACACACACACACACACACACACAAATAAATAAAATAGCTGGGTGTTGTGGCACACATCTTTAATCCCAGCACTTGGGAGGCAGAGGCAGGTGGATCTCTGTGAACTGAAGTCCAGCTTTATCTACATAAGAAATTCCAAGCCAACCAGGGCTACACACAGTGAGACCCTGACTCAAAAATGAATAAATAAAACACAAAGAGACTTTGTTTGGGGAAATTCAGACAAATACAAAAGTAAGCAAACTAATATGATAAACCCAAACCTGTAGGTACCTGCCTCAACTTCAGGAGTCACCAACTCACAAGCTCTCTCAGCTGCATTCCTGACTCCCCCTGGTCAGTATAAATTTGAAGCAAATCCCAGGTATCACACATTTCCAGCTGAAAATATTTTGAGTGTTCCACTAAAATGAGGACTGTTACGCTTTCAAAACTGTATTTTCATTTTTATTTGTATGCATGTGTCTGTGTGTCTGTATGAGTGTATGCCGTGTGTGTGTGTGCCTGCAGAGGTCAAAAGCTAATGTCAGATCCTGAAGTTACGGGCAGTTGTGAGCTGTAGGTGTGGGAACCAAACTCAAGTCCTCTGGGAGAGCAAGAAACATGCTAAACGGCTGAGTCAGCTCTGTAGCTGTCTTCACAACGAGGCTTATTTTCCTTCCTGCAGCACTCAGGAGGCAGAGGTAGGGGGATCTCTGAGTTTGAGGACAGCCTGGGCTGCACAGAGAAACTCTGCCTCAAAAGAAAAAAGAAAAAATTCAAATATTCAAATGTGCAGATTCCAATTATTTCTGAAAACATGTTTCTAAAAGCAATTTGTTTGAATCAAAATCCACATATTACTGTTAATTAATTGGCTTCTTTTTTCTTTTTTCTTTTTTTTCCTTTTTCAAAAAACTTATCGTGGGCTAGAGAGATGGCTCAGTGGTTAAGAGCACCGGCTGCTCTTCCGGAGGTCCCAAGTTCAATTCCCAGCACCCACACGGTGGCTCACAACCATCTGTAATGAGATCTGACATGCAGGCAGAACATGTATACAAAATAAAAAAATAAATCTTTTTTTTTCTTTTTAAAGATTCATTTATTTCTTTCAGTTTGTTTATATGGTGTATTACATTGACAGATTTTCGTATGTTGAACCATCCTTGCATCCCTGGGATGAATCCTACTTGGTTGTGATGGATAATTGTTTTGATGTATTCTTGGATTCAGTTAGCCAATATTTTGTTGAGTATTTTTGCATCAATGTTCATGAGGGAGATTGGTCTGTAGTTCTCTTTGTTGCATCTCTGTGTGGTTTGGGTATTAGGGTAATTGTAGCCTCATAAAAAGAGTTTGGTAATGTTCCTTCTGTTTCTCTTGTGTGGAACAATTTGAAGAGTATTGGTATTAGTTCTTCTTTGAAAGTCTGGTAGAATTCTGCACTGAAACCATCTGGTCCTGGGCTTTTTTTGGTTGGAAGACTTTTGATGACTGTTTCTATTTCTTTAGGGGTTATTGGTCTATTTAAATGGTTTATCTGGTCTTGATTTAATTTTGGTATGTGGTATTTATCCAGAAAATTGTCCATTTCTTCCAGATTTTCCATTTTTGTGGAGTACAGGTTTTTGAAGTATGACCTGATGATTCTCTGGATTTCCTCATTGTCTGTTGTTATTTCTCCCTTTTCATTTCTGATTTTGTTAATTTGGGTGCTCTCTCTTTGCCTTTTGGTTAATTTGGCTAGGGGTTTGTATACCTTGTTGATTTTTTCAAAGAACCAACTCTTTGTTTCATTGATTTTTTTTTTGTATTGTTCTCTTGTTTTCTATTTCATTTATTTCAACCCTCAGTTTGATTATTTCCTGGCGTCTATTTCTCCTGGGTGAGTTTGTTTCTTTTTGTTCTAGAGCTTTCAGTTGTGCTGTTAATTCATTGGTATGGGATTGCTCCATCTTCTTTATGTGTGCATTTAGAGCTATGAATTTTCCTCTTAGCACTGCTTTCATAGTGTCCCATAAGTTTGGGTATGTTGTACTTTCATTTTCACTGAATTCTAGGAAATCTTTAATTTCTTTATTTCTTCCTTGACCCACTGATATTTCAGGTGGGCATTATTCAGTTTCCATGAGATTGTAGGCTTTTCTACAATTTTTGTTGTTGTTGCAGTCTAACTTTAAGGCATGGTGGTCTGATAAGATACAGGAGGTTCAATTTCCAGCACCCACGTGGTGGCTCACAACCATCTGTAATGAGATCTGGCATGCAGGCAGAACACTGTATACAAAATAAATAAATAAATCTTTAAAAAAAAACATTATCATATGTATGTAAGTGTTTTGCTCCCATGTATGTCTGTGTGTGTGTGTGTGTGTGTGTGTGTGTGTGTGTGTGTGTGTGTGTGCATGCCTGGTGCCTGTAGAGGTCAGACAAGAGCTTTGGAACCCCTGGAACTGGAGTTATAGGTGGTTGTGAGCCACCATGTGGTTGCTGGGAATGGAACCTACATCCTCTGGAAGAGAAGCCAGTGCTCCTTTTTGTTTGTTTGTTTGTTTTGTTTTGTTTTTTCAAGACAGGGTTTCTCCGTGTAGTTTTGGTGCCTGTCCTAGAGCTCTCTGTGTAGACCAGGCTGTCCTCAAACTCACAGAGATCTGCCTGGCTCTGCCTTCCAAGTGCTGCGATCAAAGGTGTGCGCCACCACTGCCCGGCGAAGCCAGTGCTCTTAACTGCTGTACCATCTCTTCAGCCCCCTTTTTGTTGTTATTGTTTATTACATTTTAAATTTTTATTATGTGTAAGGAGGGGGTGTGCATACCCCAGCACACATGTGGGGGTCAAAGAACAACTTTCAGGAGGTGGATTTCCCTTCTACTTTGTGAGTCCCAGGACTTAAACTCAGGTTGTCAAGATGGGCGGCAAATACCCTGAAATACTTTTATCCAAAACCAAATGTACTAGTTTCTCCATCAACTTCATTCTGTTTCAGTTTCTGTGGTTCTGGGACTGAAAGGAAGGCCTGATGCATGCTGGACAAACACCCTACCACTGAGCTTCATTCCTAGCATTAAAAACAAATCTTTTTATCCAAGCATAATGTCGTATGCCTTTAATCTTAGCACTTGAGAGGCAGGGGCAGGTGGATCTCTATGAGTTCAAGATCAGCCTGGACAGAGAGTTCCAGAACAGCCAGAACTACTTGTTTTAAATAAGATAAGTAATGAACATTTTTTTGGTCTGAGTTTATCAGATGTTACTGGACTGGACATTGTTAATATATATAATAGAGTTTTTATCTGAATCAGTCAAATGTTAATGGACTAGACTCATTAATGTAATTTTTGGCTGTATATATTTTATATACTTATTGGATAGTTTTTCTTGTATTAGTTATAAGCTTTCTTTAATTTTAGACAAAAAGAGAGGAAATGTGGTGGTATTGTGTTCAAATGTGGTGGTATTGTGTTCCCCAAAATATTATGTACCTTAATAAACTTAAGTTAAGTTTATTAAGGTACACAATTGGGGAACACAATACCACCACCTTTCCTCTCTTTTGTCTTTTAGCTTATAACTAATACAAGAAAAACTATACAATAAGTATATAAAATATATACAGCCAAAAATTACATTAATGATGTCTAGTCCATTAACATTTGACAGATTCAAATAAACACTCCATTATATATATATTAACAATGTCCAGTCCAGTAACATCTGATAAACTCAGACCAAAAAATTTTCATTACTTATCTCATTTAAAACAAGTAGTTCCTTTTTAAAAGTAGATTCCTTTTAAGCCGGGCGTTGGTGGCGCACGCCTTTAATCCCAGCACTCGGGAGGCGGAGGCAGGCGGATCTCTGTGAGTTCGAGGCCAGCCTGGGCTACCAAGTGAGCTCCAGGAAAGGCGCAAAGCTACACAGAGAAACCCTGTCTCGAAAAACCAAAAAAAAAAAAAAAAAAAAAAAAAAAAAAAAAAAAAAAGTAGATTCCTTTTAAAAGGGCTACATAGAGAGACCCTATTTCAAATATATTTTTTCTTATTTATTTATTTGTTTGTTTGTTTGTTTAGACAAGGTCTTGATAAGTTGCCCAAATTGGCCTTGAACTTTAGATCTTCCTGCCTCAGCCTCCCAAGTAGCTGGGATTATAGGCCTGGCCCTTATCATCCTCTTCTTTTATTTTTATTTATTTAGTTAGTTAGGGTTTTTTGTTTTGTTTTGTTTTGTTTTTAATAATTTATTTTTATTTTATGTTCATTGATGTTTCACCTGCATGTATGTCTGTTCAAGGGTGTCAGAAGGCCTGGAACTGGAGTCATAGACAGTTGTGAGCTGCCATGTGGTGCCGGGAATTGAACCCGGGTCTTCTAGAAGAGCATTCAGTGATCAACTACTGAGCCACCTTTCCAGCTCCAGTTTTTTTTTTTTTTTTTTTTTTTGAGACAGGGTTTCTCCATGTAGTTTTGGTGCCTGTCCTGGATCTCACTCTGTAGATCAGGCTGGCCTTGAACTCACAGAGATCTGCCTGGCTCTGCCTCCTGAGTGCTGGGACTAAAGGTGTGCACCACCGCCTCCCAGCCCTGCTTGTCCATTTAGAGTCAGGTGTTTTGTTTGCTTGTTTGTTTAAGATTTATTTTTATTTATATGTATGTGTGTGTATCTGTGTGAGTATATGCCACATATGTGTGGTTGTGGGGTCCTTTGGAGGTGGAGTTACAGACAGTTGAGAGCTGCCTGGCATGGATGCTGAAAAGTTAACTCAGGTCCTCTGGAGTACACCAGGTAATCTTAACCACTGAGCCATCTCCCCAGCCCCTATACATTTATTCATTTTGAGACAGGATTACATAAAGTTCAGGCCAGCCTCAAACTCACTACAGCTGAGGATGACCTTGATTTTCTAATCCTCCAGTGGCCACCTCCCCATGTTGGGATTACAGGTGTGTGCCACCCTGGTGTTTCCAAATATATTGAAATCAATTAAGTTAGCATAATGAGCTGAGCCCCTAATCCATGTATCCCCTGCAAGACACACACACATACATACCACACCCTGCATCACACCCCCTGGTCCTGCCCCTCCTTGTGACTGAGATGGATTGCCCAGAGAACAGCGCACAGCAACACAGCAGGATAGACTGAAATGACTCAAAGCAACCCAGCAGGATAGACAGAAATGTTCAAGACCACAACAGGAATAAGTCACAGAGCCAATTATGAAGTGGAACGGGTGACTAATTATGAAATGGAATGGACTTGGGGCCTCATAGGGAAGAAATGGGGGGGATGGGTAGGGCAGGAGCTTCCCAAAAAGAGAGGTGATCAGGCACCTAAGGACCTCACACAGGCTAGTCCGGCACTCCCATGGGGCTCCATCCAGCCTCTCTGCCTGTTAAAGCATGTGTGCAGCTGGTCTTGCATTTTTTAATTTAACCTTTGCAGCAAGTAGCATTATGAGATTCCTTTTTATACATGGGAAAGTGTCACCACAGTAGCACAGCCTACTCAAGGCGACACAGCCAGTCAGTACTGGGCCGGTGTGCACAGGCTGGTGACAAGCGTCTTTCTCGGTCCCTCTCCACCTTTTTTGTTTGTTTTTTGTTTTTCAAGACAGAGTTTCTCTGTGTAGCTTTGCATCTTTCCTGGAACTCACTTGGTAGCCTAGGCTGTCCACCTTATTTTTTGAGACAAGGACTCTCACTGAACCTGGAGACACAAGATTGGGATAGGCTGGCCGTGGATTGCCAAGCTTGAGGATCTTCCTGTCTCTGCCTCTCTAAGCAGACTTACAAGCACAGGCCTCTGTGCCCAGCGGTTCTCTGGGTGCTGGGGACTGGGCTCCGGTCCCCACATTTGTGCAGCAAGCACTTTACTGAGTGGGCCACCTCCCCAGTACCACAGGCCTCTTCTATCACGGTGATCTCTGTTGAGGTAGCACCCTCCGGAGGAAGAAGAGGGATTTACTGTACACAGTCCACATTTCTCACTTTCAAGGATAAACAAGGTGCCAGGATTTTTCCCTGGATGGCTGTCCTGGCTAGTTTTATATCAACTTGACACAAGCTAGAGTCATCTGAGAGGAGGGGGCCTCAACTGAGAATCGGCCTCCATAAGATCTGGCTGTAGGGCATTTTCTTAATTAGTGATTGAAGGAGGGCAAGGACTGAGCAAGCCAGTAAACAGCACCCCTCCATGGCCTCTGCATCAGCTTCTGCCTCCAGGTTCCTGCCCTGTTTGAGTCCCTGTCCAGACTTCTTTCAATGATGGTCTACAATACAGAAGTGTAAGCCAAATAAACCTTTTCCCTCCCAACTTTATTTTTAGTCATGGTGTTTTGTTGCAGCAATAGAAACCCTTTCTGAGACAATGGTGATGCCTCATCAGAGGCTGGGTCCCTCCTGCTACCCTGTGCTGTGAGCCTGGAGAACACCATTCTAGGGCCTGGCGTGCCCAGGCACTGACCGGAATGGGAATAGCTGGAGCCCAGTCCTTCTTCAGAGTGGAGGGTAGACGGGTACCCCTCAGCCACAGTTTCTGTTGGCACAGGCTGCAAGGAAATCTGGCAGAAAAGCTCGACCCTGGCACTGCAGCTCTGTATTAGTCAGGGTTCTCTAGAGGAACAGATCTGGTAGAAAGAAAGAACACACACACACACACACACACACACACACACACACACACACACACAGGATTTATTACACTGACTTACAGACTGTGGTCCAACTAGTTCAACAATGGCTGTCTAACAATGGAAGGTCCAAGAATCCAGCAGCTGTTCAGTCCATGAGGCTGGATGTCTCAGCTGGACTTCAGTTTATGCCAGAATCCCGAGGAAGTAGGCTCTAATGCCAGGGGAGAAATGGATTTGCCAGAGACAGCAAGAAGACAAAGAGAGCAGGCTCCCTTCTTTAATGTCCTTTCTCTAGGCCGTCAGCAGAAGATGTGGCCCAGGTTAAAGGTGGGTCTTCCCACCTCAAAAGATATGGATTAAAAATGAGTCTTCCCAGGCTAGAGAGATGGCCCAGCAGTTAAGAGTACTGGCTGCTCTTCTAGAGGACTTGGGTTCAAGTCCCAGTACCTACATGGCAGCTCACAACTGTCTCTAACTCCAAGATTTGACACCCTCCTACAGACATACATGCAGGCAAAATACCAATGCAAATGAAATAAAAGCAAATAAATTATTTTTCTAAAAAGTGGGTCTTCCCACTTGAAATGATATAATTAAGAAAAAAAATCCCTCACAGGTGTACCCAGCCCCTTGGGTCTTAGTTACTTCCAGACACAGTCAGGTTGACCACCAAGAACAGTCATCTCAAGCTCCACCAGGTATGGAAGGGAGCAGCCCGCCACCCACCACCCACAGATGGCAGGAAGACAGTCTTCTCTGAGGCACTGGACAGAATGCGATGGGCATTTCTGAGTCAGGGGAAGGCTGACAGTGAAATAAACCTAGAATACCAAACCCGGAGAGCATCACCCCACAGGTCCAGCTCCAGGAGGTTCTGCAGCACCCTAGGGTGATGGACACTGCAAGACCCCGTGTAACTATGGACCAGGCTTCTAGGCTGCAGCCCCAAGAATGTAAGGGGAACCTCCCCTTTAGCCACATCCCTCTAGGAAGGACCAAGACCCTGAGTCTCAGACTGGCAGCTTCTCTAAGGCCTCTCCTCTCCATGCCTGTCCAATTTCATCTCTGCCACAAACTGGTACAGAACATAAAAGGTGGAGGGGATGGCCTGCAGTAGGTTCTAGAAACCCTGCAAGTAGCCATGGGAATGAGCGAGAAGCAGATGCAGTGGTTTAGTGGTTTAGCCTGACTGCAACATGTGGCCCATGAACTCACGTGGCTTGTCCTCACTGCATCTCCCACCAGGGAGCCCAGCAAGACACCGAGTTATACTGACATCCACTGCAGAGTGTCTGGGCTTTTTGGTCAGGAGCTGAGACCAGGAAGGACCGGACACCATCTGTGGACACAGAAATCACAAGCCTGAGAGAAGGTGAAAGGCCAGGTGTCATAGTGCACAAAGGTCACCCCAGCACTTAGGAGGCGGAGTCAGGAAGATTGTTAGTTCTAGTAAGGTCTTGGATACATGGTGAATTTAATGCTGATCTGGGATACATAAGGAAACCTGTCTCCAAATTAAAGAGAAAGAGGAGGAGGAGCCAGGCATAGTGATCCAAGCACCTGGAAGGCTGAGACAGGAGGATCACGAGTTCCAGATCAAATATGAGCTACATAGCAATACCCTGTCTCAAAATGAATTAATCCAATTAGATAACTTAATCTGAGGTAGAGGAGAGGTGGAAGAGGAAGAAGAGAAGGAGCAGGAGGCAGAGATGGAAAGGATGGGCTTAGGAGAGATGGGAATGAAAAGATGGAGCCTCCAGACATGGAAAACTACTTCAGACCCACAACAAGAGCTCCAGTCGACTTGTTTCTGATGACCAGGCATGCCACTAGCCTTGACAAGGACAGGAACAACAAACTAAAGGACAGAAGGACATGGGTGCCAAAAAGACAGAACAGCCGCCCTTGGATGCAGCTCAAGCCTAACCCCAAATCACTTCACTGGACCGCAAGCTGAGGGCCCAGCAATCTCCTGGAGAAGTGTTCTCAGCACAGTGGGACTTCAGGGATTCCCGAGAGCCCAGACATTTTCCCCAGTCCTACAGTGAATCAGGTAAATCTATTCCAAGACATCTTGACGGTCAATTCATGACTTAGCTTCGTTTCTCCTCTGGGTCCCAGGATCACCTTGTCACTTTACCTTTCTATGAGAGTATTTCTTCAACAGTGTACTAGGGAGCAGGGATCACCAGTGTAGTAGGGAGCAAGATGACTTTGGTCTTAAGTTGTGCTGGTTTCTTTCTTCCTTTCTCTCTCTCTCTCTGTCCCTCTCCCCCCCTTCCTTCCTTTCTTCCTTCCTTCCTTTCTTTCTTTTTCTTTATCCCCCCCCACAGGGTTTCTATGTGTAGTTTTGGAGCTGTCCTGGATCTCGCTCTGTAGACCAGGCTGGCCTCAAACTCACAGAGATCAGCATAGGTTATCCAGTTGAAACTGGTGTCCAGGTATTCAGTTGAAACTTCCGGCCAGCCAGGAAGCAAAAACTCCAGCTCAGTGAACAGCTGCTTTCCTCCCTTCCCAGCTCTGAACCTGCAATCTTCTAGGAATCTCACCAGAAACCCCATTTACAAGAAAAAGACCTGGACTAAACTTCCGGTGTAACCCTGGTGGTTTCTGGTTTTATCTTATCCGATTACAGTCCCAAGCATGGCACCTCTGGAGCCACCACATTTAACTCACTTAGCAAAAGGGTAAACACTGGCTGGAGAGCTGGCTCAGGGAGGAAGTCTGTGAACGCGTTCATGCCACGACACACAGGAGCTGACAGGACAACCTGTGGGGGGCAGCTCCCCCCTCTACTGTGTGGGTCCCACGACTGAACTCAGGTCACTGGGTTTGCTGGCAAGCACTTCACCTACCCGCCTCCTCTCTTCATAAGTTTAACAAAATCCCCAACCCTTCTTCATCATGCCATCTATTCCTGAGATTCTTTTCAGCACCCAAGCCACGAACCCTGATCTGAGCTGCATCAAGGTCCTTCAAAGATTCGGGGAAATCCTCAGGTTACCAGGGTGACAGTATGGAATTGTGTCCCTGTCCCATCCATCACTGTTGACATTACATCTCTGTAGCTCTGACCCTGAGAGCTTCTGGACAAATCAACAAGTGGTAGTTTAGGGAGGACAGTGGCACCCATGATGAGAATGAACACCCTCCTTCAGCCTCCAGGACAGACAGAGTGAGGGCACGTCCGCAGCAGGCAAGCCTTCCTGGACCGCCATCCCTGCCCGCCTCAGAAACTGCACCCCAACTGCCTGTAGACCTCTTCTTTAGCTTTCAGGAAATGAATGGCTGCTCCATCTGTGGCCAAAATGTCACTCCCTTCCTACTGAAAACATCCATGTCTCCTAAGATGTCTCAGCCCCTGCCCAGTCCTGTTGAAAACAGTCTGTTAGGAAGAGGCTGCAAGCATCTGTAACTCAGCATGTCCCAGGTCACCTTCCTCCTTGGGGAAGGAGAGGCAGTCTGTCTACAATGAGATAGGAGCTATATTAAAATGGTAACTTGAGGGGATGATTAGATATGGAGAAGAGGCAAAAGACAATAATTGTGGGTAGGGTTTGGGTTTAGACAATGGTGCCATTCACCAGCACAGGAAGACTGATATGTTCAGAGCAACGACAGTAGCATCCATTGTTAATGAAGCACCCACTCTGTGTGTGCCCAGCTCTTTTCTCTCAGCTTTATATACATTCATTGAAGAAACCAGAACAACTTGGGCCGGACAGTGGTGGTGCACGCCTTTAATCCCAGCACTCGGGAGGCAGAGGCAAGCAGATCTCTATGAGTTCGAGGCCAGCCTGGCCTACAGAGTGAGATCCAGGACAGCTCCAAAACTACACAGATAAACCCTGTCTTGGGGAAAAAAAAGAAAGAGAAGGAAGGAAGGAAGGAAGGAAGGAAGGAAGGAAGGAAGGAAGGAAGGAAAGAAGGAAGGAAGGAAAGAAAGAGAAGGAAGGAAGGAAGGAAGGAAGGAAGGAAGGAAGGAAGGAAGGAAGGAAGGAAGGAAGGAAGGAAGGAAGGAAGAGGAAGGAAGGAAGGAAGGAAGGAAGGAAGGAAGGAAGGAAGGAAGGAAGGAAGGAAGGAAGGAAGGAAGGAAGGAAACCATTGCAATTTGATGAGGCCAACCAAAGTCACTCTGCCCCCTCGCACACCAATGAAGAAACACTTCTGTAGAAAGATGAAGTGACTTGCCCACCGTCGTCACATGGCTCTAGACAGCTGTAGTCACTACTTTTCTCTACTCCGACAAGTACCTGACAAAGCCACGTCAGGGAGGAAGGAGGAAGATTAGTTTATTTTGGCTCCCAATCTAAGGATGCAGTCCATGATGATGGGGAAGGGGTCACATCCCATCTACAGTCAGGAAGAGAGAGAGAAATGATGCTAATGCTCACTTCATTATCCCCGTGTTTTTTGTTTGTTTTTTTTGAGACGAGTCTCTCTGTGTAATCCTGCCTGTTCTCGAACTCATTATGTAGACCGGGCAGACCTCAAGCTCACAGAGATCCGCCTGCCCCTGTGTGTGTGCCACGACACCTGGCATCACTCTTTTTTATTTATTTATTTATTTTTATTCAGCCCAGGAACCCAGCTCAAGGGATGGTGCCACCCACTTTCAGTTCCCAGCACCCACAGGGTGGCTCACAACTGTCTGTAACTCTGGTTCCAGAGGATCT
The DNA here is from genome assembly GCF_049852395.1 of Peromyscus maniculatus bairdii. Lineage (NCBI taxonomy): Eukaryota > Metazoa > Chordata > Mammalia > Rodentia > Cricetidae > Peromyscus > Peromyscus maniculatus. Next base: position 63,621,933 of record NC_134859.1, on the reverse strand, counting down.
GACAGCTTCTGACCTCTATGGGCACCAGGCATGCACATAGTGAACATACACACATGCAGGCAAAACACTCACACACATAAAATAAAATAAAAATAAACAAATCTTTTTTTAAAAAAGTTTTAAATAAATTAAAATAAAAGGGTTTTTTGTTGTTTTGTTTTTGTTTTTTCGAGACAGGGTTTCTCTGTGTAGCTTTGTGCCTTTCCTGGAACTCCCTCTGTAGACCAGACTGGCCTCAAACTCATAGAGATCCACCTGCCTCTGCCTCCCGAGTGCTGGGGTTAAAGTGTGCGCCACCACTGCCCAGCAAAATAAAATAAAAGTTTTTTTTTTTTTTTTTAAGATTTTATTTTTTTTTTATTATGTATACAGCATATACGACAGCAGGCCAGAAGAGGGCACCAGATTTCATTACAGATGGTTGTGAGCCACCATGTGGTTGCTGGGAATTGAACTCAGGACCTCTGAAAGAGCAGTCAGTGCTCTTAACCGCTGAGCCATCTCTCCAGCCCCAAAATAAAAGTTTTAAGAAGCCTAACATTATTCAACTATATAAGTGCAGAAGCTGAGCATATATTTAATCCCAGCATTTGGGAGGCAGAAGCAGGCAGCTCTCTGTGAGTTCAAGGCCAGCCTGGTCTACACAGTGAGTTCCAGGACAGCCAGGACTGTTTCATAGAAAAACCCTGTCTTAAGACGGGAAAAAAAAAAAAAAAGACAAAAGTCAGAGTTGGAGAGATGACTCAGCCATTAAGAGATCATACTGCTTTTGTAAAGGACCTGAGTTTGGTTCCTAGCACCCATGTTGTGTGGCTTACAACTGCCTGCAATTCTACCTCCCAATGATCTGGTGCCCTCTTCTGGTCTCTGAGGACATTGCTCTCACATGTACACAGTCACACAGAGACACACATGAATAAAAATAAAATAAGGGATGGAGAGATGGCTCAACAGTTAAGAACTCTGGATGTTCTCCCAAAGGACCTGGGATTTGATTCCCACCCAGCACCCACATGGAAGCTCACAACTGTCTGTAACTCCAGTTCCAAGAGGTCCAATACCCTCTTCTGGACTCCGAGAGTACCAGGCACGTAACTGGTACACAGACATACATGTAGGCAAAGCACCCACATATATAAAATAATAAAAATATTTTCTAAAACTGACTGTAGAAAGAGAAATCGATAAGACCTAGGGGGATTGGGATAAAAATGCCAGGTAGCCCAAGGACAGGATGGGACTGAGGAATTTGTCTGTCTGTCTTCAGGCTAGTGGGAAGAAAAGGCCATAAGAATAACACCAGGAGCGAACAGGGTTAGATGGTTCTGCCGCCCAGGACTCCAAGGTGATGGAAGAAAACAGACTCCCAGGAGGACTTTGAAAATGGGACAGAGCTCCAGCTTTGCAGCCAGTTTCTCAACTTCAGCTGCAACCTCAGCACAGTGGCACTGGGGACACAGTTTGGGGTCTCTCGAGGTCACTGGGAGAGAGAGCTATGGCAACATCTTGGCCTGGTCTACCCTATATGCTGGCAGTATCTCCATCCTCAGTCATGGCAATCAAAATCAGCTACTGCCAAGTGTCCCCTGAGAGGCAAAATCTCCCCTGCCCCAACCTGAGACTCACTGATCCACACCAGGCAGTGTTTCCTGGCTGGAGGCAGGAGAGCTACATCCTTTTCTTTGGTAATGCTGATGACAGAACCCAGGGCCCCACACAGGCCACTCTAGCGCCCCACTGAATTGCAACCCCAGCCTTCTTTTGTTTTTTGTTTTTTGTTTTTTAAGATTTATTTTGCAGGGCATGGTGGCACACTCATTTGATCTCTGTGAGTTCAAGGCCAGTCTGGCCTACACAGTGAGTCCCAGGCTATTCAGAATGATACAATGAGACCCTGAATCAAAAGAATATTTAGTTTACTTTTAATTATTTGTGTGTGTGTGTGTGTGCGCGCGCACATATGAGTGCAGATATTTGAGTAGTTCAGAGAGGGGGTTCAGATCCCCTGGAGCTCCAACTTGGAAGCTTTACCTGCTTCTTTGGCTCCCTATTCTTTATCAGCCTGAACATAGGGATCCTGCTCTCTATCACTTCCTGCGTAGCTTTGGTCAACACAATCAATCTATCTCTTGTGGGAGGCCTGCGCCCACCTTTTCTAGGGTTCTCTGGAGGAGGAGAAAGGAATAAGAAATACTAGGTAGAATGATAGGCCTAGCTGAAGAGAGGAAAGACAGAAACACAGGGTAGCTTCAGGAGGACCTGGGTCAATACCCAACGGCCCAGAACTTTATTCAAAAGGGCTTTTTTTTAACAATGCCATGGGGTGAGGCAAAAGACCTCCCCCTTGCTAGTTACAGCCAAGTGTAAAGCCTTTCAAACCCCTGGTACCCAGGTCCGTGGTCCAATCATCCTCTTATGCAATCCTGCTGGGTAAAGCAAGCTCAGATCTTACTAGAAAACCTCTGTGGACTCCCACCATCTCTCTGGTCCTCCACTGTATTATAAACCAACTTCTCCTGATGGCTTCCCAGGGCCAGACACATGGACGCTTCCCATCCCTTGCTTCATTCAAAACTTCCTACCAACAGTATTAGGCTGATAACAGAATCTCTGTGCTGGGGGCTGGGGATGTGAGTCAGTTTGGTACTTACAGAGCATCCACATGGTGGCTCACCACCTCTAGTTCCAGGGAGTCTGACTCCCTCTTCTGGTCTCCTCTGGCACCAGGCATACATATGGTACACAGATATACATGCTGGTGAAACACTAATACACATAAAATAAAATAAAATTTAATTAAAAAAAAAAAAAAAGCAAGCTCAGGCCACAAAGCTGAAATTCAAAGCAAGGCCTGGAGACTGAAACCCAGGCTACAGCTTTATGTCATCAATCACACAGTGCTTGACCTAAGCGGACAGGAATGGCTATCCTTAATTGCAGGCCATAGGGAACAGATGGTCACTTTTGTATACTCAAGCAGCATTAAGCTCTTCTTCCAGCCACAGCAGCATTTTGTCAAAATGTCCTTAAACAGGTGTGAAGCATTAAGCCACTACGTACTCTGTTCCTGGTTGGTATCTCGGGTCACCAACCATCCATCCATTTAAAGACATATGGTGCCGGTCACAGTGGCGCATGTCTTTAATCCCAGCACTCGGGAGGCAGAGGCAGTCGGATCTCTGAGTTCGAGACAAGCCTGGTCTACAGAGTGAGTTCCAGGACAGCCAGGGCTGCACAGGGAAACATTGTCTTGGGTGTGTGTGTGTCGGGGGGGTGGGGGGGGTGGTCCTCATGTGGGTTTCCACTGAGGTGACTTTAATGATTAGCCTGGTGGCTTTCCCTGCTCCCTCCATTCCAGGCACGAGCTCCTAGGTTTTGAAGCCAAGTTTCTGTCTTCCCAGCCTCACGCCACAGCCACTCCCTTGCCATGTCCCCAGGCTCTGTCCCCACAAACACAGCAGGATCCCTCTCGCTAGAGTGACCACCCCCTCTGTCACTTCCTCTTCTATGGAGAAGGCCTAGATTCTACTTTCTTTTCTAGTTTCTCTGGCTTCCTGCCCCCTCATGCCTAGGCCACCCACCATTTATTTATTTATTTATTTATTCATTCATTCATTCATTCATTTATTTATTTAATTTTATTTTATGTGCATTGGTGTGAGAATGTCAGATTCCCTAGAACTGGAGCTACAGACAGTTGTGAGCTTCTCTGTGGGTGCTGGGTGGGAATCAAATCCCGGGTCCTCTGGAAGAGCAGCCAGTGCTCTTAACCGCTGAGCCATCTCTCCAGCCCACAACCTATCTTTCATTTCTGTATTTTGCTGGATCTTCCAGGCTATGCCAGGAGGATACCCTGGTCCCCTGCAGTCCAGGTCAAAAAGAAGCTTGATTCCTTTTTTTTTTTAATTTAATTTAATTTTTTATTATCAGCTTGATACAATACAAATTCTTATCCTAATAGTGAAATGTTTCACTGAAGAAGCTTGATTCTTGAGCCTTGTCTCTGAGGCAGTGAGCACAGGACAGACAAGCCCCTTGGAAAGGAGACAGTGGTGAGCTGGCTGGAGAGCTGGCTCTGGGATCTAGAGCGTGCACTTATATCAGGTGGCTCATGACCTCCTGGAATTCCAGCTCCAGGGGATCCAATTGCCTCTTCTGGATTCAAAATGCATCTGCAGTCATGTGTGCACATAACACACACACACACACACACACACACACACACTTAAATGTAAAATAAATCTTTCTTTAAAACAACAGGCCAGGTGGTTGTGGTACACACCTTTAATCCCAGCACTCAGGAGGCAGAGCCAGGTGGATCTCTGTGAGTTCGAGGTCCGCCTGGTCTACAGAGTGAGGTCCAGGATAGGCACCAAAACCACACAGAGAAACCCTGTCTTGGGGGAAAAAAGAAAAGAAAAGAAAAAAACACCAGTAAAAGCAGGGTGATGGTGGTACACACCTTTAATCTCAGCACTCATGGGTGCTTACAGAAATGTAGAAGCCAGAAGAAGGCAGTGAATTCCCCTAGAGGTGGAATTACAGACAATTGTGAACCACCCAATTTGGGTGTTCGGAAGTGAACTCAGGTCCTCTGGAAGATTAGTAAAAGCTCGTAGTCACTGAGCCTTCTCTCCAGCCTTAAGTTTGTGATGATTATTACTTCCATTTCTTCTCAATATCTCTATCCCCGACTCCATTTTTGAAACAGGGTTTCACTACATAACTCAGGCCAGCCTTGAACTTGCAATCTTCCTGTCTCTGCCTCTTGAGTGCTGGATTCCAGATGCACACCAGTTTCTCTTTTATTTTTTTGGGAGATGGGGTGAGGTTCAATTCCCAGCACCTATATGGCAGCTCACAACTGTCTGTAGCTCCAATCCTAGGGGATCTGGCTCCCTCACAGACATGTATGCAGGCAAAACACCAATGCATATTAAAAAGGTTAACAAGGTATGTCTATGGCTGTTTGCCTGCACGTATATGAAGGCTCTATGTGCAGATAGTGCCCAAAGGCCAAAGATGTGTCAGACGTCTTAAAAGTGGCGTTAGACTGCTGTGAGTCACCTTGTACAGTCTCAGAACCAAACTCAGATCCTCGGCAAGAGCAGCAAGTGCTCTTTACCACTGAGCCATCTCTCCAGTCCTATTTGTTGGTTATTTCGTTTGTTTGTTTCTAAATACCAACACACACCCACACCGGAAAAAAACCAATCAAACAAGCGGCAGCAGACCATTTAGATTGGACCTTAATTAAGAGAAAAAGTGAACTTCGTTCGAACTGGTTTACACCACTGGTTTCTTGGTTATCTTATCTGTCATTCCTGTCCTTTCTCTCACACATGTACACAGATGTTCTCCCAAGATCAGTACATTCAGCCCACATGACAGGAGGGGTCAGCAGACACTGAAATGGCACAGGGTCGCTTTCGTGTGCTCACGTGAACTCATTCATCATACCGTGTGTAGCATCTCCCTCTCCGACACTCACACCTCCCTCGGCTCCCCCTACCCAGTGCTCCTCACCACGCACCATTGTGGTCAAAGATGTACTTGTCTGTATCATCCTTGCTCAGGTCAACTCATACTGTCATCATCCTCTGTGCGCCAAGCTCAGGGTTCGATTAATCTTTGAGCAGCTTCGTGTTGCACAAACAACCTTCCTTTGGCACTCTGGGCTGCTGGAGACTGGAGATGCGTGTAGAGTCCTGAGTCTGGTTAGAAGCCTGCTCCAGCCAGGTGCTGAAGTGATGGGTCCTTTGGTGAAAGAGGCCTCAGTTAATGGGATGGGAGAAATGGGGAGAGAGCAGGAGACAGGTTGACAGGCACAGGCAGTTGTGGGAGGCAGGAGGCAAAGATGGAGAGTGGACGTGACCGGTGACACTGTTTGCTGAGAGAGGAGACAGAGAAGGAGGCTCGGGCAGGTGTAAGAAGCTCAGTGTGAGCCCCCACATTACAAATGGGAGGGAGGAGCCAGAAGACAGCCAGTGCAGCCGTACTGGAGGGAGCTAGAAGCAGAGTTGAGGGACCCAAAGACAGTGAAATGGCATACTGGGCATTCAGAAATACCCCAGCTTGTGTGCTTCGGGCTCCTCTGAAGTAGATGCTCTGGATTTCCCTCAGAGCCTGTAAGTCTCTGTTGTGGAGTATTATTTTAAGATGTGTTGCATTCGTTTATGCTGTAGAACATTTGTTTTATGATGCGAAGATGTGTTGCATTCTTTTATGTTGCATTTGTTTAACTCCGTGAAGCTGCATTATTTTGCCTGTCTAAAACACCTGATTGGGTTAATAAAGAGCTGAACAACCAATAGCATGGCAGGAGAAAGGATAGGAGGGGACGGCAGGCAGACAGAATAAATAGAAGGAGAAATCTGGCAAGAGAGATTCGAGGAGCAAGAGAGGAGAAGGAGAGGAGGACTCCAGGGGCCAGCCACCCAGCTACACAGCAAGCCATGGGGTAAGAAGTAAAGAAAGGTATATAGAATAGAGAAAGGTAAGAGCCCAGAGGCAAAAGATAGACAGGATAATTTAAGAAAAGCTGGCTAGAAATAAGCCAAGCTAAGGCTGGACATTCATAAGTAAGTATAAGCCTCCATGTGTGATTATTTGGGAGCTGGGTGGTGGACCCCCTAAAAGAGTAAAGAGTTAAAAACAACAACAGCAAAACAATTACAAGTCTCTCTCCTTTTTCAAAGTATGGAAGGAATCAGCCTCCAGGGCAGGGATCTGGGCTGGAAGGCATCAGACCCACAGCCTCACCAACCTCTTCCCAATGTGTGGTGACATGAAGGCCCTCCACCTGGCCTCCTAGTTTTCTATTTTGTTTTAAATGAGAAGAAGGATACCACAGGTCTTCCTCTTCTCTTCTACTCCTGACATTCTGTTATTATTAAACTATAACAATAATTTAAGAATTAAAAAAAATATGTGGCTGTTTTTTTGTGCAAGCATGTCTGTATATCACTTGCATGCCTGGTGCCTGAGGAAGCAGAAAGCATGTTTCCCGAGAACTGGAGTTATAGATGGTGTGAGCCACTGTGTGATGCTGGGACCCAATCCCAGTCCTCTGGAAGACTCTCACCTGCTGAGCTGCCTCTCTAGCCCTATGATTATGATTTTTAGCTAAGGTTAAATTGTTTTAAATATTTGGAGTGCAGGGTACAGGACACTAACCCCTCCCCACCACCTTCTCCTCACCTCAAAAAAGAAAAAAAAAGGGAAAGAAAAGAAAAGAAAAAGCCCATTAGGAAAAGCAAGTTAATTGCTAGAGAACCCTGGCAGGTGAGCCGCATCCTAAGTAAGCTCTTACCTCACCCTGTTTCTCTTCTCCCCATCTCCCCACCAAGTTCCCTGTCTACCCACTGCTTCAAAATGCCATCTTTAGGCCCCCAGGGCCACCAGCCATTCCTGCCCTCTCCTTTCAAAATATATTTATTGCATTTTAAATTATCTATGTGTCTGTGGGTAGGTATGTGCACATGAGTGTGGATACCTTCAGGGATCAGAGGCATTGGGTCCCCCTGGAGCTGGAGTTGCAAGTGGTTGCTGGGAACCTGATGTGGGATCTGGGAACCAAACCTGGGTTCTCTGCAAGAGCAGTACACGTGCTCTTAACTGCTAAGACATCTTGCCAGCCCTTCCCTGCTATCATCCTATAGAATAAGTTAGAGTCAGGAACCTGAGAGGCAGAGGCATGAGAACTTCAGCAAGTTCAAGACCATCCTGGGCTACATAGTGAGACACTCTCTCAAGTCCTCCACCAAAGAAAAATCTAGTAGGAATGAAATTTATCTCTACACCTTCATTTTTGACATTCTTTGTATTTCTACTTCCTTCAGTAAAAGTGACATTTATTTGTTTGGGGGTTAACTTTTTTTGAGACAGGGCTTCTCTATGTAGCCCTGGCTGTCCTGAAACTTGTTATGTAGATCAGGCTGGTCTTGAACTCATAGGGATCCACCTGTCTCTCTGTCTCCTGAGGGATTGGATTAAAGTATACTCCACCACCCCCAGCTTTCTCCCCAACCCCTGACTTTTAAAAATGTGTGTGTGTGTGTGTGTGTGTGTGTGTGTGTGTGTGTGTGTGTGTACACATGTGTGCTGATAGAGGACAGAAGAGGGTGTTGGGTGCCATTGAACCACCCAATGGGTACTGGATCCTAACTCAGCCAATTGCCAAGCCAATTTCTCCAGACATTTGTTTTGCTTTTGAGACAGGGACTCACTATATAGTCCTGACTGGCCTGGAACACACTATGTAGACCATTGTGGTCTCCAGCTCACAAAGGTCTGCCTGCCTCCCTTCTGAAGTGTAGCCAGGCATGGTGGCACATACCTGCAATCCTAGCAGGAGGCAAGAGGATGAGGAATTTGAGGCTTACCTGAGACTTTATCTAAAAAACAAAACAAGTGGGACATGGTGGCTTGTGGCATCTTTAATCCCCCACTCAGAGCAGATGTCTCACTGTGAGTTCAAGGACAGCCTGGTCTATATAGTAAATTCCAGGACAGCCAGGACTACACAGTGAGACTCTGTCTATAAGGCAACAAGGAAGGAAGGAAGGAAGGAAGGAAGGAAGGAAGGAAGGAAGGAAGGAAGGAAAGAAGGGAGGGAGGGAGGGAGAGAGGGAGGGAGGGAGGGAGGGAGGGAGGGAGGAAGGAAGGAAGGAAGGAAGGAAGGAAGGAAGGAAGGAAGGAAGGAAGGAAGGAAAGAAATATATAAGTGCTAAGATATGGTTGCGATGGATGTAAATTAGTGCTATGGTAGAGGACTTTTTCAGCATGTGTGAGGCTCTGGGTTTGTGTGTGTGTGTGTGTACATATATGTGTGTGTATATGTATGTGTAGTGTATGTGTGTGTGTTATGGAGATAGGTGCTTCCAGGTTCTACTCTTTATGCAAGTTGATTCCTTTACTGCTCATAGCAATTCTAAGAGCTAGATGTGATTTTGTGTCAGCCTGAAAGATAATAGTGAATAGTAGATTAACTAAATTACTGAAGATCACGTAGTTAACATGCCCAAAGCCAGTGTTGAGCCCAGGTAGTCTAAATACAGTCAGTCCTGCCCTGGGGATAGAGGGACTGGCTATTGCCATTGTTTAACATAGAATTCCCAGGCTCCATCCCCAGAGAGTCTGACTCTCTAGGCCTCAAATCACAAGCAGGATTGCATTTTAATTGCATAGCCTGTGGACCACACTGAAAACTCCATCCTTTCTTCTAGCAAAGTCTTTCCTATGCTTCTGATCCCTCATCCCCAAGGAACTTGCTTTCTGGATGGGCTGGAAATGCTTGTGTTCTGAAGCCGGACGTATGCCCCCTGGTGGTCAGAGACAGAAGATCAGGAGGATAGCCAGCAGGATCCTTGTCAACAGGACAAAATCCAATATTCTAGAATTCCATTCAGCCAATGAGCCCCTGCCAGCAGTAAGCCAGTGCCACACACAATATAACTCAGAGAAACAAGACTTCATATGCCAGATACTCCAGGGTGACTGTCCACCTGATTTAACCCATTGATATATTCACTCCAAACTGCAGGTGGACCCATTGTATCTGGTCCAGTTATTTGTATCTTACAACATGTAGCTCTAGATTCTAGGACTTTACAAGACTTCACAGATATTTTCTTTTGTTTTGTTTTTATGTCAAGGTCTCATGTAGCCAGGCTGACCTCTACCTCTAGGCTGAGATTATAAGCATGTACCATCCCATCCCACACAGATTTTTATTTTCCCTTCGAGACAGGCTAATCTGGAACTTAAAATCCTCCTGCCTCAGCCTCCCAAAGTGCTGAGATTACAGGTGTGCGCTATCTTGCCTGGCCTCACATCAGTCTTAAATCATCCATCCTGAAAAAAAAATAGCAATAATTTTCAATGCAGTCGAGGAACAAGACATGTCCTAGTTCTGAATCCTCTGTGACCTATGGGCCTCAGAACCATGTCACACTGTGAGTGCAAATGTCAAGTTGGTACATGTTGAAAATCTGTTTACAGTGTCTACTAAAATTGAGTGTATTTCTCACCCAGTGATTCCATCCTGTGTATCTCCCCAACAGCTATGAAAACCTCTATGTGAACCTGAAACACAGACGAGAAGGTTTTTACCAAAGCTATGAATGATAGATGCAAAGTGGGAAAAGTGCTTAAGTTAATGGTTCTCAACATGTGGGTCAAGACCCCCTTTGGGTGGACCAGTGACCCTTTGACAGGGATCACATATCAGATGTTTATGTTACCATTCATAACAGTAACAATATTACAGTTATAAAGTAGCAATGAAATAATTCTATGGTTGGGAGTCACCACAACTTGAGGAACTGTATGAAAGGGTCGAGCATCGGGAAGGTTGATGAGCACTGGCCTAAGTGATTAGCAACGCTAGAATAGCACTGTTACAGGCCAGGGTACCACCCAGCACTGAGAGTCAACACAACCTGGCTTCATGCAACAACATGGCAGAGCTCACTCACACAGCTGTGAGAGGAAGGAGGCCAACGCTGACGAGCCAATCTGGATGTGTCACGCATGCAGAATCCCAGTGGCTGAAATGAATCCACAGTGCCAGAACAGAATAGGAGCTGGCTTTAAGTGGATAGAGGGTGACTGGAAGTGCCTGGGAGGTCTCAGTAGGGGGTGCTGGGGAGGCTCCATGAACTCTGAGTGTATTTCATAACATCTCATCAAATTATTTGTTCATAATTTGTGAACTGTTGTGCTTACGTTATATTTAAAAAATAAAAAGGGCATCTAAAATCTCTTGGTAGGAGGTGGGTGTGGTGGTACACACCTGTAATCCCAACACTTAGGATACAGAGGCAGGAGGATTATGAGTTCAAGGTCAACTGGCTACACTGGGAGACCCTGTCTCAAATATTCACAAGTCAAGCAAATGGAAAACAAAAACAAAAACAAAAACAAAAAAACAAACAAACAAACAAACAAAAAAAAACTCCTCTACATAGGACAATGCTCAGGACTCTCATGAGCTGAAGCCCAGAGTCCCATGGGGTATCAGAATCAGGAATGTGATGCCCTTCTGGGGAGAAAAGATGTGGCCTCAGACCTGGAAGCTGGATCCAGATTTCCTGCTCAAAGTCAGCCACAAAAGGGCTGTCCTGAAGATAAGGCTGACTCCAGAAACGCTACCACACTGGGCTGTGGAACACAGCAGAAGGTCGAGGCATCTGCCCAGAGTCTGTGGGAAGAAAAGTCAGGGTCCTAACACTGAGCCAGTGTCAGAGGTGGAGACACTGAGCACACTCGAGACCTGCTGAGAATGCCTGGTCAGTTAATTGAGGTTAACTAATTGAGGTTAGTTAATCAAAACTGTTCAGTTGTGATGTGGAGCCATCAAATACAGGAGCCCAAAATGGGCTCCATGTGAAGATTTCCAAAACCTAGCAACAGAAACAAATTGGCAAAGAAGCAAATGTCATTTGGGCCTGGTAGTTCAAACCTGCAATCTTAGCACTCAGGATGCCGAAGCAAGGGGATTCCTGTGAGTCTGAAGCCATCCTAAGCTACCCGGTGGGATCCTCCATCACAAATGACACAAATGTCATGACAGGGAGAGAGACGTGTGACGAATGGGAAAGTTCATAACCTAGCTACTACAGCCAGTGGGACAAGTGTAAAAGATGTTTCCAAATGAAGGTGGATTTAAAATAATGCTGGGGACCAATGAGGACCAATGGTAAGATGTTTGTTTAGCATGTGTAAGGACCTTCATTTGGTTCCCAACACCACAAAATAATAGAGTTTGGATGGAGAGATGACAGATTGATTCATGATAGATAGATAGATAGATAGATAGATAGATAGATAGATAGATAGATAGATAGATAGACAGATCATTTAAAATGACCAGAATCCCTGGAAGAAGGAATTGAATCTGTATAATAATGAGATGTTATGGAGGAATGGATGCTTCTGGGGAAAAACAGCTAGAGAACCGGGGAGACATCTCAGTGGATGCAGTGCTTGCCTTGTGTACATGAGGATTTAAGTTCAAATCCCTAGCATCAATGTTTTAAAAAAAACAAACCTGGGCATTTCAGTGCATGTTTGTAACCAGTGTGTGTGTTGGGGAGGTGAGAGGCAGAGACAGGTGGGTCCCTTAGAGCTCATCGGCCAACCAGCTGGCCAAATTAATGAGTTCCACATTTAATGCAAGAGAGAGTGTCACAAAAAGTAAGGAGGTGCCGCTTTTAGTAATCTGCAACCTCTCATCCCAGCACTTGGGAGGCAGAGGCAGGCAGAGCTCTGTGAGTTCGAGGCCAGCCTGGGCTACAGAGTGAGTTCCAGGACAGCCAGAGCTACAGGGTGAGACTCTGTCTCAAAAAGAAAAGAAAGAAAGAGCAAATATACAAAACCGAAGTAGAGGCCAGCGAGCTGGTTCAGCAGGGGAAAGCAATTGCTGGGAAGCCTGGCGGTCTGAGTCTGAGCCACGGAACCCGCTGTGGGAGAAGAGAAGAACTGAAAGTCATCCTCTGACCTCCCTCTCCATGTGACCATGGGATGGTAAAGAACAACATCAATAAATGAGGAGGGACACAATAGAGGGGCACTAGACAGGGACATGTGACCTCCGGCTTGCTTGCTTGTACCGTGCACAGGAACACATAACATATACATGATTCAGAATGCCGAAGAGTGGACAGGGTACAGCTTAATAATAGAGTGCTAGGCCGGGTGGTGGTGGCGCAAGCTTTTAATCCCAGCACTCGGGAGGCAGAGCCAGGCGGATCTCTGTGAGTTCCAGGCCAGCCTGGTCTACAGAGCGAGATCCAGGACAGGTACCAAAACTACATGGAGAAACCCTGTCTCGGGGGAAAAAAAAAAAAAAGAATAAAGTGCTTATCTATTATGTTCCAGGCCCTGGATCAACCATACACACCATACACAAAAAAGGCAAGACTAGAGAACCAGAGCCAGAGAATTACAAGTGGGAGAAACAAAGTAAGGTAGTAAGATTACACATTGCAATTCATTCACACTGCCATATACTCTCTAGGGCTAGATGCTAAGCCATGAAATGTGTTAATATGAGTGAATTTCAAAGACAGAATGTTAATTCATGCACATATGTGTGTGTGGAGGGGTGTAAGTTCAAAGAAAGTGATTTGCAGAACTTACATGTATCACATACATCATATGTAATGTTTATATAATTTATGAATCATTTTACAAAATGAGAAAACCACACAATGGCCAGCTATGGTGGAGCACACCTTTAGTTCCAACACTCGGGAGGCAGAGGCAGGTGGATCTCTGTGAGTCTGAGGCCAGCCTGGTCTACATATCAAACTCCAGGCCAGGCAGGACTACATTGTGATACCCTGTCTCAAAACAAACGAAGAGATGGAAGATTTGAAGCCGATGTGGCCAGATCTTATCCTGTGAGGCATGGAGTGGGGATTGCTGGAGCTCCTGAGAAAGGTCATCTTTGATCTTCAGAAAGCCACAGAAGCCTCTCTGTCTCTCTTTGTGTCTGTCTGTCTCTGCACCTCCTCTCCAGAACACTCCCACCAAGTGACTATGTACAATGAAGCCACAAGTCCAGTTGCTACTGGAAAACACCCAACAATGAGGGAAGCAACCAGCCTTAGAACGAAGTCAACAATGGCGTCAGTAAGACAGGATGGAAAAAGCCTGCATCTCAGAATCATCACTGGAAGAGGGCTCAAGCTCAAACTTACCATCTTGTGTTATTAAAAGAATTAAATAACTGTCTTATTGTCTGAGGCACTTCGCAGTAACTGATACAATAGGGCTGGAGAAATGGGGGGACACTGAACTTTGGAGAAGGCAATTCGAAAGTTTCAGCCAAACAGTGGATATTGGTGAGAAAGAGAGTGGTTCAGAATCGGTTCCCAACAAGACATGGCTGTTTGTACCTACCATCCCAGCCCTTGGGAAATGGAGGTAGGAGGATCAGAAATTCAAAGGTGGTAGCTCACACCTTTAATCCCAGCACTCTGAAAGCAGAGGCAGGCAGATCTCTGTGAGTTCAAAGCCAGCCTGATCTACAGAGTGAGTTCCAAGACAGGACTATACGGAGAAACCCTGTCTTGGAAAACAAACAAAAAACATAGTAAGTCTGGGACCTCTTTATCCTAATGCATTTATTGTTGATCTGAAGTTGAAATTTAACTGGGTGTCTGAAGTCCTCCTCCAGGCAGGCAGCCCATTCAAGAAGCAGTCTACCTCTGCTTGTCAGGAGTAGAGAGGAGGTCGTGTCATGCATAAGACGCGGTCTACCTAGACACCCATTTACTGTATCAGCTTTGGGGATTCTCTTAGGAGGAAATGGGCCCGTCTGCAGACTGAAAATTCTGTGAGGCTCCGCTGAACTGAAATGCTCAAAAGCTTGTCTCAAATGAAAGAAGGCAGCCTTGGAGTTCTCTGATCAATGGACATCCAGCACTCTATGCCTGGAAGCAGAGGATGATCTCGGGAGTTTGAGATGTCTCCCAAGTTCTCTGCTACTGTTGGCCTTCTTAGCCTTTTCAGAATCAGCCAGGCCCCAGCTCTCCTTCCTGTTTTAAGAGGTAGGAAGGGACAGGGGAGAAAAGGTCCCCCAGCGGAGGCCCTTGTAGGGGAGGCAGGAGCTGGCTGAATGCTGACGGGCCCTTTGCTTTGTACCTTTCCTGCTGTGTCCAACAGAAGCACTGCTCAGCTGCCTGGCTGGCCCCATTGTCCTCTCCACAATGTGCTGAGTCCAAGGGCTTCCCTGGCCCCGTGGCCTCACTCCCCTACCCCTGGGCCCAGAGGCAAGGCCAGGGGGACAAACCACCCATAAAATCCAGTTGAGCACCAACCATCCCTGGCATGTGGCCAAAGTGTCAAAGGTCCAAGCTTTAAACTTCCCAGCTGACACTTTGGAGGAGGAGGGCTGTCATATCCCCCCCCCCCCCGTCAGTCATCACCCCCGCATCTAATAGCTCATTCACTGGACAGTTGTTCTCCTTGCTTGTACAGTGAGCGTGGGGGCTAAGAACATGTTCCCCAGTCCATGTCTCTGATAGAGCTGCAGAAAACTAGCCTGACAAGTGCTGGGGTTGGAGCGTGCTCAGGTCTCTTGGGTTCCATCCCCAGTGCACACGCATAGACATCATGGGGGTGGGGAGGGGAAGGCTGATTGAAGACACAGTACAAATAATAAAGAGAACCACTGGAAACGAAAACTGAATCAATGTGGCCTTTCCCAGCTCAAAGAAAACATTGCTCTGACACATTTTTTTTCTAAAGTCTGTTGCCTGCTCCTACTTGTCTTTATGAGACCTAAGCATAGGATGGAATCTTATTTGGCACAATTAATGAAACGGTTGTGATTTGCTGAGTTCTGAGTACCATACACTGCCTTGATCACTTCACCTTCCTCATCGGACAGCTGGAGGTGGCCCAGCAGTGATCATCCAAAGCCAGGTGCCAGACCAGAGAGGAAGAAGGTTTCTTTACTTACAATGTAGGCTCCCCATTCCTCAGTTTACTCACCTGTAAAATTATTGCAGCCTTGACCTTCTTCATGGGGTTGTCCTGAGGATCGGGAATGACTTGTCAGACTCACGGTCAGTGTTCTATATGCTGTCGTTGCTAAGGATGAACGGGAAAGTGTGATGTCTAGTCTGCAAAGGGATTGCCAGCAGGTTTCCATTCATTTCCACTCCTTGGGTAGCCTATGCCCTAACTTCCCCGGAAAGAGACAGGACCTGGAGCTCCGAGGTCATGTCTCATGCCGGACAGGCAAAGCAGAGTCTCAGACAACAAGGAAGGAGAAGGAGAAAGAATGTTCCACATCTTTGTGAAGAGTCACGTAAAGAGGCTGGAGGTGTGGCTCAGGGCCAAGCGCTGGTCTAACATGTTTAGGCCCTGGGTTCGATTCCCAGCACCGTAAAAGAAACAAGAGCTCCTCAAGCCCCCATATCGGGTTATCTGAAAGCTTGGTAATCATCACAAGAGACCTCACAGTCCTCAAGTGTCTGGGACATAAGGCGATAAAAGAAAATGATGTGTGTACTGGGGTTGGCAGCTGAGGCTGCCTGTACCTCTGGGAATACTTGGTGGACCCATGTCAATGGTTTGCATGCTGACTGATCCACACACCGTCTCCCATGCTATCGTTTTGTTCATGTGCTGGGCTTTCCAGTCAATCCTAAAAGCCTCCATTTCTCCTCTAATGTGAAAAATTAGCCAAACTAGTCTTTATTGAACCAATAGTTCACTACAATATAAAACTCGCCCCAAAGATCCTGAGTGATTTCCCCGGCTGTCACGGCTGCGCGGAGGTGGAGGCGGAGGTGGAATCCACCGCCATGGCCGAGGAAGGCTTTGCTGCTGGAGGTGTGATGGACGTCAATACTGCTCTACAAGAGGTGCTGAAGACGGCCCTCATCCTATGGCTTAGCACGTGGCATCCACGAAGCTGCCAAAGCCCTAAGCCCGTCTGTGTGCTCACATCCAGCTGTAGTGAGCCTACGTACGTCAAGTCGGTGGAGGCCCTTTGGGCTGAGCACCAGATCAACCTAACTAAGGTTGATAACAACAGGAAGCCAGAGGAATGGGTAGGCCCTGGTAAAACTGACCGAGAGGGGAAACCATGGAAAGTGGTCGGCTGCCGTTGTGGAGTGATTAAGGACTATGGCAAAGATTCTCAGGCCAAGGATGTCATTGAAGAGTACTTCAAGTGCCAGAAATGAATAAATAGAAATTTTGGCTCGTTTAAAAAAAAAAAAATCCAGGGGGCTGGAGAGATGGCTCAGAGGTTAAGAGCACTGACTTCCAGAGGTCCTGAGTTCAATTCCCAGCAACCACATGGTGGCTCACAACCATCTGTAATGAGATCTGGTGCACTCCTCTGTATACATAATAAAAAATCTTAAAAAAAAATCCAATCGGGTGGTGGTAGTGGTGGTGGTGGCGGCAGTGGCGGCAGCGCACGCCTTTAATCCCAGCACTCTGGAGGCAGAGCCAGGTGGATCTCTGTGAGTTCGAGGCCAACCTGGGCTACAAAATGAGTTCCAGGAAAGGTTCCAAAGCTCCACAGAGAAACCCTGCCTCAAACAACAACAACAACAGCAACAAATCCTGAGAGTGGAAAAAAAAATACACAGACCGCCCAGGCAGGGTGCTATGGCTGGATGAGCGGGCTGTGCACAGCAGGGTACTGACAGCATTGGAGACACATTTTCATCTGTGCCTCCTCCCGAGTCATAGAACCCATTCATTTGTTCAAAATGTATTTACCAAGCTAAGTAGAAGAAGCAGTTATGTGATTATTTATTTTCAAAAAGAACTGTTTTAATTTTGTTCTAAACTTCAGTTCTGCTCTTTGGATCCCAGTATATCTACTTTCTAAAGAAATTTCTACAAAATGAGACTATCTAAGCCAGTTGAGGGATTAGGGAATGAAATAAGGAATGATTGACCAAAGAAGTATTTTCCTAAAATGGTAGTCTGGAAGGGAGAAAAAGATGATGAAAAGGAAATGGGAGGGGCAGCAAGATGGCTCAGCATGTAAAGAGGCTTGCGGCCAAGTCCCACCACTGAGTTATCCCTGGAACCCACATGGTGGAAGGAGAGAACCGACTCTCACAAGACGTCCTCTGACCCCAACATGAGCACCATGCACGGGCACACACACACACACAAATAAATACACACACACACACACACAAAAAAAAATGTACCAAAAGCTTTTTTTTTTTTAATGTTTTGAAAAGAGATGGGGGAAAGAGAGACAGAGAGACGGCTCAGGAGTTAAGAGCACTGGTTACTCTTCTAGAGAACCCAGGTTTGATTTCCAGCACCCACATGGCAATTCACACCAGCTGTAACTCCAGTTCCGGGAGATCCAATGTCCTCTTCTGGCTTCTATGAGTACCGGGCACAAAAGTAATGCACAAACATGCAGGTAAAATACACACCTGAGTTTTAAAAAACGGTTGAGTACACGCCTACTAATTCCATCGTTCTGGAGGGTAAGGTAGGGCTGCCTTGAACTGAAGATCAGCCTGGGCTACAGTGTAAGACATTGCCTTAAAACAAAACAAAACAACAACAACAATAAAAAAACCCACGTGGCCGGCAAGAGAATTCAGTGTGTAAATGTATTTGTTGCCAAGCTGAATGACTTGATTTTGATCCCCAGAACCTGCATGGTGGAAAGAAAACTGACTCCTGAAAGTTGTCCTCTGACTTCAGCATGCAAGCTTGAGTGTGCACACACACACACACAGTAAGTAAACTAATGTAAACACACACACAGACACAAAGTGACAACAAAAAATCCTCAAGGTTATTGGCTCCAAATTTTTTAAAGCAAACTGCAATATTAAAATGAATACTTAATAAAACAGGGTGAGATTTAGATCTACATATAAATTGTAATTAAACTCAGATCCTATAGAGAAAAATAGAACAAGGAGTTCTGAAAACAATCGTTTTTCCAACAATGCTCAGTTTTGTAAGAATACTTTCACTTTATTTATTTCATTTTATTTTTTGAGATAGAGTTTCCCTGTGTAGCGCTGGCTGTCCTGGAACTCACTCTGTAGACCAGGCTGGCCTTGAACTCAGAGATCCACCTGCCTCTGCCTCCCCAGTGCTGAGATTAAAGGTGTATGCCACCACTGCCCAGCTTTACTTTCACATTTATGGAATATATATTTTATATATATATATATGGTTCTCTGGTGTGTTTGGTAGAACTTCTGTCCTCAGCCCCCAGCTGCTCTGAGAAGAGCCCCCTAGGCAGCCAGTCCTGCCCAATATAGGGCCTCTGCACTTCTATACCCTAGACAAAGCTCAGAGGGACGCTCCCCCAGGAGGCTGAGCCACTAAAGCTCTGGGGATCAGGAGAAACAAAGGGAGAGGGAAAAGAGAGTGCTGACCGAGCCACTGGCCGCCAGCGGCACGAGTATAAAGAGGGATCCGTGGAGGATGTGGCACCAGATGGAGACCCAGACTGTGCAGCGGGAGCTGGGTGAGTGAGACTCCAGGGGAGCCTTTGTCTTCCCTTCCTTTCCCCCAAGGGACAAATGCGGAGGGAGACCCAGTTGTCTCCTGCCTAGAGACAGAGAAAGTGGGGGGAACTTTGCTAGTGGACAGCTTCGTTTGCTACCTTGAGGAGTCACCCATATGGCAATAACCACATGCCTAGAAATTAAGACTGGGGATCAGTAAGAAAGAAGCAGGTTATTGGGCACACAGGAAGGTGTAATGGGCAGGAGATGCAGCTTATTTGGAGGCTCCACACAGAAATGCCAGAATTTTTGTGCATTACTTCCTGGGCTGGATACGAGGTAGAATCCTGAATGTTGGTTCTGAGTCTAGAAACCTGATATATACCTACCTATCTTCTTCTTTCTTCCCTGATCTTCTTCCATCCTTCTCATTATACCATCAACGATGACTACTCAACCTCTATGGTCCTTAGTCCTCATTCATAAATGGGGTGGTGATGGTATTTGACTTGTGAGGCCTAGATATATTAATGCAAGTAAAGCAGGATCTGACATAGAGTGAGCTATCATTGTATTTTTATAATTACCCATTCTTCATTACACACACATACACACACACACACACACACACACACACACACACACTACTAGGCATTAAGTCTAATGGTTCACACATGCTGGGCAAACACTCTAGTACTGAGCTATATTCCCAGGCCCCAAGACTACCCTCCACCCCCTCCCCACCCACTTTGAGAACTGGTCTCACTATGTAGCCCTAGCTAGCTGGGAACTCATAGTCCTTACTTTTTATTTTGAGACAATCTCATTAAATTGTCCAAGTAGATCTTGAACTTGCAATCCTCCTATCTACCGTTTCAAGTAGCAGGCATTGAAAGTCCGCACCACCAAGCCTGGCTTCAGTAAGTCTTTTTCTTTCTTTCTTTCTTTCTTTCTTTCTTTCTTTCTTTCTTTCTTTCTTTCTTTCTTTCTTTCTCTCTCTCTCTCTCTCTCTCTCTCTCTCTCTCTCTCTCTCTCTCTTTCTTTCTTTCTTTCTTTTTTTGAGACAGGGTTTCTCTGTGTAGCTTTGCGCGTTTCCTGGAGCTCGCTCTGTAGACCAAGCTGGTCTCGAACTCACAAAGATCCACCTGGCTCTGCCTCCCGAGTGCTGGGATTAAAGGCGTGTGCCACCACCGTCCGGCAGTAAGTCTTTCAAATGACCCTCTTCCCCATCTAACCACAGCTTTGGCGTGGTGCTGTATCAGTCATCCAGGCAGGAGGTGCCATCCCTGCTATTGAGATACTCACCCAGTACATAGTTAATAATGACACAGATGAGTGCTGTGAGCAGGTCTGGGAAGTGAGGGAGAACTCAAAATCTGCAGGCTGGAGAAGACAGCAAGGTCAAAACAGCTAAGTCTAGGAGACAGAGAGGGAGTGGTGGCGTGGACACGCAGAATTAATGGGTCAATTTGGGTGTTAGAAAGACCACAAAAGATCCCAGTACAGGCTGCCTTTTAATTGGAGCAAGTAAGGTGGGGGAATTCTGACCCATCTGCCTGAATGATTAGATATGTGGAGTCTAGACAGTTGTCAGGGAGTTGATATCAGGGTGTGTAAGACACAGGCAGTGTTGTTCACTGAAGGTGAGCAAGAGGACAGAGGGCAGATTTATCAAGAGGTCCAAATGCCTTTGCAGTCCTCCATCTGCATCACTATCCTCATTCTTACCTAAGGTTTGGGCACCAGAGCCAGGATCTCAAACAAAATCTGGGACCTCAAGCCTCTTTTCCTTTCTCCTGTGCCTTCTTACCTCACTACACCCATCCTGAAAGCCTTATCACTGATGTGTATGTCTTCCAGAAACTCTTCCAACCACCAAGATGGCTCAGACCAATCCTATGCCAGGGGCCTTGGGGCCATGGAAGGTAAGCTGATCCAATCACATGGAAAATGGAAAGATCCCACAGGCATGACTGAGGTGCTGCTACATAGTAGTTACAAGGCTGTACTTATTCTTTGACAGTTCCCGTCCCACAAAATACTGTTCTGTAGGAGGAAAGCCCATCCAACATCCAGACACTGCTGGAAGGCTTCCGTGATGGGTGACCCTGGATGTCCATGACGGGTGGGAGATAGTACCATTAGATCCCAAACAAGCTATGAGATCCAGGCTCCCTACTCAGACTGAGGGTGGATTTAGCCATGAGCTGAAGTGGCAGACCCCAGGCTTTTCACTGTTTCCCTAACGCTTAATCCTTTCCTCATTGGACAGCTCTGAGGCAAGTTCACAGTTTTGGGAGCTTGCCAGGTAAGGAGCCAAGTTCTAGTGCAAAAGAAAGAAGATTTATCACAACCCCTTTCTATTTTAGAAGCAAAGAAATAATCCACAGGGTATTTCTAGGAGTCGTAGAATCCTGGCCTCTGGGTCATATGGGTGCAGGACACTTGCTGGAATCAGAGTTGTCAATTGAGCTCTCCATTGTCCCTGAAAGACCATTCTTATCATAAACTTAGCCTGAACATGAAACTGAGAAGCGGTACTAATTTGAACCCCTTTTTGGCTTGTCTATACTGGAAGAGACCTCATCAGGTATCCTGGGTTGTGGCTACTAATGAAAATTACAGGATAAATACAAACTTGCACCCCTATTCTTACCGCTGTACCTGGTTCTCTTTCTTGTCCCATTTCAATCCACTTCAGATAACCATCTATGATCAGGAGAATTTCCAGGGCAAGAGGATGGAGTTCACCAGCTCCTGCCCAAATGTCTCTGAGCGTAGTTTTGATAATGTCCGTTCCCTCAAGGTGGAGTGTGGCGCGTGAGTATGGATACCAAAAGAGCCTCAGGCCCTTTTCAGGTCTTGTTAGACACAGGACCACATGAGTAAGGATAGAGGAAGATGTTCCCCAGACACTAATCACTTCTTAGGGAGAGGTGTCTTATTTCCTAGAGGAAATTGCTACATGCCTAATTAAGTAACTGAAAGCTAGGGGTTATGTTCATAACTTGGTAGTAGACTTGCAACAGGGCAGGACAGTGACAGTGATTGAATCTGTGCTTTTGAAGTCCATAGGCCACTCCTTTTGATTTCTTCAGAACAGGCACAGAAGACTGTTTCTCTTGCCCATAGAAAATAGGGATAGGGGAATTACTTTTTTCTTTTTCTTTTCTTTTCTTTTTTTTTTTTTGAGACAGGGTTTCTTTGTGTAGCCTTGGCTGTCCTGGAACTCGCTCTGTAGACCAGTCTGGCCTCAAACTCAAGAGATCCACTTGCCTTGCCTCCAGAGTGCTGGGATTAAAGGCATGCACCATCACCACCTGGCTTGAAGGGAAATTCCTGAGTGACAGACTTTTTATGGCATATAAACAGATGTCCCAGAGCAGACACTGTTAACTAATTTCCTTATTAAAAGGAACGAAATCTCAAGGATCCAGAGACGTAGTCAATCTTGGTGAGAGAGATTTTCTGGCTTTTGTATTCTGATTCTTGGCAAGCTGGCCTAAGTGTGAACCCACGTTAGCACTCTTGTTGGTCTATGAAGAAGTGGCTTTGTATGTGATCAAGCTTTCACAAGCTGCTCTGTGCCAAAACAGAGATCCTTAGCCCTTTAAAAACAGTCAACTCTTTTAAGATAGCTTCAATAAGTAAGATTCAGTTAACAGGGCTGGAAAGATGGCTCAGCGGTTAAGAGCATCTGGCTGCTCTTCCAGAGGTCCTGAGTTCAATTCTCAGGAACCACATGGTAGCTCCCAACCATCTGTAAAGAGATCTGGCGCCCTCTTCTGGTCTGCAGGCATACATGCAAACAACACTGTATACATAATAAACTAAATCTTTAAAAAAAAAAAAAAAGATTCAGTTAACAACTTAACTAGAATGCTCCATGAAGAAGGTATAAGTACAGATAGCAAGAGGAAGAACCCTCAAAGTATCAAAGA
This sequence comes from Peromyscus maniculatus bairdii, assembly GCF_049852395.1. Classification (NCBI taxonomy): domain Eukaryota; kingdom Metazoa; phylum Chordata; class Mammalia; order Rodentia; family Cricetidae; genus Peromyscus; species Peromyscus maniculatus. The sequence continues at coordinate 63,599,021 of NC_134859.1, read as the reverse complement.
AACAAATATAGATACCCATCCCATCATACTTTTGCTCTCTTAGGAAGAGGCTTACAAGATCTAGAGCCAGGGTTGGGGATTTAGCTCAGCGCTTGCCTAGCAAGCCCAAGGCCCTGGGTTCGATTCTCAGCTCACAAAAAAAAAAAAAAAAAAAAAAAAAAAGATCTAGAGCCAAAGAAATGGTCACTGGATCATCATCCATCTATACCTCCAGGACACTAGAATGGAAACTTGTTAATATATACTGCTAGGACAAGAGAATCTTCAGCAGGTAATTTCAAAATTTATTTACAAACTGGTTCGATACAAAGTCATGACCGTTCATTACCTAGGGCTTTGTGATTGACTTGATATTTTATCCCACTATAAACTCATCTAAAACAAGAGAGGCCTTCTCTCCAAGGCCATATACCATTACCTATCTTTGGCAGCTGGATTGGTTACGAGCATACCAGCTTCTGTGGACAACAGTTTATCCTGGAGAGAGGCGAATACCCTCGATGGGATGCCTGGAGTGGGAGCAATGCCTACCATATTGAGCGTCTCATGTCCTTCCGCCCCATCTGTTCGGCTGTGAGTTTGAAATTTCATTTTTTTTTTTTTTTTTTGCATGTGAGTGGGGTAAAGAAGGATGAAGTCAGATTGACATTGTGTTGCTGCTGTCAACTATGTTGAATGTAACAGGGAGGATGAAAGTCAAGGATAACAACACTGTTCCCTTCCTTCAAATCTATGATTCGATTCCCCCTTATGCTAAAAAGGAACCACAGCACAGAGGCAGGACGCACATACTCAAGACCTGAAGTGCTATGGGACAACCAATGAGAAAGCACTTGCCATGTAATACAAAGTCAATTTATGGCCAGTTAAATTGCAATGTGTTAAGATTTCACCGAAGAAACAGTGTGAGGCTTAAGTACATCTTCAACAAATACAAACTAAAGTAGGCAGGTCTTCTAGTATTGCTTATCTGCATCGATAACTAAGGTTTTAATACCAAGCATTACTTAACAATGCATTAGGCTGCATTCTAAATTGAATCTGAAGATAAAACTTTAAGTCTATTTTTAAAATGATGTAACAATTAACATCCTTGTGAGATATATTATGTGTAAATGGGGAAGAAGCATTTATTCCTAATCTGTTTCTGAGAACATATGAACTACTTCACTGTAATTAAATATTTCTTGCACGACTTGGCCACATTTAAAAAGAGTAATTTCCTTCCTTAAATATAAGCAGCAACTCATCATTTTCTTTCAGTTCCTTAACAATATCCAACTTTCCATTAAACTCTCATTTAGGATATAACTGAACTAGCCAAATGGTCATTTTTTTTTCTAATTTTGAAAGAACTTTTGTGTTGCCGTTTTCTCATTGTTGATGGAAGTACCTGACATGATTTAAAATGGACAGTTTTCTTTCAGCTCATGCTTTTAGTCTGTTTCCAGTGACTGATTTAGGGGTTATGGTGAAGCCGATTATGGCAGGCAGAAAGAGTGGCAGACATATGCACCTGAAAAATGTCCAAGGCAGATCACAGCAGCTGTCCATAAACCAACCACACTTTAGTTTAGGAATAGGGTGTGCAGGTACTGCCTGCTTCAGTCCCCGTCTCCACGGTTCCCCCCTCCAACATGGTGACCCCAGTTGAAAATGGATGCCTCAATCAGGGTGCATTTAGTCTTTGAGAGATCTGGGCATGGTGGTATATACTTGTTAACCCTAGCAACCCAAGAAACTTGACGACAATCTTGAATCTGAGGCCAGTCTAGGTACACAGGAATCTTTGAATAAAAAAGTTCTTTAAAGTTTAAGCAGAAACAGACCAACACTTAAGATTTCTAAGAGTTTAAAATGGTTTTGATATTGGGAGTGACATTTGTCTGGGCTAGAAGCTTTCCATATATTCTCTTATGATTCCTAGTTTAGATATTAATACCTTTAAACCTAAATCATGTACTAGAAACATAAATGCATGCAGACATGTACTGAACATAATTAGTGTTTGAATCTGTGAGATTGTGGTGGGGCAGTTGGTAGAACAATTGCACATGGATGAGGCCCTGGATTAGATTACAGCAGTACCAAATAACCAAGTGGCTATGTTTTGCTTTTTTTTTTTTTTTTCCGAGACAGGGTTTCTCTGTGTAGCTTTGAGCCTTTCCTGGAACTCACTTGGTAGATCAGGCTGGCCTTGAACTCACAGAGATCCGCCTGCCTCTGCCTCCCGAGTGCTGGGATTAAAGGCATGTGCCACCACCGCCCAGCCACGCTATTTTTTTTTTTAATGTATTTTTTTTTTTTTTTTTGGTTTTTTTTCGAGACAGGGTTTCTCTGCGTAGCTTTGCGCCTTTCCTGGAGTTTTTAATGTATTTTTGCCTTACACTGTCTTATATTGGTTATTAAGTTCAAAGATAATCTTTGATTTGGGTTAAATAGAATTATAGATTTTTCTTGTTTTGAGACAGGGTTTCTTTGTATACCCTTCCTTGGCTGTCCTGGAACTAGCTCTGTGACAAAGCTGGCTTCAGAAATCCACCTGACTCTGCCTCCGGAGTGCTAGGAATAAAGGCGTGCACCATGATCACCCAGCAGGATGTGTGTGTGTGTGTGCGCGCGCGCGCGCGCGCGCGCCTGTCCTGGATCTCTGTAAGACCAGGCTGGCCTCCAACTCAGAGATCTGCCTGGCTCTGCCTCCCAAGTGCTGGGATTAAAAGTGTGCGCCACTACCGCTCGGCTAGGATTTTTCTTACACATTCTTGTTTAGCCTGAATCTTGTCAATGATCATGCATTTCTGGTTTTTTTTTTTTTTCGAGACAGGGTTTCTCTTGTGTAGCTTTGCGCCTTTCCTGGAACTCACTTGGTAGCCCAGGCTGGCCTCGAACTCACAGAGATCCGCCTGGCTCTGCCTCCCGAGTGCTGGGATTAAAGGCGTGCGCCACCACCGCCCGGCCAATCATGCATTTCTGTAGGCAAGAAATAATTTTTTAATTTTAGGGAAAAAATAGCAATAGAATAACTACACTACTAAGGTTTTAACTTCTGGATTATAGAATCATAAAGAGTCTAAGATTACCATCTTTGAGAAAGAGAACTTTATTGGACGCCAGTGGGAAATCTGTGATGACTACCCTTCCTTACAAGCCATGGGTTGGTTCAACAATGAAGTTGGTTCCATGAAGATACAATGTGGGGCGTAAGTACAAAAACAGAGCTGGAGGACATTTCAAAGCAATTCCTATATTTCTAAGACATGTGACTATTAAGACCATGGTTTACTAGATTCCATACACTGGCATATTAATACCAATCTAGAATTATTTGCTCCAGCTACCATTTGTTCAATTTCCTTCCACTAAGTATCTCTGTAAAAGCTTTTATAGACTACTGACACTTTTTCATAATTAAGGCTAATCTTCTGTAGCCATACTATGCACAGTAACAGTGCCTAACATGTTAAGAATAACTTGTTTCCTAAGTATCCCGATACCACTGTGTTGATGGGCAAAAGATTCAGATTTGGGGGTACATGTCAGGTTCTTAATTAGATTTAATAATGCAATGTACTTTGAATTTCCTAGCTGGGTTTGCTACCAGTACCCTGGATATCGTGGTTATCAATATATCTTGGAATGTGACCATCATGGAGGAGACTACAAACACTGGCGAGAGTGGGGGTCTCATGCCCAGACTTCTCAGATCCAATCAATTCGCCGTATCCAACAGTAGTGGATCAAAAGTTCCAAATTTCCTCAAGCATGAAACCTTACTAAGCACTCTAGAATTTTATGTTCTGCCCAGACACTGCTTCCAAATGTTAGCTGCTAAAATCTACAATAAATGTCATTTAAAAAAAAAAAAAAGAAAAAGCCTTGGAGACTGAATCAACTACCACACACAAATCCCTTTTGTGGCTGACATTTCAAAGACAGTCTTGATAAAACCCCAAATCCCCAGGTCAGGTGGTGGTGGTGCAAACCTTTAGTACCAGCACTCTGAAGGAAGAGGCAAGAGGATCTTTTGAGTTCAACTGAGGCCAGCCTGGTCTATAGGGCTAGTTCCAGAACAGCGAGAGCCACACAGAAAAATCACCTTGGAAAACAAACAACCCCAGAAGGCCCTTGTCAGTTATTTGCCAAGCCAAGGACAATATTTTCCATATCAAAGAATAATCCAAATACTATCACTATGACTGATTATGCATCCTTTCTCACTATCCCCACCATTCTAATAATCTTATCTTTAGCATTTAAACATACAAAAAATATATATGGTAAAGAAATTTCTTTTGGGGGGGCTAGAGAGATGGCTCAATGGTTAAGAGCATTGGTTGCTCTTCCAGAGGTCCTGAGTTCAATTCCCAGCAACCACATGGTGGCTCACAACCATCTATAATGAGATCTGGTGCCCTCTTCTGGCCTACAGGCATACATGCAGTAGAACACTGTGTACATAATAAACCTTTAAAGAAAATTTTCTTTTTAAGTTATAAGAACTTGAGAATTGGCTCATTGGTTAAGAGTGCTGTACTGTTCTTACAGAAACTCTTTGGTTCCCAGCACCCACTTGAGGCAGTCCAAACAACTTAAATACAGCTCCAGACATCTGATGTCTCTGGTCTCCACAGGCACCTACACATACATACCTCACCCCATCCTGATTAAAAAAAAAAAAACTTCCTTTAAAGTTATAAAAATCTAATAAACACTCTCTAGAAGGCAAGAAGACATCTCAAAGATTATTCAAGAAAAAGTAGACAGGCAAGGCCATGTTCTTGGGAGGCAGAGACAGGATCTGTTTGTTTGAGGCCAGCCTGGTCTACATAGTAAGTTCCAGGACAACCAGAGCTACATAGCAAGACTGTGTCTCAAGGAAAAGAAAAGACATATAATCATAGTATCTTTAAGACTGAAGTCCTAGCCGGGCGTTGGTGGCGCACGCCTTTAATCCCAGCACTCGGGAGGCAGAGCCAGGCGGATCTCTGTGAGTTCGAGGCCAGCCTGGGCTACCAAGTGAGCTCCAGGAAAGGCGCAAAGCTACACAGAGAAACCCTGTCTCGAAAAACCAAAAAAAAAAAAAAAAAAAAAAAAAAAAAAAAAAAAAAAAAAAAAGACTGAAGTCCTTTGCACAATTAACTTTTGGAAAGTAGTCACTGTCACAATTCTAAGTTTTCAGTAAAGAACTAAAACAAAAATTAAAGCACACACATAAAAAAACACAAACACCTCAAAAACTTGAAATGTTTTTTATTCAACAATGTACACTTATTGTCTTATTTGATCTACAAATCTCTCAAGTTTTTCTGATAAAATAAGTAAATCTGAGTATGGTTGTAGAGTGTAATTTTGTATTTTTAAAACACTGAACATTAAGTAAGACATTGATAAAGGAAGATCATCATGTAACTGATACTTCCTTGGAATCCATAACACCGGCAACAGCTTTAGTAAATACGTAAGCAGTTAGTTACTTAGCAAAACGGTAAATTTCTGGTCACTGTTCTTCTATCTAGAAAATACCTACTTTTATTATTTTTTAGACTGGGCAAAACAAATACTGAAAAAATTCCCAGAGGGAAAAGGGCCAACATCTAACATAACTGTAATTCACTAATTATTCTTTCCCAAAATTAAAAGGCAACCCAGCTCCTAAGTAAATGTCTGTGCACACAATACAGAGATTACTTCTCCAATAAGTCTGCTGTGTTGTTGCTATGCAGGCCAGTCTAGCTTTGAACTCACAATCCTCCTGCTTCAGCCTTCTGGTTACCAGGGTGTTCTAAGACTGGACATAAATGAACTACTGGTAGATGCTCAGGAGTACTCAAAGCTGTCCACGCTGTTTGCTACTACCTGTTTGTATACAGGAGAATTTTTGCTTTCTTTTTAAAGTCAACAACACACACCAAAATGAAAGAGAAGTAAATCCTTTTAGACATAGACAAAGCTATAAAATGAAATATCTCATATCTAGGAGCCTGGGGAAAATGCCATTGTTAATATCTTCTACCCAACTCTCCTACAAATGTCCTAAGAAAATTTACAGAAGTTCTCTGTTAAAAGATGAATGACAAGATCTGGCCAGCACATCTATACAACCTTATTAAGTGCACACTTCATGTTAAGTGAAGTTACTTAGTACATGCAACTGCAGTGAATGAACCCAATGTGCCCAACTCCTGAACTTGTTATCAGCTTGGGTTTTTTGTTTTCTAAAAAAAAAAAATGTGTTTTGACTTTTAAACAACTGAATGATTTTGGTATCAAACCATCCAGCTAATCAAATTCATGTTAAAGCAATAAAGATTTAAAGGGGGGGGGGGCGCTACCCTATCTTTAAACCAGCTTTAAGACATATAACATTGTCATAGAGCTTTGGTCTGTGACAGAGCAAAGGTCTTTCCTTCATTTCAGCTTGAATGACTGACTTTCCCTTTCTTTTCATATTCAAACCCTCAATGAGAAGAGCATTAGATCCATGGTTTATAAAGCTGATACAAATGCCCTATTTCAAGAAAAGCTCTTTAATAGATAACAAGTCAAGCTCTCATTTCAACGGAACTTTATTCAATGGGTGCCAGTTTTCCTCCCTTTTACTTCCACTGATGAGCTAGCCCAGAATTATAACTTTGAACCATGTTTCCAAAGATGGTAAAGCTAAGAACAGCAAAATAATGACTTTTGGTAATGACACACAAATTAAATTTTCAAAACATGTGCATAGCTTTATTCATCTACTTAGATCTAACCTTTTCACGGAGCTTCGGCAAAACTGAGTGTGCAAAATGCATTTCTAAAACGTAATGCAAGCAAAGCTTTTCACATTTACACTGGCAGGAAATACAGAAACTAACAAGTCACATTAGGGAGTTCAGATCTGTTTTTGTTTTGTTTTTTTTAATGACAAGAATTGCACAGTTTATTAGAGACAATTGTTGCAGACATGAATATTTAAAAATTTCTAAGCAAGGTGCTTTAACAATAAAAAATTTTTGTTGGAAAGAGCCAATAATTTGGATCAAAGCTCACAAAGAATCCCCAATTAATGTGGACTCCCATCATCTTCCTGTATTTTGCAAACAATGCTTTTAATAACACCTTTCATAACACTAAAGGAGACAGCAAGCTGAAACTTTCTTCAAAGCGCACAAAGAAATGGTGTCATCACATTACTTGAAGGTGGTGTTGGGGGTGGGGTAGGTAGTGAAGAATCTTTTACTATTTCCCACTACAGACAAGCCACTAACAGACTGGGAGAGAGAGGGGGGGGAGAGGGAGAGGGAGGGAGGGAGGGAGGGAGGGAGAGGGGGAAGAGAGAGGGAGGAAGAGAGAGAGAGAGAGAGAGAGAGAGAGAGAGAGAGAGAGAGAGAGAGAGAGAGAGAGAGAGAAACTAGTGAAAAAGCAAGTCCCTTCCCCAGTTTATAAAAGAGTTCCAGTTTGACAAGATCTATGACTTTAAACAGAGAGCACCAGTTGGGCAATAGAATGAGCATTTCAACTGCATAAAAATCAGTGAGGTGGTAAGAACCATCAGCATCTCAGGCATTACTACATGGCCTTTCCAAAAGTTAATATACATGCAAGGCACACTGATATAAAAATAGATCTCTGGCCAACAAATATATTAAGTAAGCAAATTAAAATTTTGGCTCTGTAATATTGGCAACATCAAAATATAACCAGATAGCTTTGGACCACACATCTTTCTCATATTCCTCCACCTCATTTGGTGTTCCTCTCCTACACATTTTGGGTTTTTTCCCCTTCATGTTTTGAGTATGTGCTTGAGAAGATTTTTCCTTTGTCAAGTAGCATTCTTATACTTTGTTTACCTTTGTTAAGTAAATATATACGAGAGAAGCAGAATAGTTGGGAGCTTTGTTAAACTAAACGTGACTGGGTCAGGGCAGCATTACTTCTCTAATACAAATTTTTAAAAAAGCCAGCTTACTGATTTAAAAAAAAATTACTTCCTTTAATTCATCCCAATTTTTTTTTAAAACAGAGAGTAATAGAAACAAAGCTAAGATTTAAACTATTTTCAGTAGTAGAAGACACTTTAAGGCCAAAAAGTATAATATTAACCAAAAGTTTATTCCTAAGTTACTGTCCCCTTCATAGGTCAACACAAACTACAGACTACTGACTCACTCCTGAAGAGAATTATAAACTCTGTTCACTTTTGTTAGTGGCTGTGCTACAGAGAAAAGGTATTAAAGCAACCTATGGTATATAGTAATGTTAAAAAGTGCATCACATTCTTGATTTTCAGTTTCCCATAGCAGCAGCAGCAGCAGCAGCAGGCGTTATCTAAGACAAAACAGTTGTTTTCATTCTAAAGATGCAATACCTAATGAAATGTATTCAAGATTGTGAAAAATTATCTACAAAAGATAAATGCAAAGACTTAATAGACAAATAGAACCAACTTAAGGTATTCGTTCATATTTACATATTAAAACCACTTTGTTAACACCAAATCTTTACAATTAGCAAAAGAAATGTGCATTTTAAGAATAAAACAGATGTCACTAAAGCAGTATTCATTTTGGAGGCTGTGTTTAGCACCTGAGGAAAAAGGGGCATATATGGAAAGCTATTGTAATGTTGATCTAAGTTGGTTTGGTCTGTGATAACAACTGATATACAATGAAAGCAAAAGTGAACTAGCGGGTAAACATTTGTAGCTTTTATAATAAGGCTGTTAAAGAACAGACACCACAATGATGTAAAATGGCTTCAGAACTCTGGACAGAACAGTATTTTCTGAATAGGAAATGTCTGAACCAGCAATCCCACTACAGCTCAGGTGTCTGTCTGTTTCCAGTTCCTAACTGCTATTTTGATAGTCCTTGTAATAAAAAAGTAACAAACTACTGATGCTTTGTTGAGCATTTTACAATAGAACTTAAAACTCTCAAATTACTGCTGGCATCCTATAATTCAAGACCTTTCTTCCTTAAAACTCAGTAAATCAGCACTTGAGTTGAGTTGATGATTTATCATTCTTTATACCAACACAGAACAGCCTTGCTTCTAACATATCTAAATGTTTCTAAACACTCACTTTTAGAACTGTTAGCCTGTGTTCTTCTGGCCATCTTTAAGCAGTTACTCATGCATCTACTCTGGTCCTGTGCTTCCTTTTCAAACTACTGGGGGACAGGGAAGATAAGCGTATCCTACCCTTTCTAATGGGTAGACAGTTCTATCAAAGTCTACCCTGGCAGGCATACATCAACAGGCTACTGTTCATTTCATGTATTTGACCCACTCACTACATTGTACTAGTTCTTCAGTTGGTTAACATGAGGAATTGTGTCCTTTGAAGATATGGTCAAGTGGAAGTGGCATCAGACCCATAGCTATTTGAGCACAAAGTGACTTGAGAGACACTCACATACCCCATTTGACAGACTTTTAAATTGAGCCAAGTCTTAAATTTCCTTGCCTGAGGCCATCTGGTAATTCACATTACATACCCTTTCTCTGACCTTAAAAGTTTACAAAACAAACAAAACAAAACTTTTGGTAAGAGCTGGCAACAAGTCTACCCACCAAGTGTGAAACTGCTGCTGCTGTGTCCTATTGTGTGAATAACTACTACATCAATTGGGGTTTATTTTCTTTTAAAAACTGTCATTAAAAAAACAAACAAAAAAAACCCCACTTTTTTTCATTGATGAGATTTGTGCAGATTCTGAGTGGTAACTAGGAAAGTAGATGGAGGACAGCAAAAAGTTGTCACTAACAAGTCTCTAGATATTGGCTATCCCCTCCTAGAAAGTAGAAAAGGGCAGGCTACTATAGACACCATAAACACACTTTATTGATGTGAAGGTTCATTACTAAGGTTAGAGGAAACACTATTCAATTAACTTCAGGTTGTTGAAGTGGGGGTGAATAGAGAAAAGATAAATACACCCTGTCTTTTGTGGGGAAGGGAGATTATTCAAGACATTTTACACAAAAGTGAGTGGTATGTGACGCAAAACCTACAATCAAGACAAGCTGAAAAAGAAATCATTACCCATAATTAGTTTCTTAGCTATTAAAAAAATAGGTCATGATTTCATCCTTAGTGCCATTTTTTCTAGTACTACCCTTTAAGGATTTAAACCACCCGACTTTATTCCGTGTAATGAAAACAAATGGCACAAAATAAATACAAGTTTACTTCTCTGAATACTAATATAATGTCTTACACATTCATTTACTAATTCTTAGTATCTTCATCTTTCCCTCACACACAAGCACCCCAACATACATACATCCACACACACACATCTTTTTCAGTCTTTTAAATGGAGGGATGTTAAAAATCCCCTCTAGACTGTATTTGGTTTATGCTACAGTACTAATACTCTGAGTTGAAGAAAAATTCTTTATGCCAACAACATACTGTTATTTAAATGTGCTAAATTAATCATAGCTGATGTTTCTTTAGAAGCTTACACAAAAATAATCAGAAAACAGATGAACTCGTAAGACTTTTTTTAATAAGTGCTCTGTAAGGAATTGTGTGAGGACCTAAGGAGAAATATTGAGACAAGTATCCAACAGCACAAAGGAGATCTGTCCCAAAGTCCTGCTTGTACTGAGGCAATTAAGTCCATTAACCCAATGTCCAAAAAATACTGACAGTTAATCTGATGGGCCACTAGGGATCCCAGAAAGTCGAGAGACATATATACCTCTTAACCATATGAACCAAGAAAATTTCAGTGGAGCAATCAAAGTGAAATGTTGTATTGTTTCATTTAAAAGTGAGACTCTCAACCTTTGGACAAACAGAGAAGAGATACATTCTCTTCTCTGAACAGGTCTGAAGGACATGGAAAGGGAATTATGAAAGAGAAGGCTTTTAAAGGTACTAAGCATTACTTCTATGTTTAAAAGCCCAATTCAGGAAACTGGATTTTTCTTTCCATTTTGATTATGTTCAACCTTGTATGCCACAAACCAAGGAAGTTTTTTTGTGATTTGTGCAACCCAAGAACTTTAAAATTCCAGGCAAGCAAAATGGACATTTAAAAAAAGACTGGGGTAAGAATTTGGCCCTAAGGCGACAAGTGGTTACACAAGGCAATTAAACACACAGCAGAACTTTAAAACCTATAAAACAAACTGGAGCCTCTTTTTTCTTTAATCAATTTTTTTTTTAACTTTTGAAATTTTTATTAAAAAAAAAAAAAAGAAAGAAACACAAAACACAAGACTTTTTTCAGTTCAGTATGTGGCGTGTTGCATTTTCCAGTTTGTTCAATGCTTTAAAGCTCAAGGATGCCTCCCTTTGACTTGTACACGGGCCTGAAGCATCCTAGCTTTTGGCAAGCAGGCAGGAGACTCAACAAAAAATCAAACTAGGAACAAAGCACTAAATGCAGGGCACATCTGTAAACATATTATACATTTGAAAATTACAATATCAGTAAAAGTGATACAGTTTACAGGTGAAATGAAACTATCTGAAACTGGCCTACCACAAGTTTCTGAACCTGGACTGATACAATAAGTTATTATATATATTATGTATAAAAAGTTTTGTTTACATCAAGTGGAATTGGCAATCCATGCTTATACTTTTTTAAAAATCTAAGCAGGGCAGAAATCCAGACTAAAAAGTATTTTCCTCTGCGGTAAATCAAATAGCTTCTTTCGTGAACTATTTGTTAAAAACCTGAAATAATTAACAAAACCAGAAAATCCATCCATACTACAATCACTCAAAACTGGACATTTCTTACAAAACAAATAGAGTAAAAAGTACTTTCTCCCCAAACGTGTCCAGGGGACCCAGTCTGCCTTTGTTAGAAGACTGCAACTTCATAAATGCCCTGCTATTTTAACTTGTATTTGACATACATGGAGATACACTAATTTCTCTGTATGTGTATGTGTGTGATGTGATGCATCAGGCCAGAGAACTTGTTATTATGCCACTAACATCACCCAGTCTTAAATTGGACCCTTAGTTTACACACACACACACACACACACACACACACACACACACACACACACACACACACACACTTTAGCATGCTATACACAAGCTGCAGCGCAACAGGATGGTAATGCGATGATAAGACAGGGCTAATGCTCTTTTCTGCCCAAAACAAAATTTTCAGAATTTCACATTATTTTCCTTAAAAAAAATCCATCTTGCTCTAATAATAAAATATATTACCATATAATTAGAAGCTAGTAAGCTCAGAAGTAGAATTTGCATGAAAACACACCTTCTACAAGCAGTGTTTATTACCTCCTCACTGGCTAAAAACAAACATTTTTTTCATGAACTTTTCCTTTTTAGATTTTGCTGAGAAACTGAAATTAAAAGAATTTACAGAAAGATACATAAGTTTCTCTTAGATGTTTGATGAAAAACAAGAGTACACATTTAGTGTTAGTGACGGAGAGCAAGTCTGAGCACCTACAGCGAAAAGCAGAATATATTTTTGCTCCCAGTTACACAATTATAATGGATAATTTATCAGCCAATTACTTGTTCTGCAACTTTTCTTTAAATGACATTCTTGGATTCGTCAGCTGTTAAAAGTCAAACATGTAACCAAAGTAAGTTAACTATGTACCCACCAACTATTCCAGGAACTTCAATGCCCTCCCCTTGTCCCCACCCCACAAAAAATAAAAGGAAAGGAAGGAACTATTTCCCCAACACCCCACAGAGGCTGCACAACTCCTGGCAAGACATGCAAATCATCGGATTAAAAAAACAAAAACAAAAAAAAAAAAACAAACAACAAAAAAAAAAAACATCCCTGCAAACTTCAAGGCATTTATCCAGCATTCTCGCAGGGCTCAAAATAAAACTAAAAGATCAAGGGCGGAGTAGGGGAAAAGTGTTGCATCATTCTGGGTTCCCCGTGATTAGTGTATCACTTTAGTCACAGAACAAGATACAGATCTCTAGTAAGTGGATTTGCCTTTCCAGTGGGTCATTTGTTGCCCAAGTCGATGACAGCAGGAACTTTAGAACCACGCTTGTTAAGTCTGTATTCATTAATCACTTGCATTCACACTTAAAAACAAAAACTAACAAAATAAAAGAAAAAGACTATTCAGTACCGGAGATTAAATAACCATGTGTAGTCTCTTGAAATAAATTTGATTCCTTAAGAAGTCTAATTACTTTCAGTTGCCTTTTTTTTTAAATAACTATATATATATATATATATGTATATATATATATTTGTATATATTATCCTGTGATTCTACTTATGGTTCCTCTGCTGCGTTGAAGATCTAGGAGCATAAAAGCCTTGTGTCCCCCATGAACGGTGGCTCTAATGCTGCAGAAAGGTTACAAACAGGCAGTCTGGTCCTTCATTGATCTGGACTATCCATGGCTTCATTGTAAGTGATTATCCTTTTGGGATCTAGAGGCAAAATGGAAACAAAAAAAAGAAAAAAAAAAAAAAAAGAAGAAAAAAAAGTCAATTACTTAAAAATCAAAACAAAACCCTAGAATTAACCCAGAGACAAATCTCAAGCAATCACCATTTAAACCGCTACATGTCTGATTAAAATAAAATTTAAAAGCAATTTCTTTCCAAGTGTGATCTAATTTCTCAATTCAAAATGCAGCTGTTCAATACTCCCAACAAATTCCCAACAACATTGTCTTCTACCAACCAGTAAAGACTAACAGTAGTGAAGTTCATTTAATAAGGAGTTTTCCTTATTATTCACCTGATTATAAAAGCAGCAAATGTGAAAGCAAGGAGTAAGAAGTTTAAGTCAAATAATACTAGAACTTCTTCTTGGGCTTATTTTGTTCTTTTTGGAAAAGGAAATATTTTTTGCTTGCTTTTAAGACAAGGTCTCACGTGATCAGGCTGGTCTCTGAAATTGCTATATAGCTGATCTTGAACACCTGCATCCTTCTACCTCTTCATCCCAGCTGCTGCATATGCCATCATGCCCCAGTCTGAAGTCTAAATTTTTTTTTTTTTTCCGAGACAGGGTTTCTCTGTGTAGCTTTGCGCCTTTCCTGGGACTCACTTGGTAGCCCAGGCTGGCCTCGAACTCACAGAGATCCGCCTGGCTCTGCCTCCCAAGTGCTGGGATTAAAGGCGTGCGCCACTACCACCCGGCTGAAGTCTAAATTTTTTAACCAGAGTAGGATGTGCACCAAGAAATGGCTCAAGTAAAACCTAGCAAATATTTAATATTAATCCATGATAACACAATAACCAGTTTAGTTCTAATAACTTATTTACTCCTTATTTCCCACCATATTACTTTCCCCCTCTTCATTCTCAGCAAACATGAAACTGTCAAAACATCCCTGGATAAAGACTACAAGGTAATTTTTTTAATGTCATTCTAAATTCTTTTAATTATTTTTGCCCCCCCCCCCAGATATCATTAAGATTTGTTTTATATTTACACACTTCTATGTTTATGTATGTTCATGGGTATGCTGTGGCACATATAAAGGGCAGAGGACAACTCTCTGGAGTTAGTTCTCTTTCCTGTCCACCTTTATTTATATGAGTTCTGGGGTTAAACTCACAATGCCAGGCTTGACAGCAGACATCTTTACCTGCTAAACCACCTATTTTATTATTATAGCCTGGCTGGCCTTGATCTCAAGAGATTAGATTGGCCTGACTCTGTTAGGATGATAGATACTACCTATACTCAAAGGAGACAATATTTTTTGTTCTATACTATTTCCAAGAACTCTGGGACTCTTTCTTCAGCCCAGGTTGGCCAAGAATTCATGATCCTTTTGCTTCAGCATCCAAGTGCATGGAAGTTAGTATGCTTTAGTAACCAGGAAAACTAGGATTTAGAGATATAGCTCAGTAGCATAGTACTTTCCTAGCATGCTCAAGGTCCTGGGTTCTCCAATCTCCCCTCTCCCCCAAGTAGGTCATGCAAATCTTTAATTATTTAATATAACGGTAGAGGCCTGATAATAATATTAAGTTTTTCTCAGGTTAAAAAAAATTAACCTATCAGCTGGGCAGTGGTGGCACATGCCTTTAATTCCAACACTCAGGAGGCAGAAGCAACCAGCCTTGTCTATAGAGTTCTAGGACAGCCAAGGCTGCTGAGGCAGACTCTGTCTTGAGTTTCCCCCGCAAAGAATTAACCTAGCTTAAACTGGACAGGGGTGGCACACACTTGAGTTTGAAGACAGCCAGGGCTACACAGAGAAACCCTGTCTTGGGAACCCCCCCCCCCAAAAAAAAGAGTTACCCTATTAACAAGGAGATAATATAAAAAATATCCTTTCTGGAACTCCAAAGGCAACCTGGCCTGAAGACAATGTTCATGCCCATAGCCAACAGCCATTTTATAATACAATTAGTTGGTTCTATTTTGAGAAGACCATTTTCTAGTCTATTTTTTCCATTTTTGTTTGATTTGAAATGTGTAAGGAAAGCAATTCTTAAGTGTTTGCCAATTATCATTAGGTAATGGCTGTGTTAAACAATAAGACTTGATCCTTGGGCATTTTAAGAAACAAGCAAGAGCAGCTATAATGCCTACAAACCACAACAACCACACAACCCTAAGGAAGCAGTACTGGCACGCATACCTTACCAGTAACCAACAAGTCTCTAATGAGATTTAAGATCCACTCAATTAAGAGGGAAATCATTCCTGGTACTAGAAACCTAGCCAATTACTATGGCTAGTAAAATCATGGATCTGGGATGAGAACCTACAACCACTACTTTACTAATCCACCATAACCCTAACTACACTGTAAATAATATTTGTTTTTATACTGACAGGTGAAGTATAAGCCTCGCCTAACATCACATCAAGAAAACTTCTCTTTGCAATAGATGGAGACCATTAAAGAAACTACAACCAATCAAAATGCAGAGTTGTAGAGCCCAGTCAAAATGGATGCATCTACAAAACAACTCTGTACCTAAGATCAGGGAACATTGCAGAAGATGGAGAGGAAAGATTATCACAAGCTAGAGGATCAGGAGTTTGTTGAGAGACTGTCTCCTGGCAATGTCAGAAGCTACACCCTATAAAGTCTCACCAGCATAAGTGCCTAAACATGAGCTGAACAAGGACAACAAGACATGCTAAAGCAAACAAGGAAAGCCCAGGAGCCTCAATCCTACACAAAGAACTACAAACAACTAAAAAACACTTGAGGCTGGGTGGTGGTGATACACGCCTTTAATTCCAGCACTCAGGAGGTAGAGTCAGGCGGATCTCTGTGAGTTCCAGGCCAGTCTGGTCTACAGAGAGAGATCCAGGACAGGCACCAAAACTACACAGAGAAACCGTTGCAAAAAAACAAAAATCCCAAACAAAAAACACTTGAGTGCTGAGAAATAGTCTTCCCTACCAAAGAGCACACCAATTGATTATCCAATATCAAAGAGTCGGCCCTTAAAACATCATATGAGGGGGCTGGAGAGATGGCTCAGAGATTAAGAGCACTGGCTGCTCTTCCAGAGGTCCTGAGATCAATTCCCAGCAACCACATGGTGGCTCACAACCACCTGTAATGAGATCTGGTGCCTTCTCCTGGCCTGCAGTCATACATGCTGTATACATAATAAATAAATCTTTTAAAAAAATCATACTAGTAACATCATACAAACTGAGCCGGTTGTTATTTATGTGTTCAGGAGTGTGTGAGTGTGTGTGTGTGTGTGTGTGTGTGTGTGTTTATTCACACATGCATGCACAACAAATAATGAAAAGAGACCATGATTTTTTTTTCCTGAGACAGTTTCTCTGTGTGGTTTTAGTGCCTGTCCTGGATCTCGCTCTGAAGACCACGGTGGCCTCAAATTCAGAGATCTGTCTGGTTCTGCCTCCCGAGTGCTAGGATTAAAGGCATGTGTCACCGCCACCCAGCTGAGACCATGAATTTGAATGCAATCAAGGAGGTGTAAGGGAAGGTTTGGAGGGAGGAATGGGGAAAATGATGTAATTATAATATAATCTCAAGAAGAAAACAAGGGAGATAGAAAAAACAATGTTAGAAACCAAACTCCCTAGCTGTCTGTGAGCTGAAACTTCCTAACATGTAGAGTCAAAAAGAAAATAAGGACATTCATCAGGTAGTTAGGGATTTCAGAGTTACCTGAATTTCATTTACATTAACTAGTGAAGTAAGTGAGACATAATTCTATCACATTTTTTTTATTTATTTAGTGTCCTATTGACTTTATGCCAGAAGAGGGCATCAGATCTCACTACAGATGGTTGTGAGCCATCAGTGCTCTTCATCGCTGAGCCAGCTCTTCAGCCCCTTTTACAGGATTCTAAATATCCAAATCTAACATCAGTGAGCACTTTTCCAGTCAAACTATAAATTTCCAAAGAAGACAACGTGTAGACTGTACACCCAGGCCCTGTCCTCCTTGTCAAATCTTGATTATGGGTGAAGGATAAAAGTGAATTTGCTATTGTTTGTATTTCCGAACACACGGTATGGTATTTCGTTAACATTGTAATTTTTCATTAAATTATGAATTTCAATTCTTAAGCTATCATTATCATCCCTTTGTCTACCATACAAAGACAGACAGAACGGCTAAAGATAAAAACATGTATATTGGTTTCCTCAGTTAGAAACATTTATACTTGGAAGGGACAGGAAGGCACCAGGAAGGGCTGTAATGGGGTCATACCCAAGACCATATATATATTGATCATGAGCTCTACCACTGAGTAAAAAGCAGCCTCTGTCGGATTTGGTGGTGCACACCTTTAATCCCAGCACTCAGAAGGCAGAGGCAGGCAGATCAAGGCCATCATGGTCTATAAAGTTAAGCCAGGGCTACATAGAGAAATCCTGTCTGAAAAAACTCTTAGCCTCTTGTAATCACACCCGAGTATAAAAACCATTTCAATAAATAAGAGTTTTTCCATTTTTCCTGCAACTGTCTTACACTGTAGCCCAGAATAGCCTTAAACTGAAAAGCCTCAGCCTTTAAAGAGCTAGAAGCACAAGTGAGCCACAATGTCTTAGCAGTCTTGTTATGGTAACTACTGCCTTTTGACTACAATTAGTTAAGGCTATACAAAATACAAAGCCTGTTCATTTGGTAAGCCATGATTCCAATTATTCTCACTAAAACAAAGTCATATTTTAATTAGTACAAACATTTCAAAATAGTTAACCATTCTTACCTTGCTTCTGCAAATTCCATATAGATTCCATTTCTATAAGAAAGAGGAAAAAAATTATTTTACACATCAAGCTTCAATGAATGCAGTGTAAAGCTCTACTTCTATTCCTTATAATGCTATGCTTTTGTTACTTACATCTGAAAAATCTACTGGTTACTGCTGGAATAAAGATAGGGCTGACTGACAATAGTACAGCTCTATGCAGCACAAGATACAGAAATTTCAAATAATTTTTAAACATCATCTAGATTATGTACATACTGACAATGAAAAATCAATTGTTGGGCTGGCAGGATGACTTCCTGCCCAGCCTAATAACTCAAGTTCAATCCCTGAGACCTACATGGTAGAAGGATGTTTGTTATTTGACCTCCACACATTGGTGAGACACGTATGTAAGCACATGTGTATACAGACAGATACGTATACACTAAAAGCCAATTACTATGTAAAACTAACAATATTCAGTGTTTATAAATAGCAAATATATACAAAAAACTGCATATATTAAATATTTCTCACTTCATTGTTATTACCCAAGTACTTACTGGGCAGCCTACTCCTCAGCAGAATGCTCAAGTCTCCTCAACAGAACATTTTTAAACATTTGAAAAGTAGTTCTGACCCTTAAACCACACCCAAGTCCATATGCCAAAATGCCAATTCACATCCCATTTGTTAACACAATCATCATTTGTTTCAATTTCTGTAAAACTTGCTTTGTGCTTACTTTGTTTGACATCTTACAAGGGCATGTATATGTCTAAACCACTGTGACAGAGAAGGCAGTGAGAACCACCTTTGCAGTGCTTTACAATGAACATCTAAATGAGTAAGACCACATATAGCTTATAATACAAAATTATAGTATTCGTCCTGAGAATTAGTCCCTGAAAAGAGACGTAGCCAAACTATCCAGAAAAAGGAATGAACCATCACAAAAACAAGATAGTACTTTTCTCATGCATATACAAAGACAAAAAAAAGATGATTTTGCACTCTAGAACTTGATCTTCTAACTAGTTTCATTATGTATTAAGTATAGCCTGTTTAGGGCTAAAGAGATGGCTCAGAGGTTAAGAACACTGACTGTTCTTCCAGAGGTCCTGAGTTCAATTCCCAGCAACCACATGGTGGCTCACAACCATCTGTAATGAGATCTGGCTCCCTCTTCTGCACTGCAGGGATACATGCAAACAGAACACTGTATAGATAATAAATAAATACATCTTAAAAAAAACAAGTATAGCCTGTTTAAATAGGACTCATTAGGGTACAAAAATAATCCCCCAAAACTAGAAGAAACTAAGTATAAAGATCTAAAGTTTCAAGTTTACTGCAAATAAATAAACAGAAGCTGAGAATTATATACTACACTCTCCCCACAAGGATATGCCAGGCAGTGGTGGCGCATGCCTTTAATCCCAGCACTCGGGAGGCAGAGCCAGGAGGATCCCTGTGAGTTCGAGGCCAGCCTGGGCTACCAAGTGAGTTCCAAGAAAGGTGCAAAGCTACACAGAGAAACCCTGTCTCGAAAAAACAAACAAACAAACAAAAAAAGATCAAAGATACAATAAAAGTCATTCTAATTTTTTGGTAGGGAAGCAGGGGGACAAGGCCTCTGTGTATCCCTAGATGTCCTGGAATTCACTATGCAGACCACAACACAGGCCTTGAACCTCCAGGGTTATGGAATAAAAGGTGTGGATCACTAGGATCAGCTATTAGCAAGATATTAAATGTTACATTATATGTGTTTGAATTTAGCTGTATGTTTATGGCCTTCAAGCCCCTGGGCAGATATCTATCTGGAGAAGCAAAAACTACATATCCAGGCATGGTTTAGGCAAAGGGTAACAATATGAGGCCAGCCTAAGTACACAGCAAGACCTGTCTTCAATACCTCACCACTACCAAAAAAAAAAAAAAGATGACCCAAGTCAGTTTTATTGATACCAAAGATAATGACAAAAATTTCCTTCTCCTTGGAGGACTAACAAGGGAATAGAACTATAATAATCTGGTCAAAGAGAAGGGATTAGTAAAGGAACTGTTATCTGATGGAGATCATACTCATCACTCCAAAATTATTTCTAGTATCAGAAAAGAAATGGTTTCTTTTAGAGCTGTTATCTTTGGTCTCTGAATCTCACATGACTTATTTTAATATAACCAATGATAAGCTTATCTCGGTTGAACTAAGGGAAAAAATATGAATTAAGCATAACTATTTTTCTTTCTTTCTTTCTTTTTTTTTTTTTTTTTTTAATTTTTTTCGAGACAGAGTTTCTCTATGTAGCCCTGGCTGTCCTGAAACTCACTCTGTAGACCAGGCTGGCCTTGAACTCAGAACTCCACCTATCTCTGCCTCCCAATGGCTGGGATTATAGGCATGTGCCACCACTGCCCGAGTACACCTATATTTTTGTTGTTTTTGTTTAAGAGATTTTTATATACCAATTTGAAACTACAATCAAACAAAATAAACATAATTATCTAGATCACCTAAACATACACAATAGAAACGAGTGCAAGTTATTTTCATTTTTTTCTATGAATATACTTCAACCACTGCTACATAGTAAGACCCTGTCTCACAAAAGGAAACTCCAATTTCTGTGAATTTTTTCTAAGTGACCATTCAAACCAATACTACCGTAAATTATCACTGTGCCAGTAAAGCATATGAGAAATCAAGCAGCCAATAAAGATTCTAAACAGACAAATCATTGGGGTTCTTACACTGTTAATTATTTACTGTATCTTTTCTCACACTTCTCTACTATAGAGAAAAGTACAAAACTTTTCCAAATATAGGAAATCCAATTAAAGGATAAAGCTAAAGTACGTATTTTAAAAATCTGTCAAATTTGGAGGCTAATGTAAGATTCCTATAAATATGACGTCAGAGGCATTCATGGAATTTTAAATAGAAATTAACATATGCAAAGGAGAACATTTTATATTTGGACTTATTGGGAACATATAAATTGTATAAAGCTGACCCTTGAGCAATGAGGTCAGAGGTGGAGGATCCTATTCCTACCACTACTCAGTGAGTATATACCCTGCTCCTTTCGGTGCTAGAGACTGAGGAAAAAAAGCCTTAGTTTCCTATCACTGAGCTAAACCCATATATAAGCCCTATATAATTCTGACTCCCAGCAGATGGCTACCAAATCTTTATAGTACTGTATTATATACATTACAGTTCATTTTAGACAGTCTGTAATACTGCTTTGTTGAACTTCTGCTTAAGGTGAATGTTTGTTTTCTGTGTCCATTTTGAAATAATCCTAGAACTCATGAGGCAGGGGGAGGAGGAGCTCTGTAAGTTCAAGGCCAACCTGGTCTATGCAGCAAGTTCCAAGACAGTCAGGGCCATGACTAGTGACATCCTGCCTCAAAAGCAAACAAACAAAAACATTAACAAAAAATGTTATTTAAAAAGAGATTAAATGCGGAATATTCCTTTACACTGTGTGAAGATGTCATTGTGATTTGTTTAATAAAGAACTAAACTTCCAAAAGCTAGGCATGAATTTTCAGGGCAGAGAACACTGGGAAGGGAGTTGCCAGCCAGATGAAAGAGGAAGCAGCATGGGCAGTACAGAGTAAAAGTAATAAAGTCACAAGACAAAAAGTAGATTGAGAAAAATGGGTTAATTCAAGTTCTAAGACCTAGTTAGTAACAAGCCTAAGCTATTGGCTGAGCTTTCATAGTAAAAAGTCTGTTGTTTGTTTTTTAAAATTAAAATAGCCAAGCGGCAGTGGTACAAGCTTTTAATCCCAGCACTCGGGAGGCAGAGCCAGGTGGATCTCTGTGAGTTTGAGGCCAGCCTGTGCTACAGAGTGAGATCCAGGACAGGCACCAAAAACTACATAGAGAAACCCTATCTCTAAAACCCAAAATACATACATACATACATAAATGAAACAATAAGGCAGGGTTTAATTATGTAGCCCTAACTGGCCTGTAAATTGTTATATCCAAGCTGGTCTTGAACTCAAAAGATCTTGCTTTTACCTCCTGGAGTGTTTGTTTACTGTACACAGGGTTTACCTCTAAAGCCCAGGCTGGTCTAGAACTAACAAAGTTCAGACTCACTTTGAGTGTAAAACAATCCTTCTGAATCAATCCCAAGTCAATTTTACAAACCAACCACAACCTTCTCTCCTTATACTCAATTTCCAAATTCTGTAGAAAAGAGTTAATATTAGTTCCCTTATGTACCCTGACCAATCTACAATTTTTCAATAGTTTGGTCATCCACATGATTACAAATACAAAATACCTCTTTGTATTTCTCTGCCTGGGCTATTCTTTTTTGTTTTACTCACTCAGAAGACTAGGCTAGCCTCAAACTCATGAGCTCCACCTACCTCTGCCTCCTAAGCATGTACCACCACCACCAACAACCTGGTTTTCTGCCTAGGATATTCTCTATCTTCCTTCCACTTAAGTTACCAGAAAAATAAATTCTAATTTTACCTACAAACTAGTGCCATATTAATCTAGTTTAACACAATAAACTTAGTATCTGGGTTCAACTAAAAGAAGTACTTCAATCTATTTACAAATGCTAGGATATTCATTTGTTCATTTTTTTTTTTTTTTAAGATTTATGTATAGTGTTCTGCCTGCATGTCAGAAGAGGGTACCAGATCTCATTACAGATGGTTGTGAGCCACCATGTGGTTGCTGGGAATTGAACTCAGGACCTCTGGAAGAGCAGCTGATGCTCTTAACCTTTGCGCCATCTCTCCAGCCCCTCATTTGTTCTCTTAACACAAGTACAAAGTGTAGTGGGTGGTTGTTTTGAGCCATGCCCCAAAGCACCACCCCTAGTAAGGTAGCAGGTAGCTGTTACACCTGCCTATGACCTTGAGGTACATGCCCCTAGGGGGTGTCCACCAGGTATGGCACTCTCTTGGCTTTGGCTATCTTGTGGTTTTGGATGCTGGTATGGACTAGGGCAGAGCTCGCCAGAGAACTGCACTGGACCATGCCTCACTCTTCCAGGATCCTGCAAGAAATTCCTCTATTCTATCTTGTGAGTTAACCCCCAAATAAATTCCTCTGATCACTAAATAGACTCCATGGACTAATCTCAATAACAAAGTAATTGGAAGTTATCAATAACAAAACCAGCTGAGCACCCTGTGGCTTTTTAAAAGATTTATTTTAAATTATATATACATTTGGAGAATGTGCTTGAGTGCAAGTCCTCAAGACCTCAGGCATGGGTGCCTCAAACTGCATGCTCTTCACTGAGCCATCGCTTTAGACCTATCCTGACTTTGAGCATGTAACCATCATGCTTTGAGCAGTAGCTTCTTTTTTTGAATGAGACACTCTCCCTTCTCAATCACTTCTCTAAGGAGTCTTGTTGTTTCATCTTAAGAGTGAATGGACTATTTATTTAGAAGCCAAAATCTGAGTGGGGCTTATCTGTGTTTTTGCTATTAGACAGAGGCCATTATCTATCCATTTTCTCTGATGTTTTGAGACATGTAGCCTGGTCTCCAACTTGCCATCATGTAAGATGACTGTGAACCCCTATCTCCACCTCCCAAGTACTGGCATTACAGGCATTTACTATAAATCGTGGTGCTAATCATATTCTGTAATTAAAATGAATACTAATATTTTTTTCCTTAGTAAAATCTGGCCACTTGATGCCCCTATTTAGGCACTTCCTCACTGTTCTTATTATTTTATTCTTTTTCGTGTACGGGGGATTAAACCTAGTCTTCTTTTGTGTATAGGCAAGCTTTTGTTAGTAGATACATTCTTATGAAGCAAGTCCTTTTGTTAGTAGATACATTCTTATGAAGTTACCTAGGTAGGCCTTGATTGTGTAAGCTACTGCTTCAGCCTCTCAATTAGCTAGAATTACAGGCCTGTAGTACCAGACCCTCCTTTCTGTCTGCCTTATTTAAGACAGTCCTACCATATATAGCTTGCCTTGAAGTGGATATCCTACCCCCACTTCCAGAACGCTGAGATTACAGCACTTCCACACCCACCCCAGTTCATGGATTCTCTTATTGCATTTATTATTTTATCACTCACTGTGAAGATTTTCCAAGGTCCTGCAGGCCCCAGTTCTTAAAACTAGTTTGAGTGTAAACTGCTGGTCTGGAATTGGTAATTTCCCAAATACACAAGGAAGTCAATAATTACATGCACATTAGAAAAATAATAGTGCTTGCGTTAGCAGCACACATACTAAAAAAAAAAAAAAAAAAGTAGCCAGGCAGTGGTGGCCCATGCCTTTAATCCCAGCACTCAGAAGGCAGAGCCAGGCGGATCTCTAAGTTCAAGGCCAGCCTGGTCTACCGATCAAGATCCAGGACAGTCACCAAAGCTACACAGAGAAACCCTGTATCGAAAAACCAATAAATAAATGAATAAATCTAACAGCTGAATAGCTTAAGCACTGGCTGTTCTTCCAGATAACCCAAGTTCAATTCCCAGCACCCACATGGCAGTTCACAACTGTCTGTAAACTCCAGTTCCCAAGAATCTGATGTCATCTTCTGGCCTACACAGGTTCGTATATGCACTCACTTAAACTCCTAAGTACACACACACATCCCTAAAAATTAAATAAAAATTTAAGACCACCATCAGGTGGATATGAGTTTCAGGCCAGCTGATCTAAGTAGTTCAAGGCAACATAGTGAGACCCTGTCTCTAAACAAAAAAGGGGAAAAAAAAGTAACCCATCCATCAAAATTCAGATTATATGTTCCATGAAATACAAGCTGTACTTATTCTTTTCTACCCTTTCTATACTGGAAATCCTCTCATCTCTACTGAAATTCCCTATTTTAGTCTCCTCCTCACATTTAAAATCTTATCATAAATGTGTTTTTCTCCCTCACCTAAATATTTTTATCGAGTCTCATGTATTCACACTGGCCTCAAACTCTATGTACAGGATGACCCTGAATTCTTTTGTTTTTTTTTCCCCACCCCCAGAGCTGAGGCCAGGCCTTACGCTTGCTAGGCAAGCACTATACCACTGAGCTAAATCCCCAACCCCGACCCTGAATTCTTTATTCTCCTCTTCTACCTCCTAAATACCACCAATACACATTTTATGTGCTACTGCTAGGCAAGTATTTTATGAACTAAAATATATCCCTAGCCTCTACACCTAAGTATTTTTAAGGGAAAGGATTCATCTTGTCAAAGTAATCCTCATAAATAAGCCTAAGTACTTTAGTCTATGGTAGGTATTTCATAAGGGAAAAAGAAAAAATACATTTCCAAATTAGTGCTATACTCCTTAATAATACAGAAAACTGTGGCAAAGTGTGTGTGTGAGAGACAGTGAGAGAGTGAGTGAGTGAGTGAGTGAGAGAGTGAGTGAGTGAGTGAGAGAGAGAGAGAGAGAGAGAGAGAGAGAGAGAGAGATATCAAGCCAAGATTTTAGACCTACAGGTTTTTTTTTGTTTGTTTTTCGAGACAGGGTTCAGGGTTTCTCTGTAGCTCTGGCTGTCCTGGAACTCAGAGTTCCTGGAACCTGCCTCTCTCTATGCTGGGATTAAAGGTATGCGCTACCACCGTCCAGCTAGACCTATAGTTTCTAACTGAAGCAGAAAATGAGCCTGTGCAGGCACGTGAGGGGTGTGTGTGTATAAAATAGGCATTTTTTTGCAAGACCAAACCTGAAACTGTAGACCAAACTGTCTATGCTAATAACCTGTCACAAATTGTCTTAATAGTCTCTAGTTGTCTGAAGTATATTTCTATACTAGTAGTTTCTCCATAAAAGACATTAGCTTCAGGTGATTAAAAGATCAAAACTGGGGCTGGAGAGATGGCTCAACAGTTAAAAAAGCACTGACTGTTTTCCAGAGGGCCCAGGTTCAAATCTCAGCAGTCACATGGTAGCTCACAACTGTCTGTAACTCCAAATCTGACACCCTCACAGACATATATGCAAGCAAAACACCAATGTACATAAAGTTTAAAAATAGATCATAACTGTTACTCTAAACTAGCTGACACGCAGCTCTTAGAAGCCATCTGTAGTGTTATTACTTTAACACTGAATTTGCAAGGTAATTTATAACACATTAAAATATTTAATCATTGGGCTATTAAGAAAACTTAGAAGGTAAAGACACTTGCTGCCAAACCTATAGACCTGAGCCTAATCTCTGGGACCTACTCCCACTAGGCTTACCTTACATAATTTTTTTTAATTTACTGATTTTATCTGATGGATAACTTTCAAGCTGTCTCACTTATCCCAACCACTAAGTATAAATTCTAATTCATTTATCTTGCCACTAAGTATGCTAGGTAAAATTTATCATCATCTGAATTGTTTTGTGGCACTGATGTTTGAACACTGACCTTAAACACCTATGAGGTAACTGTTCCTTCACCGAGTTATATATACCCAGTCCTCCTCTTTTTAACTTTAAAAAAAAAAAAAAAAAAAAAAAAATTATGGGAGCCGGGTGTGGGGTGCATGCCCTTCATCCCTTCACTCCAGGCAGAAACAGGTGGATCTAAGTCTGAGGCCAACCTGGTCTACAAAGCAAGTTCTAAGACAGCCAAAGCTACAGAGAGAAACCCTGAAAAGAAAAAACGAAAAAAGAAGGCACAAAACTATGCCAAGTACTTAGAAATTTCTCTATAGATATAAGCACATAAAAAGATGCTAAATTAATCATCAGAAAAGTATAAATTACATACAAGATACCACCCATCCCTCATACACAATGGGATGGCTACTATTATACAGAAACTATGAGGTGACCAATCCAAATCCTTGTGTACACTCTTGGTAGTACAATGTAAAACTGCTTTTGAAAACAGTATGGTATTTCTCAAAACACAACAAAAATCAAGAATTGGAAGCAGGGTCTTGAAAAGATAGTTCTACAGCAATGCTCAGGGTAATATCACTTATAATAACTAGTATAGAAGCAATCCAAATGTCCATCACAGACACAGAAGAATGGAGAAATGTGACAAACACACACCCAGCTTTAAATGGAAGTGAAGCCTTTACCTTCCTAGTATATTTATGGTCCTGATTTCAGTCCCCATAACAGAGAAGAGCAAAGAGAGAAAAAAAATTGATCTGATTCTACCATAGTTAAAACAAGGCGACTCCTCAGGATTTAATGCTTAAAAGATTTGAGCTGGGCCAGGAATCGTGATATAGGCAGAGGCAAGTGAATTTATGTTAGCTTAGTGTACACTGTAAGATTTTGTCTCAAAAACAAAACTCCAGAAGAGGCATTATCATTACTTTATCATGACATAAACAAAAAGGACCTACACTTCACCTGAAATAGTTGACACTGCTCTACAGTAGCACACAAAGATAAAAATTTGTGGTACTAGGGAATGGAGGGCCTTACCATGCATGTTAAGCAAGAACTCTACCACTGAGTTCTATATCCAACCAAGTATTTTTCTGTCTTTTTCAAATAGAATTTTGTATATCCCAAGGCAGTCTTGAACTCTAATAAAACTCCTGATCTTGCCTCTCCTGCCAAGTGCTGAGATTATAGGCATACATCAATCAAATTGGGTTTTCTTTTTTTTTTTTTCTGGTTTTTTTCAAGATAGGGTTTCTCTGTATGGCCTTGGTTGTCTGAGATCGCTCTCTGTAGACCAGGTTAGCCTCGGAACTCAGATCTGCCTGCATCTGCCTCTGCCTCCGGGTGCTGGGATTAAAGGTGTGCACAACCACCACTCAGCCCAAATTGGGTTTTCAATAGTCTTTTTTTTTTTTTTGAGATAGAGTCTCTCTATATAGCCCTTTCTGTTCTGGAACTTACCATGTAGACTGTGCTTGGAGAGTGTTAAGATTAAAGGAGTGATCCACAATGTGCTAATGATCATTTCTTAAGCAAAGTTCATAACACAATACATATGCATGAATAGCTAAGAGAATGCCAAAACTAGACTTTATGCTTTAATGTAGTCATTTTGTATCTTTTTTTTTTCTCCTGAAGGTTTCTCTGTTCAACACTCTGGCTGCCCTGAAACTCCCTCTGTAGACCAGATTGGTCTTAAATCATTCTGTATCTTTTAATTGCACTAACATTTACATTTTTTAAAAAAATCAGTAGTACTTCTGAGACTGCAAGTAATGTTAAACCTAAAATGTATCACTCCTAGTAAAATGACATAACACTCTTAATACATATAAATTAAATTGTTAAATGCCCCCCCCCTTTTGTTTTTGTTTTTGGCTTTTCGAGACAGGGTTTCCTCTGTGTAGCTTTGCACCTTTTCCTGGAACTCACTTGGTAGTCCAGGCTGGCCTCGAACTCAGAGATCCGCCTGCCTCTGCCTCCCGAGTGCTGGGATTAAAGGCGCGCGCCACCACCGGCCACCACCGCGCGGCTCCTTTTGGTTTTTGAGACAGGGTTTATCCATGTTGTTTTGCTGCCTCTCTTGGATCTCACTCTGTAGATCCAGTTGGCCTCAAACTCAGAGATCTGTCTGGCTCTGCCTCCTGAGTGCTGGGATTAAAAGTGTAGGCCATCGACACTCGGCTAAAGGGCCTATTTTTGAAGCTAGAGAAATGCACAGAACTTTAAGTTAGGCTTTAATTTTAAGCCTAACTTAAAATTAATTACTTAACACTGAAAGGACCAGAACACTAACACTATATATAATAAAGTATTCCTGATAGTCTAGTTAAGCTCAAATGATTGAAAGATAAACTCCCTTTAAAAGTTTAAAAAAATAGGGCTGGAGAGATGGCTCAGCGGCTAAGAGCACTGGCTGCTCTTCCAGAGGTCCTGAGTTCAATTCCCAGCAACCACATGGTAGCTCACAACCATCCATAATGAGATCTGGTGCTCTCTTCTGGCCTGCAGGGATACATGTTATATATATACACAGTAAATAAATAAATCTGTTTAAAAAAAAAAAAAGTTTAAAAAAATAAAAAAGACTGAAGAGGTGGCTCAGTGGTCAACACTTGCTGCTCTTCCAAAGGGCTGTCCAAAGGGCTGTAGCTTGTTACCAGCACTCACACAGGACAGTTCACAGCCATTTGCAACTCCATACTTGCAAAATACGGATTCAAAACAGATTCAAACAGAAAAAAAATCAGTAGGCCAGTAAACTACTACTGAACCAAGCAATATTTAGTAAGAAGACATCAAAGAACTTGCCCTCCTGGAACCTAAATGAACTATTATCTGCTCAGTTCTTTTCTGTTTAGGGGGAAACATCTGTTTGATCAATTTTATTAAAGCTTCAATTGCAAAATTCAAGCTGATGAACTTTACTAAATTCAATATAACTGCAACCATGCAGAATGGCATTTAGTTTACCTAAATCAATTCTACATTTAAAAAAAAAGAGGCCAGTGATGGTGGCCCATGCCTTTAATCCCAGCACTCAGCACTAGGGAGGCAAAGGGAGGAGGATCTAGAGTTTGAGTCCAGCCTGGTCTACAGAGTGAGTTCCAGGAACCTTGTCTCACAAAAACAAAATGGGGGTGGGGGGGACACTACAAAGCTGGGAGTAGTGGCACATGCCTTAAATCCTAGCTCAAAAAGTAGAGGCAGGGGGATCTCTAAGGTCAGCCTGGTCAAAAAGTGAGTTCCGGGATAGCCAGTGAATCTGAACAGATAGCTGGCTCAGCACTCAGCCCTTAAAGAGTTCACATGCCTTTAAATCCCAGCATGTGGCAGAGGCTCTGTGAGGCTAGCCTGGTCAACATAGTGACTGAAGATACAGCTCAATGGTAGTATGTCACCTAGCATGTACAAGATCTGGGTTTGAACTCAAGCACCACTACAAAAAAAAGTTTTTTGGTTGTTTTTTTTTTTTGGCAAGGCTAATCTGGGCAATATGAAATCCCTGGACCTAATAGATAAACACAACACACATAAATCTACCAACTAACCACCTAAGGGGAACATCATCTCACTGCTTTTTGGAAGTTGCAGGAAACACTGTCTTCTTAGGCTCACATAATTATCACAAACTACAAGACACTGATTTTCTATAACAGACCCTGGAGAGTAGATGACACAGAAAATGATACCAAAACTACCCAACTACCTTGGCAGAATTTAACATATATAATTAAACACACTGTAAGAGACTTAATAAGCATTTCTCTTTTGCTCTACTTTCAGCTTCTAAACTTTTATTTCCAAAGAGATCTGGAGAGCAAGTCAAAATAATCTTTACCTGTCAAGATTCCTACTTTTAAAACTACAAATTGCTAGGCATGGTGGTATACACCTTTAAATAAAAACTAAAAACACACACACACACACACACACACACACACACAAAACTAGTCAATCCCAAAGCCCTCCCCATACCCATGCCTCTTAAGTGTTTTGAGATAGGATCTCTCCCTGTAGTCCTCTGTCCTGGAATTCAGAAACTGACCTGAGATTAAAGGTGTGCCATCACACCCAGCTTCCTATTCTTTTTTTTTTTTTTAAACAAAGGGGAAACAAATATAAAAAATGTACATGTTTATAAAGTACATGTCTTTCATTTTGCAGATCAAGGAAGGCAAACTAGTAGGAGAAATCTCACCAATGCATTAACCTGGATGAAGAGCTTCAGGAAAGGAAGACACTGAGAGGGAAAAAACAGTCTTTTCTAGGATAAGCGCCCTAATCCCCAGCAGACAGCCCTAAATGAAAACTTAAGCAACATTAGATGAACTCAGCAAGCTGTATTCTTACATACATGTGTGCATGTCTACACATGTAAAAAACACTAAAAGAGGTAGCCAATTTGGGGAGAAGGACACAGGATAAGTCTGAAAAAGAACAGAGGAATGATGGGAAAATGATGTATTCACATATGAAATTTTAAGTTTTTTTTTCAATTTAAAAGGGGTACTGGAGAGATAGTTTAAGAGTTAAGAACACTTGTCCTTTCACAGGACCTCAGTTCGATTCCCAGCACCCACATGGCAGCTCACAACTGTCTCTAACCCCAGTTCTACAGGATCCAACACCCTCAACAGACATGCAGGCAGGCAAAACAATGCACATAAAAGTTTTTTGTTTTTTTAAAAAGGGGCTAGCTGGAGAGATGGCTCAGCAACTAGGAGCACCTCTTCCTCTTACAGAAGACCCAAGTTCAATTCTAAGAGGATCTGACACCCTAGGCTCTAGGCATTAGTGTGTTGCACAGACACAATAGCAGGTTAAATATTCAAATACATAAAATTCATCGTCCAAAGAAAGAAGCCATACACAGCTTTGTTATTCTCTAAGGCAATGGTTCATACTAAGAAAAATGTGGTAATTCCTTCACCCCTACAAACTGATAGGCTCCCTCATTCCTACAGATTCCTACCTAAATAAAGCAGCATTTAATAAAAAAAATTAGCATACACCTTTAATCCTAGTGCTCAGAAGGTAGAGGCGGGCGTTGAGTTCAAGGCCAGCCTACTCTACATAACTAGTTCCAGGACAGCCAGGGCTACGTAGAATTTCTCCCTTTTTTTTGGGGGGGGGGGGACCTTAGCTGTCTTGCAACTCTGTAGACCAGGCTGGCCTCAAACTCAGAGGTCTACCTACCTCTGCCTCCCAAGTGCTGGGATTAAAGGCATGCATCACCACCACCTGGCTATTCTTTTTCGCCTGAATATTTTCTTTTTAATTATATAAAATGCATGAGGCAGGGCGTGAAAATGTGCACGTGAGTAGAGTACTTGCAGAGGCCAGAAGAGGTCATCAGATCCCCTGAAGCTGGAGGATAGATTGCACTGTTTCTTGATTTATGCAAAGGACTTACAATTATAGTGAATGGTTGTAATATAGTAGTTGAAAGGAATTTGGAGAGGAATGCCATGATTTAATTTATAAATAAAATTTTGGTGGTACTAGGAGTTGGACCAGTCTTTCATAGACGCTAAGTATGTTGGTTAATATTTCTTATTCAATTTGACAAACCTAGAAGCACCTGGGAGAAATTCTCAACTGAAGAATTGCCTCCATTAAATTGGCCTGTGGACACATCAGTGGGGCATTTTCTTGACTGCCAATTAATATAGGAGGGCCCTGTATAATGTGAGTGGTACCATCCTTAGGCAGGTGGTCCTGGGGTATGTAAGAAAGCTAACTAAGCAAGCAACAGGGAGCAAGCCAGTTAGCAGCACTGCTCTCTGCTTCAGTTCCTGCTTCTAGGTTCCTGCCCCTGGCTTCTCTGTTGTTTGGTAACTGTAGATCAAATAAACACCCCCCTTTTTTGCCCAAGTTGATTTAAAAGGTCAGTGTTTTATCACAACACAGAAGCCAGACTAACATCAGGAAGCAATCCACTAGCAAGTTACATCTGCAGCCTGTGAATTTATGTTAAGATTATTCCACCTCTTTTGTGAAGAATGGTTAGGGACTTATGAATGGAAGTCCAGAGATTTAGGCCAAAAGAAGAAAAGATAGAAGGAAGCAAATTTGCTGGGTGGTGGCGGTAATCCCTTTAATTACCTTTAATCCCAGCACTGGGAAGGCAAGAGAAGCAAGTGGATCTGTTGAGTTCAAGGCCAGCCTGGTCTACAGATTGAGTTTCAGGAAACCCTGTCTACCCTCAGCCCCCCAAAAATTTTAATTTATTTTGAAGGTGGAGGGATCTGCCATGGCACAAATGTGGAGGTCAAAGGACAACTTGCAGGAGTCAGTTCTCTTTCCACCATTTGAGAAGCAGGGATCAAATTCAGGTCATAAGGCTTGAAAACAGGTGTCTTTGCCCATCTCCTAGGCCCAAGAGTTTGTTTTGTTTTCCTGTTTTTTTTTTTTCAAGACAGAAGTTTATGTAGTTCTGACTGTCCTGGAACTTAGCTCTGTAGACCAGGCTGTTCTCAAACTCAGATTTGCCTGCCTCTGCCTCCAGGTGCTGGGATTTAATTGGTAGAGGGGTAGGTCATACTTGGCGGCATAAACCTGCAATCCCAGCAGCACCTGGGACATAGGGGATCAAAACTTAAGGCCCTTGTCTACAAAATTCATTTTATGTTGGGAAACTATATTCCTCTAAAACTACATTGTTTCCAAAGACCTTGAATCAAGAAATTCATACTAATTATTTCTTCAGTCATTCATAATACAGAACCTCAAATATACTAGTATATGTATACATACAAAGACAAAATTAGCCCATCAAAATCTTTGAAAAAGAAATGTTACCTTTAGTGTGATATACAATAGCAGCCCTCAGGTCAAAAGAACCCCAGCTATCATTCCTTTCTAGGCCTCTCTGGTATCTCTGTTCTTTGGCGGAGCCTAACAAAGTGTTCGTGGGAGAGGCCAGAGGATTTTGATTTTCTATTTCGTAGTCCTTTGAGAGAAACACTAAAGCACCTTGACTACTGGTGTCTGCTTTTTGCAGGTCACCTATATGACTGGGTTCCAAGGATAAGGCTCCACTCTCAGTAGTCCCGGGTTTTAGAATGTTACCCAGAACTTGAGGACTAGTCCGTTTTTCCAGCTCATAAGCCTTGGGAAACACAGGATGCTCAGTTCCTGAGGGAATTATTTCAGCACCCTGTGAAACCAAAGTGGCAGGATATTCTCCTTGAAATGTCACTTCCATCACTTTATGATCTGATGACTTTCCAATAACAGTCTCTGGGCCAGCACTGGGCTCATTTATAAATGATAAACCCCATTGATTCTGGAAGATATCCCCCAGGTTTTGCTGATCTGTCTGAGAGGGCAGATCTACTTGTGCAGTGCTTAACAGCACCGTTTGCATATTTGAAGGGTAGATAAAAAGGCTAGACTTAATTTGTTCAACAGCTGCTGAAGTCAGACTCATGTCCTGAAGAACTGAATCAGTCCCAGTAGAGATGGGTGTTAAAGTATTAGCAGCAGTAGTTAGCAGTGGCTGACCCCCTGATGGATACATATTTCCATCAGTTCCTGCTAAAACAGGCCCATTAGAAAAGTTGGCAGAAGTAACAGATTTCAGAGCTGACATGGGGACCTGGGATAATCGGCTTGAAGGTTGGGTCTGAGTTTCCCCAGTAGATAATGAAGAGGATGAAGATGACGATGGTGACACCGAAGAGTTCTGTACAGTTTTGTTGAGGTTTTCCTTAACTTTGCTTGCATAACTTATTTTAGGAACTATTTTAGCACTGCTATTGTCCACTGGAAAAACTGGGGGTGGTTTAAACAAGGTCCACGAGTCCTCTTTGGAGGCAGCAGCTGAGGCATGCTTTCCTTTAGGCCGATCATCAAACTTTTTGCTGTTCAAACCAGGTTTAATATCTGAGCTTTTACGAAGTATGTCACCCACAGCAGGTTTTCCACGACTTGTTCCTCCAGGTCCAGTTTCATACTTCCAAATAGGCTTCGAACTATCTGCTCGAGTTCCCTTTTGTTCACTGTAGTCAGGCTTTAAACTTTCAAGTCCCTGTTTTAATGCTGGGACACTAGTCTCCTGCATTATTTTGTCCTGCACTAAATTAAGGTTTTCACAACCCTTGGCACTATTGCGCCTAGCTTTCCTTTTTTTAGGAGTGGTATATCCACTCTCAGATCCGCTGCCATCATTATCTGCTCCTTTGCCCATATAACCATTAGTGATATAACCTGAATTATTTGTTATAACGCCATTTGGAATTGCTACAGTGTCGGTCTTATCTATAGCCTGGTTCTCTCCAGATTTATTTTCATAAGACTTCCCATTCTTTTTGTCCATACTGTTTTTCTGAATAAAATTCTTGGTTTTAATTCCTGCTTTTCCAAAGGTGCTGGTCTTTACAGTCTGCTTCAGGCTAGTGTCTACAACTTGCTGGTTGCCATTGAGGACCCTAGAAATAGGGTTAGTAGCTTCATCAGAACTGAGGCTCTTTAAAGATATCTCTCTCTCTCCGGCATTACCATTTACTTCACCATAGCCTACAGAAGGAAAACAAAAACAAAAACAAAAAAAAATTTAAATCACGTAGTACTGAAGACTGGAAAACTGTTTATTGAAGGCCAGATACTATTCTGTAAGGTTTGTTACTTCCCATTTCTATGAAAAGAATCTTGTCAGCTCCATTTCACAGATTATGACATTTCACTGCTAGGCAGAGGCAGAATTAGGACACAATTCACATCAGGTCCATCTACTGGACCAGTAGCCAGAATTAACTAGAAAGAACAGGACCTCTCAAGCAGCATACCATAATACTCCTCTAGATTATCTAAACAAAATAAACCTACACATTATGGCCATGAGGCTGTTATAAAAATTTCCTTACAGCCGGGCGGTGGTGGCGCACGCCTTTAATCCCAGCACTCGGGAGGCAGAGGCAGGCGGATCTCTGTGAGTTCGAGGCCAGCCTGGGCTACCAAGTGAGTTCCAGGACAGGCGCAAAGCTACACAGAGAAACCCTGTCTCGAAAAACCAAAAAAAAAAAAAAAAAAAAAATTTCCTTACAATTAATTAAATGCAATACAATTCCAGCACACTGAAAACAGAGGAAAAATGTTTGCCATGTTTGAAGTCACCCTGGTAGAACCTTGTTTCAAAACAAACACAATTAGGTAGGACCAGTGCTACCCTCTGGGCTTTTGTTCAGATATAGTAAACTGTAAAAGGGAAAAAGTTAAGGCTGTGACCTTTGCCTAGCATGTATGACCACTGAATTCAATCTTTAAAAGGGGCGGGGGAGGGGAGGAGTGAAGACCGTAAGTAGGTGGCTAGTTGCCAACACACCTAACAAAGCTAGAAGCCCTGTGGACCTTGATATCAGCTCACATCACAACACTTAAACAAAAATATGTACCACTGTTTCTAACCCCTAAGAATTGTTTTCTTATACCTGGGTTAGAAAGACCTAGAGAGATAAAGCAATACCCAGGTCACAAAGTGGCAGAACTAGAAATCTAAACTTTGGTCTGTCTAGAGTTCTCAGCTTTCTATCCTCACAGTAAACTTGCTTGCTCACAAAACTTCAAAGGAATCTAATTTTTTTAAAGCTGTCAAGTATGTGAATGTAAAGACTTCACTGTTTACAGCTAACACGTTTAAAGATTACAAATGATCTACTGGGTCACAACTCCTACTTGCTAGTAAAACGGTGATTAGCCATCATTACTTTATGACCTCTGAAGTCCTTTGGGAAATCTTCTCAATTCCAATGGTAATCTTATTAAGTACAGAAAATACTTGTTTGGTTTTGTTTTTTTAAACAAAGCATTTCTCTGTAGCCCTGGCCATCCTACAACTCACTCTGTAGACAAGGCTGGCTCAAACTCAAGAGATCCCCCCTGCTTCTGCCTCCCAAGTGCTGGGATTAAAGACATGTGCCACTACCACCTTGTATCAGAAAATACATTTTATAGAAGTTCTTAACTTCCTGACTTTGAAGTCCAAAGCTTAACCCTTAGTCCTTAGGAAAAAAAATAAATTCTTACTTTCCAGTGTTAAAAGTACTATTTTTCATTTTTTAAAAACCTGTGACACGCCGGGCGGTGGTGGCGCACGCCTTTAATCCCAGCACTCGGGAGGCAGAGCCAGGCGGATCTCTGTGAGTTCGAGGCCAGCCTGGGCTACCAAGTGAGTCCCAGGAAAGGCGCAAAGCTACACAAGAGAAACCCTGTCTCAAAAAACCAAAAAAAAAAAAAAAAAAAAAAAAAAAAAAAAAAAAAAAAACCTGTGACAGATTTCCTGTGCTGCCGAGAGCTGAGCATTCCTAGCAGGTGCTCGACCACTGAGCTCTGTCTCCAGTTCCAAATACAAGCTTTCATGGAGAGGTAATGGCCATACCTCCAATCCCAGCACCGAGAAGGCAGAAGCAGGGCAATCTGTGAGTCTGAAGCCAGACTATTCTATATAAATGAATTCCAGGCCAATCGGAACTACATATTAAGACTCTGTCTCAAATTATTTTTTCCCCTCATAGAAGCAGTCTAACTATGAAATGAGACAATCCATTATGTGGTATTTTTCCTATAAAATTTTCTTTAAAAAAAATGCAGAAAGCTGCTGGGCAGTGATGATGCACACTTTTAATCCCAGCACTCAAGAGGCAGAGGCAGTGGCAGGCCAGAGTTGCAGAGAAACCCTGTCTTAAAAAACAAAAAGCAGAAAGTTGAGCCAGGCATAATGGTGCATCCCTGCAATCCTGTCCAGCTCAGGTAGAAATGGTGGCCCACACTAACTCCAGCTACAGGAGTGTGAGACACCAGAACTACAACTTATACTGTAAGGGCTGAGTCTGTAGCTGAGTGGTAGACAACTCCTGCCTAGCACACTGAGGTTCAATCCTCAGTTTACAAAACAATACAGCCCACTATACTTGTTTTAATGACAAAAGTTTTGTTTTTTTTCTTTTTACATTTAAGTTCATAATACTTTTCCCCTGTGGCCTTGGTATGCAGAAAGTATGAAAGGCATCTTTTAAAGCTTAAATATTTAAGAACAATGTGAAGAAGACTGTAGTTATTACAGAAAGAAATTACAGAATTCCTAGCACTTTTATTATTTAGGGCTGCCATACTAACTCCACTTCAAATGGACTCAGCCAAACATTGAGTATTGATAAACACAGCTTTTGGATCTGCCACTGCCATCACTCAATACATATGGTCTTCTCTTTTCCTCTTCTGGATTCAGAAAACCAGTTACTGAAAGGTTTGGGAGTAACAGGTCATAAAAAACCACAAGCATGTCCCAAATATGTTCTACTTTTCTTAGTTAGCACTGTACACAATGAAGCAGCAGCACTGTGTGGCCAAACCACACATGAAAAACCAATCACCCCAAACTGTTAATATTCTCTCAAAATTTCCTAAACGAAATTTCCCTCCTTATTCTTCATCCCATATTTTGAGGGGTGCCCCTTCCAAAGGTTCAGGGTCTGCATCTCTATGGAGTGATGAGTCCTGTGGGGAATACATAAACTTCATAAAACATAAATTTTAAATCTTAAAGAGTACCATTATTTGACAACCTTAATATTTTCTCACCTTCTGAAAAACATAAAATTAATGCAGTGTTACGTAATTCCTAAGTTTCTAGGCTGTTCTACTAGATTCTTACAATTAAACACTTCTTCTGCACAGTCACGTCAGTCCCTACCACCTTACAAAAGAAAATCTGATACCGAGCTTGTCTCCAACCTTACATTGTCCACGGCAAGTTTTTCAGCAGAAACGGCTTGTATTAAATGCCAAGCTGAGTTTAGCATTTCTCTTAAGTTTTCCCTTCCATTTCTCTTCAGTTTATAAACACTTTTAATCTGCGACTATCGAGACTTCGATGCTTAGTTCTTGAGTATTTCCTCAAGACATTTTTATGTTTAACATGTTAAATAAAATTCAGCTTGGGGATCGACATCAGTTTTTAAATTCGCCAAACCTCTTTCACTGGAATACCCCCCGAAAAGTCTTGTCCCCTGGCATGGCCACAACCTCACGGACAAGCCACTTCAGTTCCGTTAAAGAGGGGACCCAAACTGCCCTCGTCCCTCCACGCCAGTATCTGATCAATCCCTCCTCCCTGCACTCGCTACCCCTGCCCACAAGTTTCCGTGTTGTGTGGAAAACGGATGGAAGGAGGGTTAAGAGGTTGTTTTTTCCCCCTTTTTTTTTGGGGGGGGGGTAGGAAAGGGCCTGCTAGAAAGAAAAGGGCCTAAGTGAAAGCCTCCGAGGCGGAGTCGGGAGCGAACCTGGCAGGAGATGAGATTCCTGTGGCAGAGAAACTCGTGACCCGGGAGCCGGGTTCCCGCTGGGTCCCCCACCCGGCCTCCGGCACCGCCTCTACCCGAAACGAATCCCCTCGCCCCTCCGAGGCCCGCGGGGAAGGCCGCGGCCGCCGCCCGGGCCTCCTGCCCCCCCCCCTCCAAGCTCCTCTCCGAGGCCGGCTCCCCGCCCCGGCCGCCCGCCCGCCCGCCCGCGCCTCCCGCCGCACCCGGGAGCGGGAAACGCGGCCGCCGGCGCGCGGGTCCACGGTGCAGGCCGCTCCCCTCGTGGCCGCCTCCCTCCCCCACCCCAACCGCCCCCGCCCCTCACCCCAAGGACCCGCCCGGGGCCGCGCGGCCGCCACCGGGTTACACAACCCGGCGCGGGGCGGGGGGGAGGGGCGCCGGCCGCCCGCAGTGGGGAGGGCGTGGGGGGGGGGACGACGGGACACCCGGCCGCGGCCGCCGGGGGTCCCGGGGGCCGCCGGGGATCCGGGCCTGCCGTGTGGCCCTTCGGCACCCTTCCTCCCCCCCCTCCTCCCGCGCGGCGTCCGCTCCGCTCCTCCGCCGCCGGCCGGAGTCGGTGACAGGAATCGGCTTCCAACATGGCGGACAGGAAGCGGCCCCGCGAGGAGGAGAGAACATTCCAGCCTCGCCGGCTCCGGAGGAGAGCGGGGCCAGGGGCGCCGGCCTCCGGAGAAGCCTCGCGGGCCGACAGCGGGGCCCCGCCGCCGGCCGCCCCCCACCCCGAGTCGGGGGCGTGGAGGGGTGGTGGGCACGACCCTCCGAGGGACGAAGGACGGGGTCCCGGCCGGCCGGCCGCCCTCCCCCGCCCCCAGGGCGGCCAACCACCCCAAGGCCACAGGTGGGCTCGGGGCGGCGGGGGAGGAGGGCGGCCGCTTCCTCGGCGCAGCCCGGCGCCCGCTCCCCGCCCGCCCGCCCGCCGGAGGGTCTCGCGACACCGCCCGGGCCGGGATCCACTAGGCCCGCCTGAATTGCACGCACCTCGGGGGGATTTTTTTTTATTTAAGGGCGGCCCCGAGTTGCATCCCTTCCTAGCCTCCCCCCCCACCGCGCATTCAGGCCAACTCCAGGGCCGCAGGAGAGGGGGGAAATTAATAATAATAATGTCGGGAGTCCCGAGGCCGGGCGTCCAGGTCTGCCTCCAGCCGGGGCGGGGGCCGGGGAAGGTCACGCAGGCCTGCCCGGGCCTCTCCCATGCTGAAGGGGGGAAGGAGAGGGCGCTGCAATCCCCCCCCTCCCCGCCGCCGCCACCTCGCGGCCCGCGCCCGGGAAGAATGGAAGGGGGCATCCCCGGCCCCGCGGGACGCACACCCCGAGCGGGTCCGCGCTTTTCACATCTAGCCCCACCCCCATCCCCTCGTCCGCGCCCCCCCCCCCTTTCCACTCCACCATCCCGGTCCCCTTCCCCCCACCGCCCGCCCTCCCAGACCTGTTTTCTTCTTCGGCGTTTCCTGGTGCTGCTGGAGGGTGTGTTTCTGCTCATGTTTCAGCGGCTTGGGCTGGGCCTTGGGGCTGCCCTCGGCTCCATGCTGCAGGTATTGGTGAGGCTGCTGGTGATGGTGGTGGTGGTGGTGGTTGTGGCTGTGGTTGTAGAAGTAATAATGGTGGTGGTGGTGCGGCTGCTGCTGCTGGGGGTGATGGTGCGGATGGTGGTGGCTGTGATGGTGCTGAGGCTGTGGCTGGCCGGGCTTCTCCTCCATTGAAAGCGGCTGGGACTCCCTGGCTGAGGCTGCGGGCTGCTGCACCGTCGGGATCTGAGGCTGCCTCTCCGCGCTCGCTCAGTATATCTGAGCGCGTCTCGCCAGCGCACTGGTTAAGCGAGCGGATCTGCAAGATTGGCAGCCGCGCTCCAGCAATCAGGGGCCACGCTGCGCGTCAAGCCCCGCCCCTAGCCCAAATCCTCTTCCCTTCCCCTTCGCCACCGCCGCCTGGCCAACGCCACTTACCCTATGCAACCTCACAGGGCCGGGCCTTCAACGTCAGCATTATGGCTCTCTCTTCTATCGCTTTCTCTCCTTCACCACGCAGTTAGCGAACAGCACTTTCTACACTCCTCACAGGCAAGCAAGCTGATTTCGAGTGTAGCAGATTCCACTGGCGATTACTGGCGCTAGGAGCCATCTGTTGGTTTTGCACCTCCTAGAATCTGTTGGGGTGTGTGTGTGTGTGTGGTTTTTTTAAAAAATCCTTTTCCGGGTAGCCAGAGCAGAGGGGGAAGCTCAATTTCCTTAACCCTTAGGCCACGAAAGGGGCAATACAAAAGAGGAAATAAATTCATTTTTAAGAACACAAAACCTTCACAACTCAGATAGATCGTTTTGTATTCTGGATTCATTTTGCTTTGTATTCATATGCTAATCTCTTCCTTTCCACGGAGGGATTATAGGGTTCCACAATGGGGTATCTGTGTAATTTTCTAAAAGGGCACAAAGGGCTTAAATCATTGTTTCTTTGTAGTTGAAGGCAAAAGAGAGAGGGAGGGGTGAAAAATCTATGCTGAAGTTTTTTTGTTTTGTTTTAATTAAACACTACAGGTGAGGTCAACTATGGAACCAAAATGGGTTTTAGAATAAGAATTTCAAGAGTGAAGGAAGGAAGGAAGGGCACCTTTAAAAGTTCTTACGGTTTTGTTTTTTACATTTTTTTTGTTTTGCATTTACAGAAAACATTGAAATTTAAAGCTGTATTTGCATTGTATGCCATTAATTCAACTTGTCATGGTAGGAAGAGGGTTGTAAAGAGGATAGACACAGGGTACCCTCAAAATATATTTTTGTGGATTTTGGTAAGGGTGTTGTTTATTTGTTTTTGAAGCAGAGTCTAACTCTGTAACCCTGATTGACTTGGAACTCCCTATGTAGACAATGTAGACTAGGCTGGCCTCCAACTAAAAGATACCCCCCTGCCTCTGCTGGGATTAAAGTCCTACAGCACCACACCCAGCCAATGTGCTTTTTCTTTTTTTTTTTTTTTTTTTTTTTTTGAGACAGGGTTTCTATGTGTAGCTTTGTGCCTTTCCTGGGACTCACTTGGTAGTCCAGGCTGGCCTCGAACTCACAGAGATCCGCCTGGCTCTGCCTCCCGAGTGCTGGGATTAAAGGCGTGCGCCACCACCGCCCGGCAATGTGCTATTTCTTTTTTTTTTCTTTTTTTTTTTTTTTGGTTTTTTCGAGACAGGGTTTCTCTGTGTGGCTTTGCGCCTTTCCTGGAACTCACTTGGTAGCCCAGGCTGGCTTCGAACTCACAGAGATCCACCTGGCTCTGCCTCCCGAGTGCTGGGATTAAAGGCGTGCGCCACCACCGCCCGGCGTGCTATTTCTTAAAACTACATTACATTACATGTACACTTGCTTTATAAGTTGTTAAATGTGATGAGGGAAAGTTTATATGTAAAATTTACCATCTTGTGGGGCAGTGGTGGAGAACACCTTTAATCCCAGCACTTGGGAGGCAGAGCCAGGTGGATCTCTGTGAGTTCCGGGCCAGCCTAGTATACAGAGTGAGATCCAGGACAGGCACCAAAACTACACAGAGAAACCCTGTCTCGAAAAACAAAAACAAAACAAAACAAAAATTTACCATCTTAACTTTTTTTTGTTGGTTCGTTTTTGTTTTATTTTGTTTTGTTACTGAAACTCCATACCTATAAATCTCTTGAGGCTGGGGAGATGGCTCAGCTGGGAAGAGCATAGTCTGCTCTTGCAAAGGACCAGAGTTCCATTCTGAGCATTAGAATGGCAGCTGATAATCATCCATAATTCCAGGTCCTGAGGGTCCAACCTCTCTTCCAACCTCCAAAGGCACCAGGCACACACATGGTGCACACACATACATTCAGGCAACACACACACATAAAATAG
Organism: Peromyscus maniculatus bairdii; assembly: GCF_049852395.1. Taxonomy (NCBI): domain Eukaryota; kingdom Metazoa; phylum Chordata; class Mammalia; order Rodentia; family Cricetidae; genus Peromyscus; species Peromyscus maniculatus. The sequence continues at coordinate 63,556,330 of NC_134859.1, read as the reverse complement.
ATATTTTTTCTTTTGTTTTGGAGACAGGGTTTCTCTGTGTAACCACCCTGGCTGTCCTGGAACTCTGTAGACCAGGCTGGCCTCACTGAAACTCACTTGTCTCTCTGCCTCTGGATCGTGCTGGGATTAAAGGTGTTTGCCACTACCAACCGGCAAAATATATCTTTTTTAAAGAGACAAAAGATTTACATAATAAATCCCCTTCCTTTCCTTCCTTTATTCCCTGTTTTAAGTTGACTGCTCAATGTACCTCATGTCAATAGATTCATACAGTCTTTGTGAGTGGCATATTTCAATTGCCATAACCTATTGTTTTTGTTTTTTGTTTTAAATGATTTATTTACTTTTATTTTATATGCATTGGTGTTCTGCCTGCATGTGTGTCTATGTGAGGATGTCAGATCCCCTGAAACTGGAGTTATAGTTGCCAGCTGCCACTTGAGTGTTGGGAAATGAACCCAGGTTTTTCAGAAGAGCAGCCAGTACTCTGAACCTCCAAGCCATCTCTCTGGCCCTTTAACGTTTTGTTTGTTCAATTAGTTGTATTTTGTGCACTCATGTCATGAGTGCTTTGCCTGTATGTATGTATGTATGTATGTGTGTGTGTGTATGTATGTGCACCATGTGTAGGCCTGGTGCCTGTAAGGTCAAAAGAGTTTGTCAAATCCCCTATATGTGCAGTTAAGAATGGTTGTGAGGGGGCTGGAGAGATGGCTCCCAGTTAAGAGCACTAGCTGCTCTTCTAGAGGACCTGGGTTCGATTCCCAGCACCTATATAGCCACTCACAATTGTCTGTAACTCCAGTTCCAGGGCACCTGATACCCTCATGCAGGCATACATGCAGGCAAAACACCAATGCACATAAAATAAATCTTTTTTTAAAAAAAATAAAGAATGATTATGAATCACCATGTGGATGCTGGGAATTAAATATGGGTCTTCTACAGGACCAACAGGTACTTTTAACCTCTGAATCATCTCTCCAGCCCTAATGTCTTGTTTTGAGAATGTATTTTTATTTGGGGTTTGTTGTTTTTATTTATTTTTTTTTTTTTTTGAGTCAAGGTCTCATATAGCCTAGACTGACCTACAACTCACTTTGTAATTAAGGATGACCTTGAACTCTTGATCCTTCTGCTTCCTAAATGTTGGTATTTCAAGTGTGTGCTACCATACCTGCCCTTACCATAGTGTCTTTAAGACATATTTATATTACACAGGATGTATAAAAATGTCTTTCTCTTTGCCAGGCAGCTGTGGTGCATGCCTTTAATCCCAGCACTCAGAAGGCAGAGCCAGGCGGATCTCTGTGAGTTCAAGGCCAGCCTGGTCTACAGAGTAAGATAGTAAGATCCAAGACAGGCACCAAAACTACACACCTTGTCTCGAAAAAAAAAAAACAAAAAAAAAAAACAAAGAACAGAAAATGCTTTTAACCACTGAGCCATTGCCCTAGCCCACAATTACTCAATTTTGAGAGCTAGGAACCCAGTAGTAATATCATCTTGATTAGTCTCTACTATTCCCACATGCTTAAAATGTAAATAGAATTCAGCATTATGGAGTGTGTGTGTGTGTGTCTGTCTGTCTGTCTGTCTGTTTGACTTAGACATTAAGTTGGAAAATAGACTTCCCATTCTTGATTCTAACTTCTTTTTCTATATTTCCTACATTATACTTCCAGACAAACAGAACACACTCAGTGAATTTCCAGCTTACACTTTAACTTGCCTTAGTTTATGCATTCATGTGCAGTTGTACTGACTTAAACAGGCTAACTCTTAGCTGGGTATAGTGATGAACAACTTTCATCCTAGCATTCAGGGTCAGGTAGAAGGAGGGGACAGTGACCTGGAGGAGATGTAGGAGTGTCAGGAGCACAAGGTCATCCTTAGTTACACATGGAGCTTGGTCTGAGGTTAGCCTGGTCTATATGAGACCCTGTGTAAAATAAATAAATAAATAACACTTTGAACATAGTAATAAAATAGGTATATAAATAAACATAAACTGATAATAAATTATAAGAAAATTTGCTGGGCAGTGGTGGCACATGCCATTAATACCAGCACTCTGTAGACCAGACTAGCCTCGAACTCACAAATTCCACCTGCCTCTGTCTCCAAGTGCTGGGATTAAAGACATGCACCACCACTGCCCCACTCTTGAGTCATTAAAAAAAAATCATTAAATGAATTTCAGTTTGGGATTAGGACAGAATGTCTTCTTCCCTCCCTTCCTTCCTTCCTTTTTTTTTTTTTTTTTTTTTTGAGAAACCTGTTTAATGGTAAAGCTGAGCAAGCTCCACTCCGCCCACAGTAGGAACTGCTTTTATTACAGGGTATAACTGCATATAAAGGAAAGCTGAGAAGTGAAAACAGTAAGATCTGTTTAACTTACCTAAACATTTGCAAATATTTATTGAACAGTTTCTATTTGTTGATTTGGGGGGGATTTTTTTTGTTGTGAGACAAGGTATCATTATTGTAACCATAGATGGCCTGGAACTCACAGAGATCCACCTGCCTCTGCCTCCTGAATGCTATGATTAAAGATGTGTGCCCTTAAGTAAAACATAGCTCTCTGAACAGATGAAGATAGGTTTCTTCTGTATCCCAGAATCTAATCAATATTTATATGTATAATTCAGCTACCATTTGGCTTAAAAGGGCTTATTGGGAAACATTATCACTTATACTATTTTCTACAGAGAAAATATTTTACTGTTTAAAATAACCCTAGACTTTTGTATTATAACCTGTTTTTGTTCAGGCTATCTGTGTATTATTTCTCCTGCAGTTGTACATAAAATGTTTTTACATTTAAAAAAAAAAAACAGGACAAATACTATAGAATTGTATTACATGAAATATATAGAATATACAAATTCATAGAGACAGAAAAATTAGATGTTATCTCAAGACAGAGAAGAAAGGAATATAGATCAATGATTTACTAAGTACAGAATCTCTGTTTTGTGTGATGGAAAAACCTCACAAATGGACAGTAGTATCAGGACATAATATCATGAATGTAATAAATCAATACAATTAATATAATTAATGAATATCATAAATATAATTATTGAATGAATACTGTGAATGTAATCAATGATTATCACAAATGTAATTAATATCATGAGTATAATTAATATCATGAGTGTAATTAAAAAATATCGCCTTTAAAATGAAACCATAATAATATACATTAAAGTCTGTTCTTCATAATGAAGGAAAAAATTAATTAATAAAATTAAAAATAAATAAATAAATAGGTTTAAAAAAAGATACTTGACTTGTACCTGACATTCAGACAGGAAATCCTTTCTTCTTTTACTTTTACTGAGCTCCTACAGCACCCACCACCTCCTGCAGTCCAGAGGAGCTGAAATCCTGGGATGTGTCTCTGAAGAGGACCAAGTGAGATCATAAAGATGACTGCTGCTGAACAAAAATAAATACATACAAGTGTATAGTGACGTATGGGGTTAATTACTATTCCCAGAAACATCTAAAGGAATATTCAGATTATTTGTTGGTGTTGTGTTTATGCTTACATATGAAAGGAGGTTAACATAAAATTGAGCTGGAGCTAGAGAAAGGAATCAGGATTTGTTCACCTGGGTTTTGTGCTTGCCTTATGGGCATCTGTGGAAGTTTGGCCTAAGCAGGGTAACATTAAAAATTCAGTGGAAATGCTTAGCCTGGTGGTCAATGATTATAATCCCAGCACGTGTATTGAGGTAGGAAGGTGGTATTGGGGATATTGAAGCAGGAAGAACATGAGGAGAAGCCAGCCTGGGTCTGAGTGGATGTGAGAAGTCATTCTGCTTGTCTATGTGCACGTGGGAATAAGGAGAGCCAAAGATCCACCTGCACACGTTGGTGTGCCTGGAGTGAAGTGACCTTGAAGAAAGCTTTAATACTCCATGTCTGAGGAAATTAAGACATGGTTATCTATTTCCTAGCCAGACCAGCTAAGCTATTCTAAATGGTCTGACATCATAGACGGTGGGCTCTAAACATCTGTCTTTGTGAGAATGCTGAATTCCTGGGGTGAATTGGCTGCTACAGGGAGCAGCAGGTAAAGTGATACAGATGGTGAAAAGAATACTCCCCTCTCTCATCGCTCTAAAGAAGTTAGAACAAGGCTGTGCTTTCAGGAAGGGAGGCTAAAATCTTTTTAGAATATGGATTAGCCTATAGAAACATGTCTGCCATAAATCAAACAGTGAAGGGGAAGATGAAGAGGAAGCTCACCTACACAACTTAAGTAATACATAGCTCTCTGAACAGATGAAGATAGGTTTCTTCTGTATCCCAGAATCTAATCAATATATGTATATAATTCAGCTATCATTTGGCTTAAAAGGGCTTATTGGGAAATGTTATCATTTATACTATTTTCTACAGAGAAAATATTTTACTGTTTAAAATAACCCTGAACTTTTAAATTATAACCTGTTTTTATGTTAAGAAAAAAAATTAGAGCAAGCTCATAAAAAGTCCAAGATTTTGAACATCCCGGAAAACAGGACAGTGAAGAGGACTTCCCTGATAACAATGAGACAAGGCGGCGGAAGGAGGCCATGATTCATCCCTGAGTTCTCCTGAGAGCAGAATTCCTCAGCTCCCTTTGAAGGCTTGAGGTCCTGAGTCAGTTTGGGACTTTAAGGCAGAAAAATGTGGCTTATTTATGTAAAGATCATGTCATTTGGATCCGTGTCACTCACTGCAGGATCCGAGATGTTAAAATGACTGCATGTTAATTTTCTTGCTTGTCAGCACAGCACCACCATGTAACTATTATGTTATTACTAAGTCCACTCAATGTCTAGAGAAGAGAAAACTAAAGATTTCAAATGCCTGAAACCCCAATCTTTACAATAAAACAGAAAATAGCCCAATAAAAAAATAAATAAATAAAGATGTGTGCCACCACACCCAGCTTGTTTAGATTTTTGTTTTTTTCTTTGAATTAGTTCTCAGTAGCCTGCAGCTGACTGTGGAGCCCAGGCTGTGGAGGCCGTCCCTGAGCTCATTTTCCCTGCCTCCGCCTCCCAGATGCTGCTTTAGAGCCCTGGCTCCTCACACCCAGCTGATTATTGACCATTTTCTCTCTACCAGCTATTATGTGTTTATTTGGAAGTTTGTTGTTTCTCTTTGGCCAGTTCGGGAAATTAATAAGTAGAGTTGAAAGGCCACGCTAATTATCGAATGAAAACTTCATCTCAAACACCTTATTTTTCATGTGCCTGTAATCTTTTACTTTGGGTTCTATTGCAACCTAAGAGATACAGAAACTTTGAACTCTGAGCTTTGATTTTCAGTTTTCTCATCTCTTAAGTTATGGAGGATGAGCAGCATGGCCTCTAACTTCCTTTGCATTCTAACATCCTATGATCTCTGCTCTTCCCAGAGAGCACTCTTTTAATTTATTATAATAAATCCTAAACAGTAAGGAATTTTACTGAAACTTTCTAGTTTTCAATTCTAACTTTATAGAAATTTTAATCAGAAACGGTATTGGGTAGTTTTGTGTAGATGGAAAATTACTCTTTGATGATAGTTACAGTTTCAAAGTAAGGCAGCACACTAGAAACATTCACTGTTTCATTTTAGCATCTGTGGTGGCTAAAGAAACTCCATTTTTGTGCTAGGCATCCATCTTGGTATCTAATAGCTGTCTCTGACTCAAGTTCCTGGAAGTAAGTTTGGCAGCCCTGACTTGATATGGACATCAGTTTTATGGTCAGAGCTGAGATGGAATCCTTCCTCATTTGCTTTATTTGTACCTCAATTGAGCAGATTACTTACCCTCCCCCCCAAACTGTTTTCTCATTTGAAAAAATAGTTCTAGTGTCTGTAAATGATAGTTTTAAATATTGATGCTATGAAATGATTAAATACTATATACGTTATGGTTTGTAACAGCCCCCCACCCCCCTCCATCCCACCCCATCTCGCTATTTTATCCAAGATGGTACGAATAGCTGGGCTCTTAACTATGCCCTGCAGGCTCCTGTGCTTAAGGCTGGTTACCAGCATGTGGTACCATTGACAATCAGTACTCTTTGGGAAGTGGGATCTAGTGAAAGGAAGCTAGGTTATCTTAGTGAGAGTCACTATTGTTGTGATGAAGCACCATGGACAAAAGCAACTTGGGGAGGAAAGGACTTGCATATCCTGAATCACAGTCTATCATTGAAGCCAAAGCAGGAAGTCCAGCAGAGCAGGAACCCAGAGGCAGGAGATGATGCGGAGGCCATGGAGGAGCGCTGTTACTGGCTTGCTCAGACTCTTTTCTTTCTTTTTTTTCAAGACAGGGTTTCTTTGTGTAGCCATGGCTGTCCTGGATTTCACTGTGATGGGATTAACCATGGTGGCACACACTTTTAAACCTAGCGCTCTGGAGGCAGAGGCAGGTGATCTCTGAGTTCAAGGGCAGCCTGTTTCTACAAAGCAAGCTCTTTGGGCTGGGCCCTCCTCTATGAACCACTAATTAAGAAAATGTCCTACAGTCTTGCCTGCCTACAGCCATATCTTTTGGAGGCATTTTCTTAATTGAGGTTCCCGCCTCTCAGATGATTTGACCTTATGTTAAGTTGACATAAAAACTAGCCAAGACATAGGTCGTCGGGTGGAGCCCCTGGCCTCTCTCTCTCCCTCGATTCACTTCCTGGATTGCACAGTCCATGAAGCTCTGGTCCACGACATGCTTCCAGTCATCCCTTGCCAAAGACCCAAAACCAATGACCTAAAGAATTCCTTCTCGCCGGGCGGTGGTGGCGCACGCCTTTAATCCCAGCACTCGGGAGGCAGAGGCAGGCGGATCTCTGTGAGTTCGAGGCCAGCCTGGTCTCCAAAGCGAGTTCCAGGAAAGGCGCAAAGCTACACAGAGAAACCCTGTCTCGAAAAACCAAAAAAAAAAAAAAAAAAAAAAGAATTCCTTCTCTCTTTAGATTGCTTATCTCAGGGAGTTTGTCTCAATAATGGCAAAATTTGACAAAACTTTCAGAGACTTGATTGAGGTCAGTTTTAGATAAGGCAGTTAGCAAACTCATCGAGATTAGTGTTTTCCCAAGTTTCAAAAGGGCAGGCAAAATGCTCTGGCATTCAAGAGCAATGAGCCGGGCAGTGGTGGTGCACCCCTTTAATTCCAGCACTAGCTAGGTAGAGGCCAGCCTGGTCTACAGAGTGAGTTCCAGGACAACCAGGGCTACACAGAGAAACCCTGTCTGAAAAAAGAAAAAAGAAAAAGAACATCAACTTTTGATTCCTTTTTGCTTCTCATTTTTCACAAAAGAATGAAATCAGCATATAATTGTCTTCTGAATATGAATACAAAATAAAATTTCATTTTTATATTAAATCTTTAACAGTAAAATGAGTTTATGTGTGGATTTATTAAGATTTAGCTGTTGGCTGGGCATGGTGGCACACGCCTTTAATCCCAATACTAGGGAGGCAGAAGCAGGTGGATCTCTGTGAGTTCAAGTCTAGCCTGGTCTACATAGTGAACACCAGGACATCTAGGGCTACATAAAGAGACCATCTCAAAACAAACAAAGATTTAGTTCTCAATATGTGTACTTAGTATGTTGGAGTCTATAGTTAGATGTATCCAGAAGTTGGACGCAAGGTTTGCCTGAGAGTGAAACAACTTAAAACAAACTGGTTTAAATTCGAAATACAGAATTTAGTCAGTGTGGTCAGAATGTCTAAGAAGCCATAAGGAAATAGTATAATCATGGAAACTATAGCCTACTGGTTTTATTGCCCCTCTCCATTCTCAGAGTATTTCAAAAGTCATATGATTGTTACTGTTAATTATTGATTGTGGTGTAATAATTTACCTAATCACTTTAGTGCCTTTAACAAACAGTTATTATTTTCATTTCTTTGTACCACTTTGAAATTTATTTCCTTATTATATTATTTTCTCTCTCTCTTTGTGTGTGTGTGTGTGTGTGTATGCAGGCACAAGTGTGCCATAGCACAAATGTAGGCATTGGAGAACAACTTGAGGGAGTCAGTTCTCTCCCTCTAATTTGTGGGTTCTGGAATCAAATTCAGAGGCAAGGACTTTTACCTGCTGAACCATCTCACAAGCAGTGTTTTACAGTGTTCAGTGTACAAAGCTTTAAACTCATTAAAATTTTTAAATTATTAATTTGTATTTATGTCTATGAGTGTTTTGCATGCATGTATTATGTTGTGCACACACACATGTCTAGTGTCCATGGAGATCAGAAGAGAGTGTCTGATCTCCTGGAACCAGAGGTATAGATGGTTATAAACCACCAGGTGGGTGCTAGAAATTGAGCCTGAGTCCTCTAGAAGAGTCACAAGTGCTCTTAACCATGGAGTCCTCCATCCCTCTTTGGTTAAATGTACTTCTTTTTTTTTTTTAATTTTATTTATTTTATTTTACAATACCATTCAGTTCTACATATCAGCCACAGGTTCCCCTATTCTCCCCCCTCCCACCCCCTCCCCTTATCCCCAGTTTACCCCCCATTCCAGCCTCCTCCAGGGCAAATCCTCCCCTGAGGACTGCGATCAACCTGGTAGACTCAGTCCAGGCAGGTCCAGCCCCTTCCTCCCAGACTGAGCCAAGTGTCCCTGCATAAGCTCCAGGTTTCAAACAGCCAACTCATGCAATGAGCACAGGACTTGGTCCCACTGCCTAGTTGCCTCCCAAACTGATCAAGCCAATCAACTGTCACACCTATTCAGAGGGCCTGATCCAGCTGGGGGCCCCTCAGCCTTTGGTTCATAGTTCATGTGTTTCCATTCATTTGGCTAGTTTTTTTTTTCAATAATTGAGTAAAACCGAAATTTATTATAAGCCACAGTCGTCCTAGGGACCTCCATACTATATATATAGCCTCCATGGTTCTATGGATTGTGGTCTGATTGTTCTTTATTTTATATCTAGAATCCACTTAGGAGTGAGTACATACCATGACTGCCTTTCTGGGTTTGGGTTACCTCACTCAGGATGATTTTTTTCTAGTTCCTCCATTTGCCTGCAAATTTCATGCTTTCATTGTTTTTCTCTGCTGAGTAGTACTCCATTGTGTATATGTACCACATTTTCTTCATCCATTCTTCCGTTGACGGGCATCTAGGTTGTTTCCAGGTTCTGGCTATTACAAATAGTGCTGCTATGAACATAGCTGAGCATGTATCTTTATGGTATGAATCAGCATTCCTTGGGTATATGCCCAAGAGTGGGATGGCTGGGTCTTGAGGTAGTTCGATTCCTAATTTTCTGAGAAACGGTTAAATGTACTTCTATTTTGTGTGTTTACTTCTTTATATATCCTGAGACTGAATCTCACATTGCTCCCTCTGGCCTTGAACTTCCTGTGTAGTTCAGATGACCCTGAACTTCTGATCCTCATCTGAACCCCCGCCCCCACTTAGTTGTGTACAAAGCCAGCAGTGGAACCCAAGGTTTCATAAGAGCTGGGCGAGCATTCTGCCCGTTGAGCGACCTCTCCAGCCCTAATACTTCATTAAATCGATAGTATTGTAAATTTCATCATTGTAATGAATTTTTTTTTTTTAAGAATTTTTGTTGTTTGCACTGGAGAAATGGCTCAGTGGACAAAAGTACCGGTCTGCCCGTGTAGAGACTTGGGTTCAATTTCCAGCACTCACATGGCAGCTCACGCTGTCTCTAACTTCCGTTCCTGGGGATCCAACGCCCTCTTCTGGCCTCTGTGGGCACTGCACAGATGTAGTCCACAGACATACATGTCAGCAAAACACCGATATACATAAAAGTAATCAATAATATTCTCAAGAATATTTTTTGCTATTGGTATAGAAATATAATTAATTTTGGGGGGGTGGGGCAGGCATGTTGGTGTATGCTTTTAATCCCAGCACTCAGGAGGCAGAAACAGGTGGATCTCTCTGAGATAGATAGTTCCAGACCAGCCAGGACTACATATTGAGACCCTATCTCAAAAATAAAAATAAAAATAAAATAAAATGAATTGTAAATAATTTTTTAAACTTTAAGTTTTTGTTTGTTTGTTTTGTTTTGTTTTTTGAGACAGGGTTTCTCTGTGTAGCTTTGGAGTCTATCCTGGAACTCACTCTGTAGACCAGGCTGGCCTCAAACTCAGAGAGATCTGCCTGCCTCTGCTTCCCGAGTGCTAGGATTAAAGGCATGCGCCACCACACCTGGCTACTTTAAAATTTTTATTTATTTGTTTTTATTTATTTATTTGCCTGTATGTGTGAGGGAGGGTGGGGATCCAGGGACAACTTGTGGGAATTGGTTGCTTTTTTTCCACTGTGTGTGTTCTAGAGATTGAATTCAGGTCTCCAGCTTGCTCACAGGTTCAGTTCCTAGGGTTCACATGGTGGCTCACAGCCATCAGAAACTCCAGTTCAGGGGGTCCAGTGCCCTCTTCTTTCTTCTGTGGACAATGCACGCAACACACATGGTGTACTCTTGTTCACATAAAATAAATACATCCAATACAATTTCAAACGATATTTTTAAAAAAAGAAAGAAAAAACAAGGCCAAATAATGCTTTCATCATTTGGTTGAACTTTGCTTCTCTTCTTTGCATGTGAATTACTACAGAAAGATTATTCCCAGCTGCCAGGAGACTGATAGGAGGCTCACTAGAGACCAGGATGTTGATGTGAGCTACCCAGGTAGAGCTCTGCCTGTGTTATATCCTCTCACAGGATGTCCACTTCTGTACACACACAGGCACATGTTCTGTAATAATATGCATCAGATTTTTACTATTCAAAATATTATATATATTTAGACTTCAGAAATCACTCAGCAGATAAGAATAGTGACTGCTCTTCCAGAGGACCCAGGGTTCAAATCTCAGCACCCACATGGCAGCTCATAATTGTCTGTAACTCCAGTCTAAAAGGATCTAATGCCCTCTCCTGTCCTCCACGGCCACTGCGAGCGTATGGTGCACAAACAAACAGGCAAAACACCTTTTTTTTTTTTTTTTTTTAAATTAAAACTGCTCGGCCATTAGCTCAGGCCTACTACTGACTAGCTCTTACTATTAAACTTAGCCCATTTCTGTTAATCTATATGTTGCCACGCGTTCCGTGACTTTACCTGTGTGCCGTTACATGCTGCTCCCAGGACAATGGCCTGGTGTCTACCAACTCAGCCTTCCACTTCCCAGAATTCTGCAAAACACCTTTATACGCATAAAAAAAAAAAATCTAAAAAATTTAATTACATTGCTGTCTATGTGTAATCAATTACACTTTCTAATAAGGTTATTAAATGTTAGAAAAATAAGTGAGTCATTCAGCCTGAGTTCCACACAGGAGGAGGAGAGGCCTGGAGGCTGTGGTTATGATGAGGCGTAGTCACTGGCTCATCTCAGGCTACCTGCAGCCTGTCTAAACAAACTCTGAGAGGCCATTGAGATGGCTCCACTGATGCTGCTGCTGCTGCTGCTGCTCTCTGGCCGGGTCAGCCTAAATCCAGTCTCTGGACCCACGTGGTAGAGGGGGAGAACTGACTCCCCAAAGTTGTCCTCAGACCACCACATGTATACCAGCACATAACCTCCCCCTCCCCAAAAGAAATGAATGTAATGAAATATAATAAAAAAATATTAAAAACGTTATTATACTCTTAGTCTCTTTCTGTATGCTGTACTAACCAGCTACACCCAAATACAATCTCATTTCATAGGTGGCCGGAGAGTGTATAAATTGTAAAGTTCTTGATTTTTTTTTTCTTTTTGGTTTTTTGGAGACAGGGCTTCTCTGTGTAGCTCTGGCTGTCCTGGATCTCACTCTGTAGACCAGGCTGGCCTCCATTCATCATGAGGGTACACTTGTCCACATATGGAGGCCAGAAGCCAACCCTAGAGTATCCTCCTCTATCATTTTCCACTGTGATTTTTTCGTTTTGTCTTTGTTTTTGTATTCTTCTCTCATACATTACATCCCCACCTCAGTTTCCCCTCCCTCTACTCTTCCCTGTCCTCCCCACCACCTCCCCTCTCTTCCAAATCCACTCCTCTTCCATTTCCCTTCAGAAAAGAACAGTTCTCCCAGGGACATCCACCAAACTCGGCATAGCAAGTTACAATGAGACTAGGTATAAACCCTCATTTCAAGGTTGGATGATGTAACCCAGTAGGAGGAAGAGGGTCCCAAGAGCAGGTGAAAGAGTCAGAGACACCCCCACTCCCACTATTAGGAGTCCCACAAGAATACCAAGCCACACAACCATAACATATTTGCAGAGGACCTAGCTCAGACCTGTACAGGCTCCATGATTATTGGTTCAGTCTCTGTGAGCCCCTATGAGCCCTGCTTAGTTAATTCTGTAAGCCATGTTCAGATGGTGTCCTTGACTCCTCTGGCTCCTACAATCCTCCCTCCTCTTCTGAGGGGTTCTCCAAGCTCTGCCTAATGTTTGGCTCTGGGTCTCTGCATCTGCTCCCTAATTAATTTTTTGTTGATTTATTGATTTACTTTTATTTTATGTGCATTAGTGTTTTGCCTGCATGTGTGTCTGTGTGAGGATGTTTTACACCCCAGAACTGCAATTACAGAGTGTGAGCTGCCATGTGGGTGTTGGGAATTGAACCCTGGTTCTCTGGAAGAGCAGCCAGTGCTCTTAACCACTGAACCATTTCTCCAGCCTCAAGTTCCCGATTTATTAAATTAGCAAACATACGGTACTGGGAATACAGGTATGTGCTACCACACCTGGCAATAAATATAATCATCCTCACTCTCAATCATTCTCTTTCTTATCTCACTATGTAGCCCTGACTGGCCTAAAACTCACTATGTCAACCAGGCTGGACTCCAACTCACAGAAATTCACCTCTGATTTCTCTCCCTGGTATTGGGATTAAAAGTGTGTGCCATTATGCATGGCAGAACTACAAAATCTTAAAAGAAAGAATTAAAGCAATATATACACTATTATAAAATGAAATAAAACAATAGATCAAAGTCACTGTTGTAGGCTAGGAGGTAGTGGCACACACCTGTAATTCCAGCACTGGCTAGGAGATCTCTGTGAGTTCAAGGCCAGCTTGGTCTACAAAGCAAGTTCCAGGACAGCCAGCCAGAGCCATTACACAGAGAAACCCGAGAGAGAGAGAGAGAGAGAGAGAGAGAGAGAGAGAGAGAGAGAGAGAGAGAGAGAGAAGAAAAAGAAAATTATGGGGGGGCTGGCTTAAGGCTTAAGAGCATTTCCTGCTCTTCCAGAAGACCTGAGTTCTGTTCCCAACACCCACGTTGGGTGGCTCACAATTACTTTTAATTTCAGTTCCAGGGAATCCACACCTTCTTTTGGTCTCTGAATGCACTACACACATAACATACATTCACATAAACATAAATCTTTTTAAGAAAATAATAATTATGCTGGGCATGGTGGCCTACACCTTTAAACCCAGCACTTGTGAGGCAGAGGTAGGCAGATCTCTGTGAGTTCTAAGCCAGCCTGGTCTCTAGGACAGCAAGGACTACACAGAGAAACCCTGTCTCAAAAAACAAAAACAAAAAGAAAGGAAGGAAGGAAGAAAAAAAGAAAGAAAGAAAGGAAGGAAGGAAGGAAGAAAGAGAGAGAGAAAGGAAGGAAGGAAGGAAGGAAAGAAAGAAAGAAAGAAAGAAAGAAAGAAAGAAAGAAAGAAAGAAAGAAAGAAAGAAAGAGAGAAAGAAAGCCAGGTGGTGGTGGCGGCGCACGCTTTGAATCCCAGCACTCGGGAGGCAGAGCCAGGAGCATCTCTGTGAGTTCAAGACCAGCCTGGGCTACCAAGTGAGAACCAGGAAAGGCGCAAAGCTACACAGAAAAACCCTGTCTCGAAAAACCAAAAAAAAAAAAAAAAAAAAAAAAAAAAAGGAAAGAAAGAACCTAATCACTACCTCCAAGCTCAATCAAGTTCTGAGCATAAGTTATCATCTATACATGGTGATTCAGACCTGTAAATTTCAGCATTATGGAGGCAGGAAAATTGCCAAGAGTTTTAGATGGACTACAATGTGAGACCCTGTCTCAAAGAACAGAAAGTCAGGCTGGAGAGGTGGCTCAGTAGTTAAGAACATTGGCTGCTCTCCCAGAGTCCCT